>NC_091064.1:215365424-215678202 GCF_000393655.2 Nicotiana sylvestris
TTTCATACTAGACAAAATAGTCATTTGATTATTTCTCTAATATTAGTAATAGTCATTTAATATTTTTCTAAATATTTAGGAATTCGGGATTAACTAGATTTTGTGTATAATATTCTTCCTTATTTAAACTATGTAACATAGTAAACTTGTAAAAGAAAGATCTAAATATTTTGTAAAATGTTCCAAAAAAGTCGTTTACATAAACTTTGAAGCACTCTTACGTATTGGGGATACTTTTGTTTGTCACATTTCAGCAATTAATTCTTTAATTTTTTTTTAGGTAATCTAGGTAAGAGTTTTGAGTAATTTCAGTTTCTTTTAGGTTTAAGAGTTTTTTTCCTTTCGTTATAAGTTATTAAAAATTGAGGGTTTGACGTAGGTTTAGGAATATATTTTTTTTTAGAAAAAACTAACCAATTAATTCTTTAGAAGAAAAAGATTAATTCTTTGTAATTATGTTAGGTAAAAGAATTATCAATACTTTATAAATATTTTAGGTAAACTTTTTGTGCACTTGGACCTCCTTTTAGGTTTAGGAATTAATTTTTTTTGGTAAAATTCTCAAGCACTTGTACCTCCTTTTAAGTTTAGGAGTATGTGTTTATGTATAATTCTTAATATTAAGGACTATAATTTCTTACATCTTTTGTTCATAATTCTTTTCTTTTTGGTACTTACGAGATACAAAAGAATTGTGATTGAATCCTAGAGGCATACCCTTCCCTGTTTTTAGGATTTGTTTTTCTTTTTAAAGGAATTTATCTTTCTTCATTAAATTTTTGAGATCTTTATTTGTATTGTGTAAACACAGAAAGTAAATTAATATTCAAGCTTCTTTTTTTTCAACAGATTCAAGCTTAAATTTTACAACTTATAAAAACTTGTCTTTTGGGTAGAAAATTGAATTTGGGCATGAATCAAGACTGTACAAGAAGTATTATTCATAAAAATAACTGCAATTTCTCCTCTTTGTTAATGGAAAGGAATCTCTCCCTCTCTCTTCTTGTTAATCTCACATTCATAAATTCATGCTAAAAAAAATTGTAATATGAAATGTTGTGTACTTTGCCTAATAGAGGAGTTAGAAATCAATTAAAATTTTAATGATTTGTTGGATAAACTTTGTCCTTTTTTTATTGCATTCAGACTATATGAATTATATTTATTCCCGGATCACTATTTGTAGGCTCAAAACCAATGATTGTGGTAAGTTATGCTAGAGTGCAACTTTGTCTTTCAGGTTTGCTTTGTTAAGCGTGCATACTGTGTTCGACAATTCTGAAAAAAGTTTGATCTTTCTTATGTTTCTAAATTCTAATATTCAAACTAATGTTTGAATTAACTAAATGTATATATTGTTTTTATTTTATATTTTCTATTAATATTTTGTTCTTGAATTTTATACTATTAGTATTTGCATTATATGCCTACATGTTCACAAGTTTGATTGCATATAGTTCATTGAAGTTAGTATGTTCTTCATTCAGATTTTTTATTTTCGATAAATTTACTCTTTTGAATCTTTTGTTCTATTTACAACTTTAAATCGATTGTTATAATTAAATACGTTGATTAACTTAAGAAATAGTTTTCACGGTTTTTTTAATTAAATGTTTTACTTAGTAAGTTGTTATTATTATTCTAAAGTAAATGCATCAATGATTAAATGATAGAGAATCATTTTTTTGTTTTAAATGATTTGGCTTTTTAGGACCAACAATATCGTCTATGAAAGAGAAGTTAGATTAGATCCTTTGATATACTAACATATTATTATCTCATACAATAAAATATCTATAATTAACTTAACTGAATTATTTATTTTTGTAAGCTCAAAAAAATCTAATTACTACATTTATGTAATCACATTTATTTTTGTTGTTAAATGATTCTTATTTTAATGACATTTGCTATTTTACATAATCAATTGTTCTTGTATACAAGTTTTAATTGATTGACGTTGTATACACGTACAACGCACGTACACTAAAACTAGTGTATAAAAATGTATAACTTAGTATAAACTCGTATATGGAATGTATAATAATGTATTCTAGTATTTCAGCAACAATAGAAAAGCAAAATTAGCTTTAGCTGCACATGTGAAAGAGAAACTTACTTCAAAGAGAAAGACCACTGCACCAAAGTCGAATAGAAATCGCGAATAGAAAGAGTAATGTTGTATAACACTATTTACACACCTAATATGCAATATTATATAATATTATACACTTATTATAATTTTGTATAATGCTGTATAATATTGTATAATGATGTATAATGTTGTGTACGAAAACTGAATTTCACCTTCAATTTCCTTTTTCAACTGATATGATTCTCAAAACCAATGTTAATCATGCTTAATCAACCCAGTACTCTAGATTCAAGTTACTAAAAGCTTTTTCAATATTTTTAGCTTCACCCAAATAATTTCACCGATATTAATCAACACCCATTTGATTTTTCCACCAAAATACATCTTCCTCAGGTCTATTAAAAAAACTCATAAATTGGAATAGGCTTAAAATCTCAGTCTAGAACTTCGATCTTGAAGAAATTTCAACAAAAATCAAGAACCCAGATCGGCTTTTTCAGTCCAGAATTTCAAATCTTGAAGAAATTTCAACAAAAATCAAGAATCCGGTTCTTTTCCCAATTTTACCTCACCAAATTTCTTGGAATTTTGCAACTAATAAAATTGTCAAATAGATTATGTTATTTGTCATGTTGAGTTTAAGCGTCATATATACGAGTCCCATATCTTATATTTTAAATTAAAAGTTTAATCCCACCAAATATTTGTGAAAAGAAAATTCAAGACCCCAAAACAAAAGACAATTACATGTTGTAAAAGAGGAGAAAACTGTGCATTTGAAATATCAAATAAAAAAGCTAGCTAATAGAACGTATGTTAACAAGCAAATGCTGCGTTTTACTCCTAATAAGCTTTCAGAAATTTGCAATTTTTTTTTGTGTGCGTAACCATCATATCTGATACCAATATAACCAACTAATTCGGATTCGCGTCAGCCATCAAGTATGATTTATTGAGCGGGTAGTGCTCCCTATTAGAAGTTTCTCTATTTACAAAGCTTGAATCCTAATATTTTGCTAACTTTAAACCAAGCATGCTTTTGGTGATGTATAAAAAGAGCACCATTGAATCTCAAATTATTAGCGTGGAAAATCATACTTTCTCTTTTTCAATTTATGTGACATATTCCGTGCATTTAGACATAAAATTTTTAAATTTTTGAAAATAAAATTTACATATTTAAATACTATATAAAAAAACACTACAAGTGACAATATAATTCAAAATATTTAAAAGACATAAAAACTTTACAGTCAAAATATAATCCGTATGACTCTTCAAATCCGAATATCATCACATAAATTGAGAATGTAATTTTATAACTGTAATTTTATATAGCTTCGAGTAAGATGGACAAGTAAATTCCAACAGTTGAAACTTTTTTTTAAAAAGGGTCTGCAGGTTTCTACTTTTTGTGATAATTAAATGAAGAAAACTACAACACTAAATTATGAAATTGTTTGACAACTTGCATTCTTCTCAGTCTTTTCAAGCTGGCCATGCTAGAAAAGTACACCATTTTTTTTTACTTTGATAGATATGGGTAATCATAGAATCTTCTACTTGATTCCTTTAGCTTGCCCCGTACTAAATTAATCTTATTTTGAAAAAGCGAACCGAAATAAACAAAGAAAAAAGAATAACTAACTAGGTGATTTCTATTCAACCATTTAAACTTTAAAAATTATACTTGTTTCGGTGTGACGCATGAGGTACCCGATGAAATATTTAAAGTGCGTACATGCTCACTCGAATACTGTCATAAAAACGAGTAAACGACAACAACAAAAAAAAAAAAGAAGAAGAAGAGAAGATACACTTGAAATCAAATGGCAGAAAGTTGTAGTAAATGACCTGCAATCTCTTAGAATCAATTACAAAATACTAGTATTTAGCTAAGAACAAAACAAAATGGAAGAAGGACTTCATTTTGTTTTGGCACTTGGTTGTTTATTTTTTGGATAGGTTAATCTAATTTTGGACCCTACCTAATTTTGCACCTCCTCCTCCTCCAATTTTCACACCTCCTTCTCCTCTCAATATGAAGCTTTATTGGTGAAAGGATCCAGAAGTATGTGCACTTGTGAGTGCAGTCATACATTGTTACAAGCCTAGGTCTATTGTCTTGGTTGTAGATAAAGGATGTTCTCTTATTTGTCTTATATTATTTTGCAATTCAACATTTAATTTAGTTTTATGTGACTTCGCAAATTGGGAATATGTATGTGCACCTCGAAAATACTAGTAACAATTAAATTTGATTTGTAGTTTTAAAGATATGTCATTTAGTTCAATACCAATTAATAATCAAGAAATATAAAATAGAAATGAATGAGACAAGTGAATCAAACCAGTGTTACTCAATAGCAGTGACCTCGAGCTTAGTGACCTCGAGGTGAGCTTAGAACAGTAAGAATAATTAAGTAAGAAAATAAAGCAAGAACAGTAGAGCTAAGGACAATTCTGATGAACAATAGGCAAAAAGTAGAGAGTATATTCTTTGCTCAATGATTAGATCCTCTTATAAAATAGTTGGGGTCCCCTTTATATAATAGGGGAACCCTAAATAAGACATATTTCTATTTACAGTAAGGAATATTCTTGATACAACTGTCTAACCGCCTAGTACGGAATCGTACAATCCTATTCCGGAATTTGCGCCATGTTCTTGGGGACGTGGCAGGAATCTAGCTCATTCTGTTATAAATCCGCATCGGTACTATTTCGGGGTCGAGGATACTCGGCTTCGATATTCCTCATACTCCTATCTCCGGGCATCGCATTCTGTATTCGAGCTCGAGTATGGTCCATCGGGCTCGAACTCGCCCTCGCCCTCGAGCCTATAAATCGGGTAGCTCCGATTTTTCCCTTATACAGATAGTCCCTATAAATCGGGTAGCTCCGATTTCTACCTTATACAGATAGTCTCTGTGTTTCTTAGAGTGTAACGACAAGAAACGAATTGAGTCCTTGATTTTTATCCCGATTTGCCACGGCATCATCATCGTGACGCAAACGACTGAAACAAAAGCTTGGAAGCTGGCTTTTTCGAGGAAAACTTCAAGAACCTTCAGCGAGTCCGACGGCGGGAAGATTCTGAGGTCAAAGGCACTTCTGCCAACAAGGACCGTGCTACTTAGGTTTCATTCTTCTTAGTAATTTGAGGTTGATCGGCCCTTGCAAGAAACTTTCGATTGTGACCTATAACTTCTTGTAAAGAGGTTTATACAAAGCCTTCTTTTCCTTCCATGGCTTCCGAATCTGTTACCCTTTTGAGCGAGTAAAAACGCCTTAGCACAAAACTCTCTTTGAATGTCCAAAGTTTAAGATGGTAATGACCGATAATAAGTTTTGCCCTCGAACGTTTCTGATCAATGGTCCCTGAGTGACCTTTCGAACTTGAACTTAAGTAGCTCTTAGGCTCAACAGAATGTGATGCCCGGAGATAGGAGCATAAGAAATATCGAAGCCGAGTTTTCTCGACCCCGAAATAGTAACGTTGCGTATTTGTAACAGAATGAGCTAGATTCCTGCCACGTTCCCAAGATCATGGCGCAAATTCCGGAATAGGATTGTACAATTCCGTACTAGTCGGTTAGACAGCTGTATCAAGAATATTCCTTACTGTTAATAGAAATATGCCTTATTTAAGGTTCCCCTATTATATAAAGAGGACCTCAACTATTTTGTAAGAGGATCTAATCATTGAGCAAAGAATATACTCTCGAAAATGAAATGAAAATAGCCCTTAGACCTTATGGCCAGTTGAGGATTTTCTCGAACTCGAAGTAAAGTTAGCCCATAGGCTTTATGGATAGTCCCCGAGTTAGGGTTTGCTCGAACTCGGGTTAAGATAGCCCTTGGGCTTTTATGATCGAGTGAGGACTTGCTCGAACTTGAAATAATGTTAGCCCTTAGGCTTCATAGATAGTCCCCGAGTGAGAATTTTCTCAAACTCGGGTAGCCCTCGGGCTTAGTAGTCGAGTGAGGATTTGCTCGAACTCGAAGTAAAGTTAGCCCTTAGGCTTTTTTACATTGGCCCTTAGGCTCTTTTATATTGGCCCTTAGGCTCTTTTAGGTGGGCGCTCTTTAAGTCGGGCCAATTCTACCTCTAAGACGACTATAATTTTTCCCTCTTTTTGGCTAAAAGACTTAGTGACTTTTTATGCCTTAGCATGTGTTTTTTGTATCCATTGGGTTTTTTGAAGGTTCAATCAACCAGGACCCATTTGTGTTAATTCCTTTTGAGGCTTTTTTCGAAGGCTGATGTTATCGAAGCCTTTAAATTATTCAAGGACTGATTTTATCAAAGCCCTTTTTGCTTTTGCCTAGGGTAGCCGGGTTTAATCGTTTTTTCGAAGTATTTGAAGGCCTTTTAATTTATGGCAGAAGTCGGACGTCTCCGAGCCGCATTATTTTGGCCGTAGCCTTTTACATGACCGTAGTCTTTAATATGGCCGTAGCCTTCGGGTATGTCTCTTGGAATTGTTTCCCGATAGCCTCCCGAACTTATTTGAAAGGTTAGTCCCCGAATATGATGGCCTTGGCCTATATATCCGGGGTGGGGGTGGGGGTGGGGTGGGGTGGGGTGTGTGTGTGCCTCTTTGAGGTCTTATAATTTCGAACTTGGATAACTCGAGTAGGTATATCCCCGAGTGTTCGAGGTATGCTCGCACTTGGGTTAAGATAGCCCGTGGGCTTTTATGATCGAGTGAGGATTTGCTCGAACTCGAAGTAAAGTTAGTCCTTAGGCTTCGTAGATAGTCCTCGAATGAGAATTGCTCGAACTCGGGTTAAGATGTCCCTTGGGCTTTTGTATTCGTTACGGATTTCGGACGCCCCCGATTCGCATTAACTTGGTCATAGCCTTTGTAGTTTGGAACTTGCCTTTTGGGCTTATCTTCTGTTTCACTTCGAGCTTGACCGAAGAGTCAGTCCCTGAGTGGGGTGGTCCTGGCCCGTAAAATCGAGGATCGCCCTTAAGGTCTTATGGTCTCGAAATGTTGGCAATTTGAACTTCTGTTGTGATCGTCCCTTAAGCCTATTTACATAATAAATCAAGGGTATGAAATAGAAATTTTTTCTAGAAGCATGAGATATCGGCAAGGAAAAATACTACTCTCAATGGACGATTATATATGCGCATATGTTTGACGTTATGGCTCGAGTAACCTATATGGGCACGCCTCAACTGACCGTTTGACCCTTACAATATTTTCCTATCGAGGCCCTGTTTTCATGGAGTAATTTCCTTGCAACAAAGTGGACATTCAAGGGTAATGCCTCCCAGATCTCGAGGCTTATCTCAGGGAACATCGGGTACCTTTGAACTGTCCTAAGCCAGCACGAACAATGGTTGCCTCATTAAAAACCTTGTCGAAAAAACTCATTTGGGACAAAAACCGGTCCAAGGGAAAAAGAGTGCAACGCGTGCTCTAAGATTCAAAGCTTGCGGATCCTTGTCAATAGCCTACAAGTGTTAGTCGAAAAAATAGAGAGAATCGGAATGCTGTCTTACCTTTATTCGAATTTTGGAGGTTTAATGTGATCAGGCCCTCGTGAATTTTGACCTCAACCATTTCTCTTCTCACTTTGTGCGAAACCCAGACCCGTTGCATCCATGGTCCCCATTGTACGGTTGATATTGATCTCTATTCGACCTTGGCTCTCGATCGACGTCCCCTTTGATCCTACCCATAGGCATGGTAGGATAAACGGACCCTGAAGGAGTCCCTAGTTGATCATCTTCGATTCTAATCTTTGACTGGTACCGATTAAGTACGTCGGCCCAAGTAACAGCCGAGTACTCGAGCAAATTTTGCTTCAGCTGACGTGAAGCTATAGAACTCCGAGTGTTGAGACCTTGAGCGAAATCTTGAACGGCCCAGTCATAGGTGACCGGAGGCAAATCCGTTCTCTCTACTTGGAACCGAGATACAAATTCCCTGAGCATCTCGTTTTCTTTCTGCCTTACCTTAAAAAGGTTTGACTTCCTCATTGCAATTTTAATGGCTCCGACGTGTGCTTTTACAAAAGAATCTGCAAGCATAGCAAACGAATCAATAGAATTAGGGGGTAAGTTATGATACCATATCAAGACACCCTTGGACAGAGTCTCCCCGAACTTCTTCAGTAGTACGGATTCAATTTCGTCATCTTCCAAGTCGTTTCCTTTGATAGCGCACGTATACGAGGTAACGTGTTCATTTGGATCGGTCATCCCGTTATATTTGGGAATCTCGGGCATATAGAACTTCTTGGGAATTGGCTTCGGAGCCGCACTAGAGGGGAATGGTCTTTGCACGAACCTTTTAGAGTCTAGTCCTTCTAAGATCGGGGGTGCCCCCGATATTTGATCAACACGGGTGTTATAAGTCTCCATTTTTTTGTCATTATCATCGATCTTCTTCTCCCCGGACTCGATTCTCTTGATGAGTTCCTCGAGCATCCTCATAATCGTGGGGTCAGTCCCCGAGCCACTTTCACCTGGCTTTTCTAGCGGCGGTTCAGTACGCCGAGTATTTACTAGTTCAGCTGTATTTGGAGTCTTATTCTGACTCTAAAATTGAGCGATGACGATTTGCTAAGCTTGTATCATCTCGAATATCACTTGGAGGCTGACTCCCCTATCTCCTATTCCTGGTGCTCTTTGGCCACCAGATCGGGGCTTCCTTGCATGCATTCCCCCGGGGTCTGTGCCTAAATCCGTGTTTACAGAAATGTGTGAACTAACATCAACTGGTTCCATAATTGGCACTTCCCCTGGGTTCATCGGTGGTACACCAACCCCTGCATTGCCGTTTTCTCCAAGATCTTCATTGTCATGAACAAGTATATTTTGTGAGCTAGACATGTTTCAGCTTGAGAATCAAAAAATCTTGACAAGAAAAAGTGTAAAAACTACATGTGTAATGAGAATTGGTAAAGAATAATCACTATTATCTTTAGCCCCACGGTGGGCACCAAACTATTTACCTCGAAAATATGAGTAACAATTAAACTTGATTTGTGGTTTTAAAGATATGTGATTTAGTTCAATACCAATTAATAATCAAGAAATATGAAGTAGAAATGAATGAGATAGGTGAATCAAACCAGTATTACTCAAAAGCAGTGACCTCGAGCTTAGTAACCTCGAAGCGGGCTTGGAACAGTAAGAACAATTAAGTAAGAAAATAAAGTAAGAACAATTGAGCTAAAGACAATTCTGACAAACAATAGACCAAAAAGTAGAGAGTATATTCTTTGCTCAGTGATTAGATCCTCTTACAAAATGGTTGGGGTCCTATTTATATAATAGGGGAACCCTAAATAAGGTATATTTCTATTTACAGTAAGGAATATTCTTGATACAACTATCTAACCACCTAGTACAGAATCGTACAATCCTATTCTGGGATTTGCACCATGATTTTGGGGACGTGGCAGGAATCTAGCTCATTCTGTTACAAATACGCAACGTTACTATTTCGGGGTCGAGGAAACTCGGCTTCGATATTCCTCATGCTCCTATATCCGGGCATCACATTCTGTCTTTGAGCTCGAGTCTGGTCCATCGGGCTCGACCTCGACCTCGCCCTCGCCCTCGAGCCTATAAATCGGGTAGCCCCGTTTTCTACCGTATACAATGTGAGTAGATGCCGATTTGGTATTCCAAATTCGATTGTGGCCGAATTTTGCGGATAAAGAAATGGAGTTCTTCAATATATTGAGGTTGTAGAGGGAGTAATGGCATTTGGCTTCGTTAGTGAAGAAGACGACGGATAACAACGCCCAGAAAAACCAAAACTTGGTTTCTACAATGAAGAAGATGATATTGAGGATTGTTGATATTTTCAAATTTATTGCTCAAAAACTTGTTTTGAATACAAAAATGTGAACAAGAAAGAAGGAACAAAATTAGAAATAAACGGTGGAGAATGAAAAAAAGATTTTATTTTGAGTTGAAAAGTTTCTGTCAATTAGTATGAGAAGATATTAAACCTTTAAAGCTTTAGGATTCCTCCATCGCTGCTGCTGTGTTGCAATTTCAGGTGAAGAATAAGGGAAGTTAGGTTGGGCGAGCGTGCGGGGAAGGGTTCAGATGTTTTTTTGTGTTTTAATCAAAATGATACGTGTCACTTTTTAATTGGTTCATTAGGTAAGTTTAATTCGCGCATATGGTATGCTGCACTAGGTTATTTACTTGATATAATTAATAGTTACTTGAAGTGCCAAAATGATAAATTGGCCAGTTGAGGTATAGCCGTCAAAATGGCTTGGCTCGTGAGGCCAACCCAACCCTGCCCGCTACTTAGGTAGGATTGGGCTAGGAATTTTTGAGCCCATATAAGACTGAGGCTTATAAGCTCGGCCCAAGTCAGCCCGCTGGCTCTTGAGGCATGACCGAGGCTGGGCCTGAGCCGGCCCGTGGGCTAAAAATTAATTAAATTCAAATTAATTGGTTATTAAATATTTAATATTTTAAAAAAGTAAAAACTAAAAAAAACTATTAACTATAATCCTCGTTCCCCATCTTTAGACTAGAATTTAGATTTTTGACATGTATATGATATGACAAAATTAATTTTTCTTTTGCTTAATTAATAACGAACTCAAAAAGTTTTAGTTGGCCAATAATTATATTTTTTCGAAAGCAAATATTACTTTAAGTGGCCAATGATCAGTTTGTACTTTAATATATTATTAATATTTAAACTGCTCTTCAGTATAGAAAAAGATAAATTTTAAATACACATTAAAAAAATTAACCACTAGCAAATTTCAGGAATTTTAAAAAATTTATGGACTATAATGATGAAATCAACAAATGATATTAATCCTATATTAAAAAACCTCAGTATAGGGGTGTTCATGGTTCGGTTTGGATCGGTTTTTCCCTTAAAAGAAACCAAACCAAGTAAGTCTGTTTTTCAAATATTAAAACCAAACCAAACCAATTAAGTCGGTTTTTTCTCGATTCGGTTTATGTCGGTTTTTCGGTTTTTTCGGTTATTTGTTGGGTTTTTGTTAAATATAAGACATGCACTACCAAACACATATTTCAGCGACCACATTTCAACGTAACACTATCAAATCAATTGCCCTTTAAGAAATCTGTTATTTACCAAGATATATTGATGATAATTGAATTAAATAGTGATGAATAATTTAAAGACTTAATTAAAAATATATTATTTTTAACACGAAATGGATTCTTACACTTAACAAAAAATAATTATCAATCAAATTAGAATGTAAAGGTAAAGAACTATACTAAAAGTGCAAACTATTAACATTTACCATTAAATGAAACTTTTATATATATATATATATATATATATATATATATATATATATATATATATATATATATATATGTGTGTGTGTGTGTGTGTGTGTGTGTGTGTGTGTGTGTGTGTGTGTGTGTGTAATAATAAATTTTAAATAGCTACTCCTGTAGTCGGTTTGGTTTGGTTTTTTTCTGATTGAAACCAAAACCAAACCAAATTTGATCGATTTTTAAAATTCAAAACCAAAACCAAACTAAACCAAAAAATATCATTTTTTTTGGTCGGTTTTGGTTTTCGGTTTGGTTCGACTTTTCGGGTTTTTATGAACACCCCTATATGGCGAGATGAAGCAATTTCTGAATTTGAAAATATTAAGAAAATATTCATGTAACTTTAAAAAAGAAGAGCTAGAAATATAAAGAATTTGCATTTCAATTACGAGATTCCTCGTCAAATATCAAACTTTTTTTACGCTCTAAGCAAACAGAAGTTGTTTATATGATTAATCAACTATGTCACAAAAAAAATATTTAAGGATTTAAAGAAATTCTTTTTTCTAAAAAAAATTAAAGGGTCGGCCCGTCCTAGCCCGCGACCCTCTTACGGCTGTGTTGGGCCGGACATTTTAAGGCCTATTCATATGGCGGGCTAGCCCATCCTAGCCTACCAAATTTAAAAGCCCGCGAGGCTTGGGCTGGGCTGGGTAAGCCCGTTTTGACACTTGTTGAGGTGTTTAGTTGATCGTTGAGGACAAATTAAAGGGGTGCTTTATGTATTTCGCCTTTTTTTTTTTTGGTAAAACATGAAACATGATTTATATCCACAAATTCTAAAAACTATCACAAATACCCAACAATACCTTTATCAATAATACTCATTATATTATCGCAAATCATAATCCTGAATATAAATAAATTTGGTACAAAATTATCATTTTTATAATGAACTACATAATACACTATCAGATGACCAAGAAGACGAAGCAGCATTACAAAATAATAAAGGTCGGGCTCTTTTATAAGATATAAAAGTTTAGGACAATTTTAAAAAAATGCAATAGTGATATTTTGGACCATAACCAGCTTTTGGGATTTGGATTTTAGGTTTGGGAATTTACCAAAATATAGATAAAATCTATGACCAAACATGTATTTGCAAAAAAAACCAAATATATTTTGCTAAAATCTATGGCCAAACGAGTCCAAAGTGTTGGCATCATCCTGTTGTACCACAGACAACTCCTATGTCTTCCTTTAAGCTCAAACATTTCAAAAGGAAGTAGCCACACCATTTCATGAGACACAGAAAGCCAATAAAAATTGCAGTTCCGCTCATAAAAAGTTGAATTAGTAACCTTGAAAATAATGCCAAGTATCTGTTGCATGTGAAAATATACTGATCAAGCGAAAATTCTCTATACCGTTAATGGTTAAAAATTAACAATCAACAAGATACTAATTATCTCCACCCCCCCCCCCCCAAAGCCCCGCCAATGAGGACAAATGGAGTATTGACGAAGATGCTTGAGACCAAACACATCCCCTTTACTTAGTAGGGCTTTGGAACGATGTTGACAAATAATTGTTGAATATAGTTACTAGCCTCACAACCCAATTTCCTCGGTGCGGTGTATATCGGCACTTATCAAAATGTGCTAATACCACTTATCAAAAAATATTTACTGCTAAGGCATGCGTATGCAGCATGACAGCCATAATACCATTAGTCAGAGAAGAAAAAGAGGAATTTGAAAGCACGTGGTAGCAAAAATGCTTATATTTCCCCGTTGGACATTTTGCTGTATCCGACACAAAATTCTCGCACCAACTAATGAGATGTGAGAGTTGAATTCGATGAGCTATTTGAACCATAACAACAACAATAATTACCCTCAGTCCTTATTTCCAAACAAGTTGGGGAGATATCTGAACCATAACTAAAAATAAAAAAAATCACCCTTAACATGTAGGTATGAATGAGCTAGAGGGGAAATCTAAGAGCCTAAGAATAGACAGGGGTGGAGGGAGAGCATTAGCGGCAGGCAAACCCAGTAACTTTTACTTAAAACTTGTATTTGTATTAGAAAATTCATAAAATATGTATAAATATTAAATTGTAAATCCAGTAACTAAGATAAACTATGAGTTCGACATGAATTCAGAATCCATAAACTTCAAACTTTACATCCGCTTCTGAGAGTAGAGAACATTTTGACACATTAGAACTATTGAAATGCCTCCATCAAGGGCATGTTTTGAAGCTGCTGAATTTCGAGTGCCCGATTACTAATCATACCGCTTAGCTCTTGATTCACCAGTGTTTCCACATTAAGCTGACTTTCCTTTGTTGCAATTTCAACCTTAAGGTTCTCCAATTCAGTTTTCATAAATACCAGATTCCTTTTCTCATTTTCAATCAGTTCCGCAAGCCTATTCTTCTCATCGTTGAGATTTTTTGTCTCGACAATAGAATTTACTGCATCTTTAATCTCATCAAGCCGAGCTCGTAACCAGTTGACATTCACCTTCATTTTCTCAGCATCCTTGACTACCAAGTAATAGGAGTTCAAGAGATTACAATCAACATCAGTCAAATGTTTCTTTTGGAGTTCTTGGACAACTTTACATATAACTGCTAAAACAGAACTCAGCATTTGGCCTGACTCCAGAGGACAATCCTTTGTAATGTCACCGTGTTTTTCTCGGATGGCAAGAAAAGTTGGTTCAAGACTTGGATTCAAGCTAATTGTTTCTTTCACCAATGTTGTGCTTTCTTCTTGGTTTGCTTTTACTTCTTTAAAAGCAACCACTACTTGTTGAAGGAAATTCACATCAATGCTGCAGGTTGGCTGATTACTTAAATCAGCTTCTTTCTTTGTTTTGTGATCCAACTGAGCACCATTAGTCGTGCGCAGTTCTTCTTGTATCGAGGGACTAACAATTGTCCCTTGAATGCCAGTAGTACGAGGAGGAGGACCTTCACCATTACCGCCTTGAATACTATCAGGTGCAACATCTTCAATTTCCGCCTTTACTTCTGTCGTTAATCCTGGTTGTGGCTGCATAGCTGGTGAAGTATTAATTTGCCCCGACTGACTTTTTTCCACCGGACTTCTCTTGCATACTTTGGCTTTGGTTGATGTTTCGGGCTGATGAATTGATGATCTTAATGATGTTGGATGATCTTGAACACCAGCTGCATGAGGTTAACACATGTAAAGGACCAAATTAAGAGTAACCTAATCACTAAACAAACGAGTTGAAACAAGAACAGCGGACTCGTTAAAAGAGGAGGTCCTCATACGAAGTAACATCGCAAATTATACCCATACCAACATATATCTTTGATTATGCGCATTAGTTATATGTGGATCTACCTCCTCTAAATACTTCAAAAGAAAGTATCTACATACACTCCACTAGATGTACATGCTTGATTGTGCTTGGGGTGACAAATAGCAGCAGGACTCAGAGCCCCGAACGGAATCCATATTATAGTTTCAGCTGAGGAAGCTTATTATACCATGTTCTATGATTGGTGATGCAGAAAACAAGGAACTTACAAAACTGCAACACCAAATGTTACTTTCTTCTTTTTGGTTCTTTCTTTCTTTCTTACACCAAGTGTTACTTGACAAGGAAATTATATACTGCCAAATTTCAGGCAATACAAGAAAGAACTAGCAAAATAATTCTGTAACACACAGTTAAAAGTTTACAAAACAACTAGCGCGACTGATACTTAAAGCTATTGCAATGAACTAAAGCAGAATATGATTGTTCTTCCAAGTTCTTTAGTTTCAAGTTTATAGTTTTCTTTCTTACAGGCTTGGTTACAAAGAACGGGTAATCCAGGATTTCGAGGTAACAAGTGCAACCATTGCTTTAGCGACCGGTCACATAGTTTAAGTAACGTATATATCCAGTTGAATCCACGATATGGGATAATACTGAGTATATTGTTGTTGTTGTATATATCCAGTCGAATGTGGATTTAAACAGTTCAATTTTCCATTAGTAACTAGACAAAATGAACTCCAACAAAGTATTCTTAAGAATCTGTTATTAGAGTAAGTGATAACATAGATTGATAATTTCAGAGCTTAAATCATACTTAAACATCATATTACATTCTCTCTCATCTCATCTTCTATATTTTTTTTTCAGTATTATTTCACAATTTCATACTCTTTTCAACTAAGATCTCCACCCCTGCTCTTCTCTTCCACGAGTGGCTTTACATGCTAACCAGTTTTTTATGGCATTACTTTTAATATTATTTTGTACAATAAAAGAAAATCCAGCCTCCATGCCCTGTATTAAGGGTGTTCAAATTGATTAAAAAGCCTGATTAGGTTTGGTATTGAGTAAAAAAATTCGAACCAAACCGACATATAAATATATAATTATTATACATACTTTTAAGACTTTACATAAAAAAAAAATTTAAAAAATATCTAGAAATATTTGTGATCCTCTCATGGATGTAATATTTAATAAAACTATGAAGTGAATCTATTTTTGTTTACTTTAAATAATGATTTGCATATCACTTTCTCATTAAGTGTTATTGAAATGAGTCACTCCTTTGTTCTTCTATATTTATATTTCAAGATCTATTAAACTCTTGTATCTTTTGCGAATTTGAGATGATATCTTATCGGTAATTTTAAAATTAAACATAATATATCATTATTTAGGTTTCATATATTCGAATAACCTTGAAAGCGTATATCAACAAATAATTATTGTTAGACGACTAAGAAAATAATTACCATGTGTTACTAAAAAAATTCTCCAATAAGAATATTTTAATAGATCATATGTTTGTCAGTTTTTTTTGATTTTACTAAACATATATTCACTCATCAAAACTTTATCTATAATTTTAACAAAGTAAGACTGAAATAATATTGATATCACCGAGAAACCCGAAAAACCCGACAAAATTGAACCAATTCAAATCGATATAATTAATTTTGTTTGATTTTAATAAAACCGAATTAACTCGGCTCATGTCTTTATAACCTTCCAACCCTGTCAAATGATGTCAAATAGTAATAAACAAAATGAAGTCATGAAGTTAAACTTTGACTAAAACATTGTCATTTTGAAAATAAAACTTTTTTTTTTTATAAGGGTGGTGTTCGAGTCAGATTATTTTGCCAGATACCAAGTCATATTAAAATACTTCAGTAGACATTAAATAGTAAAAAATAATTAAAAGAACTAAAACCTTTAAATGGTAAAAAGTGGGATGGGGCGTGTGGGGGGTGGGGGGGGTTAAAGGGTTGCTCACCCGATGCTGAAGTTGGTCTCGGTTTCTGTGAAGAACCACGATGAGGAACATGGGTCGGGTCGGGTGAAGGTCTTTTCCTTGACCCACCACCCGGAAGTTCAGCAGAGGTGACAGAAGACATTGGAGGTGACGAAGTGGTGGTGGCGGCGATAGCGGCGGCGCGTGAGATACTTTGAGGAGTCTTTGGAGGTATCCTCATGATGAACAAAAGGCGTAAAACTCAGTTGGTAAATGCAGTGTTTGTATTCTTACACTTTTCATTTCTGAAAGTTCTAACGTAATTTATAGCAAAATTTCTTACACAATTTTCACTTTCACTTACTAAGGTACTAAAATGCTTACCATAAATCAAAATTTTGACACAATCTCTATCAAATTACTTTTTCAACCAGTAATTCATTATTTTAATATTCTTATTATATTATCATTCAAAAACAGGATATCTGAAGATCACATCCTAAGAGTATAATCAAGGTTATGACCTGGATCACCTTCTACGTGGGATAAGTAATACTAAGATTTTTGGTATAAAAATAATAATATTAATTTTAGCTAATACCTCCAACCAAACACGAGATAAATATAATTCTAAATTTTATATCGAGATAATCTACTTAATCTCTTGAACCGATGGCCCATGATGATATATAGTGTTATAAAAGGCATGGGCAAGAGGCAAGGCGTTTATCCAACACGGGCGGCGCAAAAACCATGAGGCGCAAGGCGTAACATGGGTATTTAATTTTAAATATTTTATAAATTAAAAAATAAATATTTAAATTAAAATATACATTAAAAGTGTAATACATTCAAGAAAATTATAAAATTGGTAGAAAAAAAATGTATATATCTATTTTAAACATGCTAAGATGTGCATGGACCATATAAAAGATTTTTTTTTACTTAAAAAGGTGAAAGACGTAAAGATGCTTTACACCTATAATTAACATGACAATGATAGGACATACTAATTAGAGTTATAAAAATGATATTCTAGTTCCTAATAATTCAAAGAATAAAAATAAAAATAATATAAAGTTATTGTTTAAAAATCTAAAACTAGATAATAAATCACAAATCATTGAATAATATAAATAGCCATAATAGAGTCATCAAAATAATATATAAACTAGAATGATACCAAAAGAAACTCTTATTTAAAACTAACATGAAAAAGTAAATTTAAAAAAAAAACTTAAAGAAAATGAAGCATAAAGAAGAAAAATTCAAGCGTGAAAGCAAAATAAGAATTGGAGAACAAAACTTGTTGCTTTGTAGTATGCACTTTGCCAACAAAGGTTTAAAGTGTATTTATTACTCCGTTGTAAACGATAAAGATAAAGATTATGAAATTGGGATAAACAATTAGAAAAAACCTTTCGCTTTTGAGATTTTTAGTTTGAAAATTTAGTATGAGTTAATTTTTGGCTGTTTAAGTTAAACAAAAAAGATTTATTAAGCAACTTTCGCTCAAATTTGGAAAAGTTCTCGGGGCTTACGCCCCAAATGAATGCCTAGAACGTTGGGGTTTACGCCTAGGCGACGCCCAAAATGTCAGGGCTTACACACCACTATATGGGTCAAAATCGGACTGAAATCAGGCTTGGGAAGGTCGTTAAGTGAGAAGAGGTCGACTTTGGGCGGCAAAGCCGAGGTTGATCGAAACCCAACAACGAGCAATCACTAAGCAAGCCGTTGAAGCTGAGGTCGAATAGCGAGGAATAGGAATTACAGCTAGTGCTGTCTCGGGACTAGATATGGGAATATTCCCTTTGTTGTACTTTTTAGGGTTTTTAGAGAACATCCCATGTAAATAGAAAAAAAGAGAGAGGAAGGAGGCACGTGAGATTCATTCTGAAAAAACCATTGTAAGAAGTTGACCCTTGAAAGAAAATACAAAGTTCACCTTTCCATAGTGATTGATTTTATCGATTATTCTTCCTTTCCACTCACATAATCCAAGAAAGCATTGTTCATATTCTTGTTTACTGTCACATTTCGTTATCAGAAGGAAGAATCTTCCACATCATTTGATATTTTGGTGAATTGTTCTTCCTATTTACATTTATTGTCATTTCCCATATTTATTGCTCATCATTCATTCTTCATTTATTCTCCAAAGTGCGCATTTAATGATTGAATAGACAACTCTGAGCACTAGGTAAACGCTATCACTTAAACTCTTAGCTAGATCTAAGAATTATTGGTCACGACCTAATCAAGAAAGACATTAGCCTTACGTCAGAGGCACTCTCATGCCGCCTCCACGTCACGACGAAGGTCCATCCAGGCCACGAACGGGAATCCACCGAAATGAAAGAGGTATGCCCCCTTATTATCAGTTCACATTTTTTGTGTTTCCCCTTCAAAAATAGTCTAAGCATTGGAAAAACTCGGCCCAAAGGTAAAATGGCCATAGAAGATGAAGTCCAACCCAAGCACTAGAAAGTCAAACGCCCTTTGCGAATTTCACCAGGAACAGGGTCACAAGACCGAGGACAGCATCACCCTTAGACAGGAGGTCGTGAACATGCTTCACTAAGGGCACCTAAAAGAGTTGATGAGCGATCGAGGGAGGGCCAACTTTGCCCGAGGGCGAGAACAGCATCAGGGGCCCCCCAAACCACCTTCCCCGGTTCGGACCATTCAAATGATTATTGGAGGAGGCGACGACGCATCCATCAACAACGTGAAGTTCACCACTACTCACAAGCTCAAGCGGTCAATCACCCACGACCGGTATGACGAACTCAAAGAAAGTATCATCTTCGATAAGCCGGATACCCACGGTTTGGTATTTCCTCACTATGACTCCCTTGTCATTACTTTACGTATTCTTGATACTGATGTAAGACGTATCAGGGTCGATGATGGAAGCGGCGCAAACATCATCCATCCTTAAGTTCTCACCTAAATGAAGCTCGAGGACAGGATAATGCCACGTTGCATCACACTAACAGGTTTTAACAATGCAGTTGAGCGGACATCTGGAGAAATCACACTATCTGTCTTGGCCGGCGACGTCACCTTGGAGAACACATTCCACATCATGGACCAGGATACAATATACAACCCCATCATAGGCCGACCATGGATACACGCCATGAAAGCCATCCCTTCTAGCTTGTACCAGATCATTAAATTTCCCACCCTTTGGGGAAAATTCTGTATTCGAGGAGAGCAATGCACGGCCCGAGAATGCTACCGCATCGCCCAAGACTGCATGTACACCCAACTGTTGAAAGGATAAGTCGAGGAAGCATATCAATTAACAAAATCGAGGTCGGGCGGATATGAAAAGAAGGACGTCATCAGCGACCCTGAAATCATAGAAGCCACGGGGTCAACCGTAGAGGACCTTGACCTCGTCCAATTAGACTGACGACCACAACAAGAAAGCTTTCATTGACCATAAACTCCAAGATCCAGGTAAATTTCATCAATTTTTAAAAAATAACGTAGACCTATTTGCTTTTTCACATGCAGACATGCCAGGTATCCCGAAGGAAATAGCAACTCACAAGTTCAACGTCAACCCGTTTTACCCAAAATCAGACGAAAGCTCAACTCTGCAATAAACGACACAGTTCGTAAAGAGGTCAAGAAATTGTTAGTGAACGGTTCTATTAGAGAATCGAAATACCCTCAGTGGGTCGCCAATGTAGTCATGGTGAAAAAGAAGAACGATAAGTGGAGAATGTGCGTGGACTTCACAGATCTGAACAAAGCCTGCCCAAAAGACTCATTCCCACTACCCCATATCGACCAATTCATCGACGCCACAACCGGGAACGAACTACTGAGTTTCTTTGATGCCTAATCAGGCTACAACCAAATCCTCATGGAGGAGGAGGATCAGGAAAAAACCACCTTCATAACCCATTAGGGGACGTAGTGCTACAGAGTGATACCGTTCGGGTTAAAAATGCGGGGGCAACATACCAGAGGCTGGTGACCAAAATGTTCAAAGATCAACTTGGTAAGATCATGGAAGTATATATAAACGACATGTTGGTCAAGTCAAAGAGAAAGGAAGACTATATCGACCACATGAGGGAAGCCTTCGACATACTCAGAAGGTACAACATGAAATTAAACCCCGGGAAATGTGCTTTCGGCATGACATCGGGAAAATTCCTCAACTTCTTGGTATCACAACGAGGCATCGAGGTCAATCCTGACCAAATCAAGGCCATAGAAGGGATCCCAAAAAAACTGACCAGCAAAAAGCAAGTGCAAAAGCTGACCGACCGGATAGCCTCCCTATCGAGATTCATCTCGTGATCCTCCGGTAGATGCCACAAATTTTTTGGCGTACTCAAAAAGGATAACAGACTCCAATGGAATTCCGAATGCGTCAACGCCCTAAAAGAATTAAAGGCCTACCTGTCTTCGCCGTTGTTGCTAGCTAAGGCAGAACCCGAAGAGCGCCTCCTCGTCTACCTTGTTGTGTCCGACGTCGCAGTAAGTGCCGTCCTAGTACGAGAAAATAAAGGTACGCAATCTTCGATCTATTACATTAGCAAAACTTTGGTCGACGCTGAAATGAGGTACCCCCACCTCTAAAAGTTAGCTCTGACCATGGTCGTAGCTTCGCGGAAGCTTAGACCTTATTTTTAATGCCACCCCATCTCGGTGGTCACGACTTTTCCTTTAAGGAGTATCTTGCACAAACCCGAATTGTCGGGTAGATTGGCCAAGTGGGCCATAGAGCTGAGCGAACACGAGTCGCGAACAACGATAAAGCCGCAAGTTCTTGCTGACTTCGTTGCCGACTTCAGTGCGAAGATAATGTCCGCGGTTGAAAGGGAAACCGCCATCACCTTCACCAAAGTACACGACCAATGGGTTTTATACACCGATAGCGCTTCTAACGCATCAGGATTTGGACTGGGACTCGTAGTCGAGGTCCCAACAGGCGAAATGGTTCGCCAATCCATACGATGCCCTGATATGACTAACAACGAGGCTGAGTATGAGACCTTGATTGCAGGGTTAAAATTAGCACTCAAGTACGAAGCAAGGTGAGTCATCCTTCGATGCGACTCGCAACTCTTCGTCAATCAGGTCACAAGGACTTTCCAAATTAAGGAGCCATGGTTACAAATATATCAGGCCGAAGTTTGCAAACTATTACCCGAGTTCGACGAATGCCAGCTCGATCAAATACCCCCGAGCGTAGAACATCGAAGCAGACAGCCTCGCCAAACTTGAAGCGGCCACCAAAAGCATAACCGGAGAGGGAGACATGGTCACTCTCCTCCATTCACCACTAGACCAAATCGAGGTACGATCTATAAATCTAACTTGGGACTGACGCAATTGTATTACCTCATACTTGCAGGACGAAGTGCTCCTACCTGACAAAAAAGAAGCCAAGAAACTTCGAATACAGGCGAACAGGTACAACATCGTTGATAACAACTTGTGCAAAATAATATTTGGTGGTCCCCTAGAAAAGTGCTTAGGACCAAATCAAACACGGCGCGTCCTCGAAGAAGTACACGAGGGCCACTGCGGAGCTCATACCAGCAACTGAGCTCTCTTCAGATGCCTCATACGAGCAGACTACTATTGGCCCACGATGAAAAAGGAAGTCGCCGACTTCGTCAAAAGGTGCGAGCAATGCCAAATATACGCCCCCATAATTCACCAAGCGGTTTAACACCTTCATTCAGTCACTTCGCACTGGCCTTGCATCAAATAGAGAATGGACATTTTCGGACCCCTCCCGGCGGGACGAGGTAATGTACGATTTCTTTTAGTTTTAATTGACTATTTATCTAAGTGGGTAGAAGCAGGTGCATTCACCCAAATACGCGAGCATGAAGTAATCACCTTCATATGAAGAAATATCATATGCTGCTTCGACATCCCCAAAGAAATCAGCTGCGACAACAGTCCCCAGTTCACCGGGAAAAAGACCGCCGAGTTCTTCGAAAAATGGCACATCAAAGAATACTCTCCACGCCATATCACCCCGTAGGTAACGGTCAGGCGGAATCCTCTAACAAAACAATATTGAACATCGTGAAAAATAAGCTCGAGAACGCCAAGGGACTGTGGCCGGAACTACTGCCGAAAGTGCTATGGGCATATCGCACTACGGCAAAAACGAGCACAGGAGAAACACCATATTCATTAGTCTATGAGAGTGATGCAGTAATACCGGTTGAAGTCGGGGAACCAAGCCTAAGGTACTCAAACGAGAGCGGGCCAAGCAACGATGAAAAATGAAGTCAAGACCTCGACGAAGCCGAAGAGCGGAGAGACATGGCCTACATAAAAATGATAGCCCAAAAACAACAAGCAGAATGATACTACAACAAAAAAGCCAAAATCAGGCCACTCAAAGTCGGGGACTACATACTTAAAACCAAAACACAAGCGTGTAAAGGCCCACGAGAAGGCAAACTAGGAACGAATTGGGATGTCACATACAAAATCACAGCGGCAGTAAGCAAAGGGTCATTCCAACTGGAAACAATGGAAGGAAAATTACTAGCAAACAATTGGAACGTCGCCCACCTCAAATACTTCAACTTCTAAGGACAGTCGTCCCCCGAATCGTACTCTTTTTTCCCTTACCCGAGTTTTGTCCTAATTGGGTTTTCTTAGGGAGGTTTTTAACGAGGCGACGAAGGGAGCGTCTCGAAGTTTTAGGTAAAAGTTCATCGCTCAACCTATCAACTACTTTTCCAGGCCGACCAATGAAGGGACTAGATGGACTGAGACTTTTGTAAACTTGTCCAATGTATGCATGAACAGAGCAAAAACATGTAAACTTCCCCAATGAATGTATAGACAAAGCAAAAATCGCAAACACATGAGTTTTTTAATCTCTGCCAAGTTCATACATTACGCCAAGTTAAGAGTCAAACATTCGACCTCGCTCGAATCGACCCATATTCGAACTCGCTCGAATTTATTTACATTTGACCTCGTTCGAATCACTTGAGTCAAATATTCGACGGCGCTCGAATCGACTCACATTCGACCTCGTTCGAATCACTTAAGAGTCAAACATTCGACCTTGCTCGAATCGACTCACATTCGACCTCGCTCAAATAGATTCATGTGAACATGATTGTAACTTCACAATAGATTCATGTGAACATAGACTAGGTGCATTAGTTAAATGATTATGGGGCTGATAATTTTTGGTGAAAGATTGTTCTACATATAAAGTAGATGAAAATGGGGAGCCCATGGGCAAGGGCTCGGAGTGCACAGATGCCGAAGCACGCCAGAGGTGCGCGCTGCCTACCACAATCAAGGAGATGGCGTTTCACGAGCGTATCAAAGCCTGGGCTTTGGACGCCTCCTAGTCTATGCTAGTTCATGCCCTAAGTCTATCGATGTACCGGCTCAACACCGTTCCACATCCAATCGGGGCGCATCGTCGATCCCCATCCACCTCCCTTGGTGACGTAGTGGAATAGTAAAAAAAAAGGCTGTAACATTGTATAGACTAGGGGTGTACATGGATCGGGTTGGTTCGGTTTTCATCAACTCAATATCAAACCACATCAAACCAAACCTACTTGAGTTTTTAATCGGTTTGGTGCAATTTTTTGGTTTGGTTTGTACACACCCCTAGTATAGACCACAACTCGGGGGTCTTTTTGAAGAATCTTATGACGTCTTGAGCACATTTTATTTTCAGCTACTTACAAATGTAGCTACCATTTCTAGTTTCAGTTCAATCTCCTTATAGCTTTTCTGTAGAGCTCAATTGAGGAAATATGAAAACTTACCACTTGATATGATCACAGCCGTTGAATAAATCCTTACAAGGCTAAAGAAAAATCAGATATGAAAGCTCTGAGAATTTCCATTTGTTTTGTATCATTATCCAAAGGAATTCAGTACACGCACGCTGACACAAGCTTCTTTCTGAAATATGAACAAAACAAATTCTATGTTATATGAAGTACATTTTCCAATTCGAGCTTTAGGCCTTGTTTGTCCACAATTTATTTTTTTATTTTTTTCAAAAATGTTTTTGTCCATGAAATTTTGTAAGTTCTTGAAAAAAAATTCAAAAATGAGTTTTTCAAAAATCAAAAAGTGTTTCAAAATCCACTACTTATTTCTGAGATAATATACTAAATTTTTTTCTCTAGGAAGAAAGAGAGAATTAGAGGTTTGAAGAAGTGGTTGAAAAATGGTGGTGACAAGGTTAAGCTTGGCTCGAAGAAGGTCTCTCCAAAATAGTAGCACTAGCTCATCATCTCCAAAACTCAAACGTTGTTACAAGAAAAAAAGGATTTCCATGAAAGTCTGTGGGCTTAGCAGTAAGTTTTCTTTACTTACTTTTATGTTTTTCAGTTTTCTTGAAGAGTGTATTTAGCTTTTTGTACTAGCTGTTATAGCACAAACCTTAGGTGCCCTTTTCTTTCTTGTTTCTTCAGTAAAACATAAAAATTGGTTCTTTATCCTTCGTTAATTTCACAGACTACTGAGAACTTAGGAGTTAAGTTTTCTTTCTTAGATAAAGTGTTGGATGAAGAAAATTAATTATCCTAAGATTTAAGCAAATTCTTGGTTGTAATAGGCAGGACAATGATGAGCTGATATTTGGAAAAGGAAATTCTTGGTTGAGGCGATAACTTTTCCTCTTTGTTGTTGACAGTATACTCATGTCCACTACTTAATCTAAATACATTGTAAATTTGTAACAGAAATGGAGATCCATAAAACTTTGGGAACAATAATGAACAAGAAAGAGACTTCACATAGCAAAATATTGTGATACTTTGGAATAAATTTTGCAGAAACAGGTCATGAAAATCTGAATAAAGTTAAATATTGAAGCACAATATTTACTGCTAAAGCAAAATATTATCTTGTTAGTGCAAACTAATCAAGAGATTCATCCCTGCATACATTTCTTTGAAATCATCAACCTGCATACACAAATTCTGTGTCTTGCATTTTTTGTATTATTACTACAGTCTCATCTGATTCATTATTTCTTTCAATATCTTAAACTAAACTTTTCTTAATGTTAAAGCGCCCAGGAAAACTCTAGCAGTTGCCTCACCTCATGTCCCACCAGTGGGATCAAATGGAGATACTCCTTTGCAGAAACTTTCGCCGCGCATTCATATTGCTCCAAAGATAGTTCCCTCACTTCCTGTGCCACCATTGGGTTCAAATGGAGATCATACTCCTTTGCAAAAAGTTTCGACGAGCTCTATTGGGCTCAACCATAGATGCCCCTGTGCCAATTCCTTGTGATGAAGAGGACGAACAAAGAGAGACAAATTTAAAGCTGAATCCTTTATCGAGACTGAAGAAACCGCCAAAGACAAATTATACAGCCCAGATCATTGATGAAGAATGTAATTATCAAAGTCGAGTCTTTGTTAGTGAACGAGCTGCTTACTTCTTGGAATGTTGATCACATACCTTTACCTATTTGAATGGGCTTCGTGTTGATTATGTCTCTTGTTATAGAGATATCACTGGATATATTTCGTCTCGCTACAATATGCAAATTGCAGAAAGAGAAGAAAGCATGTTGTCTTTATCAATATTAGTGAAAAATCATGAAAATGCTGTACTTAATGCAATTGATCGTGTCAAATATATTGGTCACGCTAAAAAAGAACCCGAGAAGGCTAAGGAGAAAAAGGAAAGTTTGGACAGGTAAATAGAAGATCTGAAGCTAGAACTAGCATATATCAAACATGACGTTCTACGTCTGAAACAGATTGAAATAAAATGTAAAGAAGCTCATGAAGTTGCAAAAGCCAAGGAGCAAGAACTTGGAATTCAGTTGGAGGCAGCTCAAGCAAAGCAAAAGAGAATTGAGGAGCGCAAGAATGAAGCTCGTCGAGGAATTAAATCACCAGCCTAAGCCTACAAGTCTATAAATCTTGATGATTTCTGTTAGTTGGATTTTTGGAATTTCATTTTTTTCTAACAGCAAACAGGTTGTTTCTTTGTTCAGTTATTGCATGTTGTATATCCTCCTCAAGTTTTCAGGGACTTTAATTATCTTTAGATTCTCCTTGGGGTTCGTTTGGTATGATGGATGAACAAAGTTTCGGGATAAAAATTTAGTACTACTGCCTTATATCTTGTTTGGTTTCTAATCCAGGGATAAGTTATCCCAGGATTAAAAAAAATACCTCAGGATAAGTCCTCCCAGGATAAAATAATAAAATTGATAATCTCACAATTAATACAACATACCAAACAATCAATAAGAAATAATACAAGAATACCTAATCTCAGTATAATGAATCTGATGGGTTTTCAATGTCTTCGTCTTATGTTTTCATGATCTAACAAACTTACTGTCAAGAACCAGATAGGGAACCTGACACACTTGGTACATATTACAAATGAACGGATTCCAGCCAGGACTCCAGCTAATGTGAACTGCTGCAAGTGTAGAAAATAGAGAAACAAGTCAAAGACCTGATCCCTTGTGTTTCCCTGACAACAGTACGAAAGTCAACTGTGCACAGCTGGAAAGTGACTGCCATAGAAACAGTGCACACAGTGCAACAGTTCTGCAGTCACTTTCCCTTTGGCCTACCAAGTGCTTACATCATTCAAGTGATGTCATCAAGGGTGCATTAACAAGAGCATTATAACAAAACATCACTTGAACATTTGAGAATTCACTTCAAGCTTTCAAGTCTTTGGCAAACAATGAACTTAATTCTCAAGAGCTTGAAGAACAAAGTTAAACGCGACTGTGGACCAATTCCTAAATCGAGTATCTGTTGTCCTTAGTTGAGTTGTAACTTTGTGATTGTTCTTATTGTAATTCCTAAATTGCTTAGCTAGAAGTGCTACTTAGGAACTCCTTTGTAAAATCATAAACTTTCTGAGTTTGTGTTGTGACTAGAGTTAGTCATAAGTTAAAGTATTTGTAACTAGTGAGTGACAAAGTGGCTTGTGGTAAGTGTATCACAAGTTAGTTGAGTTGAAATCTTTGTAATAGGGTTATTACAAAGTGGCTTGTAATAGAGTATTTACAAGTTAGTGAAATTGAAAGCCTACAAGTGTAGGTCGTGGTTTTTGTCTCCTTGAGTGAGATTTTTTCACGTAAAAATCTCGTGTCTCATTTACTTACTATTTCATTAGTATTCTCAGTTGAAACTCATAGAGGACCAGGTATTCTATAGTTTGGTGGACTCATATAAACTAACAATTGGTATCAAAGCGGGTTCCTCCTATCAGGTTAACACCTATGAAGGATCTGTATGGCTGCTCCACCAAATTTCGAAGGAGGTCAATCTACGTATAGACCACCCAGGTTCAATGGGCAATACTATGGGTGGTGGAAGATAAGAACGCATGATTTTATTATGGCTGAAGATTCTGAATTGTGGGATGTCATATGTGACGGTCCTTACATCCCAACAAAGGCTCTTACAGAACTTCCATTCTCAATGCCAAAAACCAGAAAAGAATACACCGACGCAGATAGGAAAGCTGTGGAGAAATATTTTTGTGCCAAGAAAATTTTGGTATGTAGAATAGGACCTGATAAATACAATAAAATTTCTAGTTGTGATACTGCAAAGGAGATATGGGAAGCTCTACAAACAGCACATGAGGGAACCACGCAAGTAAAGAAATCCAAGATTGATATGCTCACCACCGAGTATGAACTATTTAAGATGAAGGATGATGAATCTATTCAAGATATGCACACAAGATTCACCTCTATCATAAATGAGTTACACTCACTTGGTGAAATTATTCCCAGAAACAAGCTAGTGAGAAAAATTCTCAGTATCCTGCCCAATTCCTGGGAAAGCAAGGTGAATGCTATTACTGAAGCAAGGGACCTGCAGGAGCTGACCATAGACGAGCTGGTTGGAAATCTGAAGACCTACGAGATGAAGAGGAAGATAGACAATGCAAGAAGAGAACCAAAGAAAGAAAAGAACCTAATACTCAAAGCTGAAAGTAATGACTCGAGTGAGGAAGACAATGACATAGCTTACTTAACCAAAATATTTCAGAAGATGATCAAAAGGAATGGAGGAATACTAAGAAGGGGCAACTCCAGCAAACCAAAGAACTATAATCTCTACCATAAGTTTGGAAAGTCTGGACACTTCATCAAAGACTTTCCTTTCCTGAAGCAAGAGTACTCCAAGTACAACCCCGAGAAAGTAGACAAGAGGAACCCGGTTCCTGACAAGGACTTCAAGAGGAAGAGATCTGCTGACAATGTGGTGAAATAGGCTCTTGCAGCATGGGGACACTCCTCTAGTAAATCTGAAGATGAAACTGATGCATGTGACAACTCCATGATGGTAGTTGAAAGTGAGAAAAATGAATATGATTCAATATTTTCTTTGATGGCCCAATCAGATGATGATGAAGACGATGACAAAAGTGAGGTAAATTTCAAGGATATTCAGAGAAATCTGAAATCCTACTCTCATAAGAAACTCATGTCTTTAGCTAGTGTATTGATTGATGCCTATCATAGTCTTGTGGAGGATAAGGATGCCTTGACCTTAGAGCTAGGAGAAGCTGAACAAATTATAGATGATCTGGTAGTGTGCGTAGTTGATCTAAAGGAAACTATTTGTGAGCTGGAGAAAGAAAAACTTATTTTAACCAAAAAAATTGCTAACATAGACATGGAAGAGATGACTTAGTGGTTGTAGTTGTTGACCATAAGGAAACCATTGAAAACTTCAGAAAAGAAAGAGAAGCCTTTATGAAGAGAGTGACTTAGATTGAGGAAGAAAGAGATGATCTCTTGGTAGTATTTGCAGACCTAAGGGAAACAATAGAGGGACTAGGGACTGAGTCAAAACCTGGAAACTTTGGAAAAGGAAAAGAGGTAGCCAGTGAGGAACACATTAGGCTTGAAAATGAGTTGAAGGCTGTGAGAACTAGTCTCTGTGTTGAATCTGAGAAAAACAAGCATCTCCAGACTAAATTGGAAAGAGTAAAAAATGATCTTGAAAAGTCCCTAAAGTGGACCTGGTTCTCAGAAGCTATCACTGCCATATACGTTAATAATGGTGGAAACAGGCAGGGAATAGGGTTCCAAAGGGAGAAAACCCCTTACAACCCCCATAGCAAGTACATTACTGTACCAGATAACTGGCTGTGTACCCACTGTGGGAACAATGGGCATTTCAAGAAAAATTGCCAAGCAAAGGTTCAGTCCGTTCAGAAAAACAAAGTGTTTGCTGAAAATGTAACTACTAAAAAGGGACCAGGTTCCACCCACAAAAAATGCATATTACCTGCATGGACTAAGAGAGCCCTTATTCATCCTCTTGTCTACTACAAGGGACCCAAACTTACTTGGGTTACTAAAACTAACTCTTGATCTCATTGTGTAGGGAATAGTGAAAAGAAGCAGTCAACAATGGTTCATGGATAGTGGATGTTCAAAACACATGACTGGGAACACAATGGACTTTCTTTCACTAAAATCCCTGCAAGGAGGGAGTGTATCCTTTGGAAATGAGAAAAAGGGGTACATTCTTGGAGCTAGAAAAGTCGGGAAATCACTCACTCACTCTATTGAGAATATGTACTATGTCAATGGTCTTAAGTACAGTCTCTTGAGTGTCTCTCAAATTTATGATAAAGGAAACAAGGTAAAGTCCTTGTCCAAGATATGTATAGTTACTAATCTAGTAACTGGTGAAGTGGTACTTGTGGCCAAGAGATACAAGAACATCTATGTCACTGATTTCGAGTTCATACAAAGTGGTGATCTGAGTTGTCTGAAAGTTGTTGATGATGATGCTGAACTCTGGCACAGAAGATTGGGGCACACAAGCTTCTCTCTTCTGAACAAACTAATTCAGAAGGACCTGGTCCATGGTCTGCCCATGTCAAAGTTCAAAGTACAGAAAGTATGTGATGCATGTGCTAGAGGAAAGCATGTAAAGTCCTCTTTTAAGTCTACAAAGGATGTAATCACCTCAAAGCCTCTTGATCTTCTGCATATGGATTTATGTGGCCCTATAAGAGTGCAAAGCAGGGGAGGAAAAAGATACATTTTTGTGATAGCGGATGGCTACTCCAGATTCACATGGACTCTGTTTCTTAGAACAAAAGATGAAACCTTTGAAGTGTTTGTGGCTTTTGTGAAGAAAATCCAAGTGGAGATGAAGTCTAGAGTCGCATGTATTAGATCAGATCATGGAACAGAATATGACAATGCCAAATTTGATGGGTTCTGCAATGAAAATAGCATTACTCACAACTTATCAGCTCCAAGAACTCCCCAACAAAATGGAGTAGTGGAAAGGAAAAATAGAACTCTTGAAGAAATGGCAAGAACAATGTTGATCGACAGTGGGGTTGCAAAGAACTTATAGGCTAAAGATGTCAACACTGCCTGCTACTTGGTGAACAGGTGCATGATCAGATCTCTCCTGAACAAAACCCCCTATGAGTTGCTGAATGGAAGGAAACTCAAGCTGTCTCACCAAAGAACATTTGGGTGCAAATGATATGTTCTCAACAATGGAAAGGATCAGCTTGGCAAATTTGATGCCAAAAGTGATGAAGGAATCTTTCTGGGATATTTTTTTCCAAGCAAAGCTTACAAGATATACAACAAGCAGACTCAATGTGTTGAGGAAAGTGTTCATGTTATCTTTGATGAGTCATATCCTTTTTGTGAGAAAAATGCTAAAGATGATCAAGATGAAGAGCCCTTACTGGTTCCTGGTGAAGTCATTGGCATGACAAATGGAAAGGCAGATATGATGAGCCAAGTGAATGAGCTAAGTGGAGAGAATGTTGCGTCTTCTTCAATGGAACCATGTACCTCAATTACCACCACTGAAGCTGAAGAAAGAGTGGTTGATGCCGTACAGAGTACTCCACCAGTACCTGAGAGAAGAACACAAGAGAACCAGTTGAATATACCCAGATCCTCTACAAATGATCCTCAAATGCCCAACTGGAAACACAAAAGCTCTCATCCTCTTGACAACATAATTACTCCTCTAGATTCTGGAGTACGAACCAGGTCAAAAGCCAAAAATTCACTTGCTTTCTCAGCCTTTCTCTCTCAAATAGAACCCAAAAATATCAAGGAAGCCCTAAAAGATGCAGATTGGATTACAGCCATGCAAGATGAGCTGCATCAGTTTGAAAGGAACAATATCTGGCACCTGGTACCTAGACCCCAGATCGAACTATTATAGGAACCAGGTGGGTATTCAGGAACAAGCTTGATGAACATGGAAATACTACAATAAACAAGGTCAGACTAGTGGTTCAAGGCTACAATCAGGAGGAAAGGATTGATTATGATGAAACATTTGCTACGGTCACTCACGTGGAAGCTATTAGAATCCTAATCGCTTTTGCATCTCATATGGAATTCACCTTGTTCCAAATGGATGTTAAAAGTGCATTTTTGAATGGACTTCTTAAGGAAGAAGTCTATGTGAAGCAACCTCCAGGGTTTGAATGTCATGAATACCCTGAATATGTGTTTAAACTGGACAAAGCATTTTATGGGTTGAAGCAGGATCCTCGAGCTTAATATGAAAGGCTGTCAAAGTTCCTTCTAGAAAATGGTTTTACAAAAGGAAAAATTGACAACACCTTGTTCCTAAAAAAATGGGGAAGGAACCTGCTCATTGTTCAGGTCTATGTTGATGATATCATTTTTGGGGTAGCAACTGATTCTCTGTGTGAAGAATTTGCAAAACTAATGGGAAGTGAGTTTGAAATGAGCATGATGGGGGAGCTGAATTTCTTCTTGGGTCTTCAAGTAAAACGGTCCACAAAGGGTACATTCATTTGTCAGTAGAAATACATCAAGGAGCTCTTGAAAAGGTTTGATATGGAAGCATCAAAAGTGATAGACACTCTCATTGCAACGGCCACTCGACTGGACATGGATGAAATCGGATCTTCTGTGAATCAAACTATGTATAGAGGCATTATTGGGTCTCTTCTCTATCTTACTGCCAGCAGACCCGATATTGTTTTCAGTATGGGGCTATGTGCCAGGTTTCAATCAAATCCCAAGAAATCTCATTTGAAGGCTGCCAAAAGAATTTTGAGATACCTTAAGGGAACACATGACCTGGTCCTGTATTACCCCTCAGGAGATAGTTTTAATCTCATTGGGTATGATAATGCTGATTATGCAGGCTATCTTGTGGATAGGAAAAGCACTTCTAGAATGGCTCACTTTCTAGGATCATGTCTCATCTCTTAGGGCACAAGAAAGCAAAACTCAATGGCTCTTTCAACAGCTGAAGCAGAATATGTAGTTGTAGCATCCTGCTGTGATCAACTCCTATGGATTAAGCAGTAACTGGAAGACTTTAGGGTAGTTAATGGGTGTGTGCGTCTTCTATGTGATAACACCAGTGCACTCAACATGGCTAAGAATCCAGTTCAACACAAAAGAACCAAGCACATTGATGTGAGACATTATTTTCTGAGGGACAATGTGGAGAAAAGGCTGATCTATATGAAGTTCTGCAGTACAAAAGACCAAATTGCAGATATCTTCACCAAAGCATTGAGTGGGGAACATTTTGAAAGAAACAGAGTGAAACTGGGGCTATTGAAGCCCAATTAAGAACCTGATTCCTCTTCAATTGGCTATGAAAATCATCTTCAGGTAAAACTAGCTAAAGTATTTCTGGCCAAGTCTAACTCACTTCAATACCGTTAGAGGTAAATACACATGATGAGTATAGAAGCTGCAGATGCATTGCATGGATAATAAAAGAAGATTGAAATTTTCAATAACAGGTCAAGAACTTGGTCCTTGTACCAAAGGTTAGTAGTTTTGTACATTCTTTAATACACGTCTTGAAAATATACAAATATCAACTGCTATGTCATCTACCTTTTCAGACCCTGCTGTTACGTCCCTTCACTTCAAATCATTCCATCTCCCTCTGAAACGTTGCATCTCTCCAATGCACAACTGTCGTTTCAGAACCAGTTCATATCTCTCTCTTCATAATTATCCTCTCTCATTAAAAACCCTTCTCCCCTCTTCGCATACCATAGTCCTCCATTAGAACCTCTCCAAAACCTTTCTTTCTATCTCTTCAATGACTGACACCAACTCCACAACTCCTATCTCAGTCGTCTTTAACACTGAAGAACTTATTGAGCCCTCCGCCCTCAATGAGTCTTTTGTGACCATTCATGTTCTCATCACTAAAATTAATCCTAACCCATATTTCTCGTTTCCCTCCAATTCTAAGACAACTATCTCCGAAACCCCTAAAATTGTTGATCCTTCTTTTCTATCTTCTGAGGTGCCCATTGATCAAGGGGAAAGTGGAGAACTGGGTAAGAATCCTGAGGTCGCAAAGGTTTCCGCCATTATTGTTTCAGATTATGTGGTGGACACGGAGCCTATTGAGGAAGAAAAGGTTGTGACTATCTTTGTGGTATCTGCTGACGGTGTCCTACATTAGATAATCTCTTAGAAGAATGAGATACAGGGTATGAGGGGAAAAAGAGCCATGGTAACTGTTGAGGGGTCTGCACTAGCAGAAACTACTGGGCCCTCTTGTGAGGAATCTAAACCCTCTCAGGAGGAAACAGGTCAGGGTTCTCACTCCCAGTCCAGTTCTGCTCCTGCATTTGCTGTTGCACCCTTGGATATTTAAGTCCCTGGGATGAGGTCTAGTGATGAGGAGGATCTAGACAACCTTGCTCTTGACGTTTTCATAGTCAAGCGAAGGGTGGTGTCCACTCCTGAGTCTTCTACTAAGCGACCTACTACCAAGTTGCAAGCAAAGGTAGCCTATGACTCTTCCCTTCAAAAGAGCAGGAAAAGCAGTAAGAAGAAAAGGAGGATATTGGTGAAAGACAATATTGTCGTGTGTGATAAGGATGTTCTAGTGGTGGAGGTTGAAGAAGAAACAACTGAGGAACCCAGTTCCCTAGTGAGAAGGTCCCAGAAGAAGAAGAAGGAATCTCCTTCCATGGAGAATGTTACAAACCCTAGTTCCAAGTTGAAAGATGTTGTGAGTGAGCTCTGCGCTTCTGATGAGGATGAGTTAGTCAAGTATAAGGGAAAAGCAAAATCAAGTGGAGTGAAGTCTGGCAAACGAAAGTCTGAAACTGTTAAGGAACCTGGTTCTGTGAAAAAGTTGAGGAGTGAAAGTAGTTCTGCTTCAGAACGTCTAAGGCACCAAAAGGTTCTGTTGGGTCGTACTTTTGACCCAACAATCTTTGATATGGCTAGTATGCGTCAAGTTCTTGCAATGGTTGAGTTTCAACAATGAGGGCATCTGTTTCACATGGATGTACCCAAAGTGTATGAGGATGAGATTCAAAGCTTTTATGCCAGCCTCTTTCCCGTTGATACCGACTATATCAGTGCCTTGGTGAATAATGTGGACATTGAATTTGATGTAAGTTTGCTTGGGGATATTCTAAAAGTCCCTACGGAAGGTGTGTCTAGTGTGAAAGATGCGTGTTAGTATAATTTTCGGAATGTTGTGGTAAAGGATAATGAGAACCAAAAGAGGGACCAGATCCATAAGAAGGCATTACTCCCTATTTATCAACTGCTCTTCGAGTTGGTGAACAAAGTTCTGTTGCCTCGTGCTGAGAGGAGGTCCATGACCTCTAAAGCTGATCTATTTTTAATGGAGAAACTAGATGGTTTTAACCCTGTCAATCTGCCTGCTATCATGATCGAACACATGCAAAAAGTGGAAACCTTCAAGTACGGTAATCATGGTCTTCCATATGGGTTTCTGCTTACGCAAGTGTTTAAGTTCTTTAAGGTGCTGCTGGGTCAAGGCAAGGTGGGAACTAAGAAACAGACCTTCTCACACACAACATTGGAAGAATGTATATGCATAGAGAAGAACGGGGGGTTAGATATTACATCAACCATCTCACAACTCATTAATGCTCAAAATAGTGCAACTGAGGAGATTCGAAGTTTGAAGGATAGGAATGCTATCCTGGAAGGTCAGCAGGCCCAAGGGGCTCCGGAGTCAAATGAGGAAGTGGCTCGTTTGACAAAAGAGAATGCTGATCTCAGGGCACAAGTGGAGAACCTAAAAGCAGAACTGCTCGATGAGCAAAAGTCGGCCAATGCCCGAATAGACCTAGTTCTCCAAACTCTTGCTGCAGCTTCCAAGCCCTCTACTCCTAGTGCCCCCTAAGTAACCCTTTCAGTGACCAATTTCTGGATTGTTTTTTTGTTTTATGACTTGGCAGATGTTTTTGTTTTTTTGCTATGATGTGGTTGAGATGTATCAGTACTGCTCCCATTTTTAACAGTCTAATTTTGCCTTTGCTTTTTTAAGCAAAGGCATATGTTTAATATATATAATCAATCCTCTTTTGTTATCTAAATGCTTGCGTTCTCTGTTTTCTCTTCTCTATCATGTTGTGTGCACATAAGTGGCATGAGTTAGCTAGGCAATACTTCTTTATCTTGTTTGACTGCTTGTGTATTTCTAATGATGCCAAAAAGGGGAAGTCTAATTGAAAACATGGATCTGATTAAGGGGGAAGCATCAAGCCAGGGGGAACTTGTGAAGTTCCTGTTACTTCATCTTGTTATTTCTGCTCTAAATACATGTTCTCAATGTCTAAGTTTGTCATCATCAAAAAGGGAAAAATTGATGGGTTTTCAATATCTTCGTTTGCAATCACTTTCCCTTTGACCTACCAAGTGCTTACATTATTCAAGTGATGTCATCAAGGGTGCATTAACAAGAGCATTATAACAAAACATCACTTGAACATTTGAGAATTCACTTCAAGCTTTCAAGTCTTTGGCAAATAGTGAATTTAATTCTCAAGAGCTTGAAGAACAAAGTTAAATGCGACTGCGGACCAGTTCCTAAATCGAGTATTTTGTTGTCCTTAGTTGAGTTGTAACTTTGTGATTGTTCTTATTGTAATTCCTAAATTGCTTAGCTAGAAGCGCTACTTAGGAACCCCTTTGTAAAACCATAAACTTTCTGATGAGTATCCTTCCAATTATGCATTGAATGATTTTCTTTCCGTGTCTGACAACTTGAGTTGAATAGTGTAAGAATCTTGATTACAATTGCTTCCTTAATTCTTTTTATAACTTTGGACATTATGCCTTCCAAGTCTCCGGTGCATAATCACGTTCCTTTGCTTAAAGATTCTTCCACAAAATATTCCTCAATTTCTTCCAATAAGTCATTGTAAAAGTTCTTCCTTTTTATATGGGAAATATTCCTTGATCTTGGAAAATAATCTCTTTCCATAAGATAGATTTTACTACACCATAATATATTTTCTTTCCATAGAAAATATATTCTTCATTGACCTTGTAATATCTTTCTTCTATAAAATAATAGATCTTCTCCATAATTTTAGCAACTTTCCTTTCAGGATATTGAAAAACTTTTCTTCCATAATTTCCGTAGATTCTTCTTCCAATATTGTAATAAGTCATTCAATATTTGAAACTTGACTTTCAAATATTATTCCTTCTATGATGCTTGGAGATTAACTCTCTCAAAATAATCTTCCTTGATAAATTCTTCACAACTCTTTCCCGTATTTATCTGGATCTTTACCAGCATCTTCTTTTATGAATAAACCTGTGCAAAAATAAGATTACCACAAGTAAGTGTTCTTTGATTAATAATTATATTGGGTTGTTATCATCAAAATTAATACATGAAACCTTGAAGCTAACCGTTCTTGTTCAGTTATTCAATCTTCAGTAGGTACAATTTGGACTTGTAGAATCAGATTGCTATCTTTTACTTTATCAACTTTTTATTCTAGCATGATTATGATTCTCTTAAAATGTCTTTTGTTTCAAGGACATATTCTGAACTTGAATGAACTATCAGTAAACTGTATTTCAGTATAAAGTTTTTTTGTTGTTGCTTTATTTTTTTTGATTTTCCACCCGGTGTCTGGTACCCACATTGGAGCCCGACTATATCTGGATTCACGCCGCGTAGGGCCCCATTTGGGGAACTGTTGTTGCTTTGTTAATCAACCTTTTCTTCATAATTTTTAGGTTGTTCTTTAGAGAAAGCTTTTTAAATTGTTGATGTAAAAGAAAAAAGAGATTAAAAAAAGAAAAGAAATGATGGTAAGACTTGGAGCTCAGTTGCAATACTTTTTGGTGTTAACAATAATCTTGACCAAATTTTTGAAAATGGAGTTAACAATGATTGCTTTGTTTTGAATGGAAAAATGATCAAATCAGTTTTGCTAGGTTTGTTTTGTTGCTAATGAGATTATAATATAAGATTAATGAAAGATATTAATTGATAAGTTTAAATCATCTTGTGTTATTGAGAATCATGTTAATAAGATACTAGTATGGGTCTTTACTAGTACTTCATTCTTTATGGCCTAATATATATGAAAAGTTAATTTTTAGAAAATTTACGAACTAAGAAATTCTAAGATTTAATTTTAAAAAATATTGTATATTTTTATCTAACAGAAGTGTTATATACTTGTATAAACTTGCTATTAAGGTAATGTGGAGTCCACATGTCAGAAATTCTTCGAGAAAAAAAAAATTGAATTTACCTTTCAGCTTTTGATGATGATTTAAAATTATCCTCAAGTTGAGTTGCATTAGAGCTCAAAATCAAAATAAAAGGAAAAAAAAAATCGAACGAGGGGGATAAGTTATACCAAAAATCTAACGGAGGACAAAATTGCTTAATTTTCAATGACATAGGAGCAAATTTGACCATTTTTCCAATATAAGTGTAGGCATATATATTTTATTGGAATTAAAGTCGTAAAGTAATTTGGACAATATATTAAATTCAAGATATATTAGTTCAAATAAATTTATTGGACTAATATAACTGGATTAGTAATAAGTCCAACATATATGAATAAGGTTTAATCCATTGGGCTTGTCCATTTAGTTGGGGTACACATAATGAGTCCACTTTATTAGGCCCAATATGCCATCTTCTTAGAGGCCCAAGTTTGGTGCCACGTGTCAAATGACGTGGCACGCCAAGTCAAATAAAAGAGCTAATAAGACCATATCACGTGTCAAAATGACAAGGCATGCCAAGTCACATTAAAAGGCTAATGAAATCGCGCCACGTGTGCAAGTGACATGTTCTGGCAAATCAAATGCGGTCATGTCACACTTCAATTTGATTTGTCGGAAAGAGTTTGTTTTTATCACAACTTCTCCCTTCCACGACTATAAATAGGGGTCTTAATAACTCAGAAAAGACACCAGAAGTTATAACAAGAAGCAAGAGAAAACTCGTGGATCAAACGCCACAAATTTTTCTACAAGTTTCAAGCTTCAAGCAACCAAGTTCAAGTTCAAGAACGAAGAACGAATCAAGTATTCAAGATCAAGAATGAAGAACGAATCAAATTCAAGCTCAAGAACGAAGAACAATTCAAGTATTCAAGATCAAGAACGAAGTCAAATCAAATACAAGGCGTTCAAGATCAAGGCTACTTGTTCGTGATAAAATTCGTGGCAATAATCAAAGTGTTCGCGACGGATAAATCAAATAATAATTCAAGATCAAGCTGAAAGGCCCTTGAATTTATACTAGAAAAGTAGAATCAGAGGAATCATAGAGATTGTAACACTCAAATATTCAGAATAATATACTATAATTGTTGCGATATTTTTCGGTCTTGATTTTATTTTCTTGACGCAATTTATTGTCTACAATAATATCACATGTGATTTGATGTGGGTGTCCAAAATAAATAAGATATGGATGGACTATAGATGGGATTAGGGAGTTGTAAGATTATATTTTGTTTAGCTGGGAAATTTGTAGAATTTGAGAAGTTGTAGTTTGTATTATTGAGTGATAAATTGGGTTTTTCACTTCGTTCACTCCATGAGCAGTCAATCATTATATCATACTATATTATAAGCATTAAGATCAAAAGTTGAATATGAAAGGCCAAAATAATCCAATAAACTTAAGTGACTATGATACCCTTCAAAAAATTATACCTTCGTAAATAAGTACAAAACCTTTTGGTTCCCTCACCCTTTTGCAATTAATATTTCAAAATTCTTGTATAATTTTGCATAACTATGGGGGAAAAAATTCTTTTTGTTATATTTCTATTATGGTCAGTCGCTTCTTACTTAACCGTACACAAAATTTTACAAACATTTAATTCTTCCATTCTTTAAAAAAGCAGATAAGTATTAGTTTCTCTTTTTATTTATTGTACGGATCATTTCACTGAAACAGTAAAATGGAACAACTTCAAGAACAATATCTACAAAGAAATACTAGGTGGTGACATATACGGTCATATTATATGTTTGTAACTCATAACAACTAAGTTTATGTAATTATAAAATACACTTGTCTCATTAAATATAATTATTGATCTTCGCAAAGCTATCTAGTCAATTTGAGTTCAACAGTATATCTCTAAAACTTTATTATTTTTAGCTTGTATTTTTATTTTATTTTTTTTGAAATTTTGGTGTAATATTTCACATGTAACATATGCAGCGCACGTATCAAGACACTATAAAAGCTAAAGATGTTCCTTCAATTTCCTTCCCAATTTTGAATATACTTCCTCTGCACCTTTAATTGGTCTGTCTCTGTCCTTTTCACACTTTTATTTACTCTTTGCTGCTGCATATTTCTTGTATTTCTGCACTACCAAAATGATCAATTGAAACAAATTGTTTTCATTATCTCCACCTGTCTACTATCTTTCTATCTTGAGGCATTTTGCAGTCCAAAACTCATTTTCAGTAATTCTTTGTCTTTATTTACCAACTTTTACTCCATATTTTCCCTCCACAAAGAACCATTTTAAGCCATATTTAAATCTAGGGACGATAATAATTCTATTAATGACTCATGCAGTTTTTCAATTTGTCAAAATACAAATTATTAAATTATTCGTAGCATTTCAGAAAGATAAGGATCAATTAGTTTTGTGGCTCTTTAGAAATTTATTTTTAGTTTTTTGACCCTACCTCACATATATAGAAACTAGAACATTATTGAAGTTTTTGAAGTTCACTCTCCCCCTCTTCACACATACAATAACAACAATAACAGACTCAGCTTAATCTTATACGTGGGGTCGTAGTGTGTACGCAACTTTGCCCCTATCCTATAAAGGCAGAGAGACTGTTTCTGATAGACCTTCCGCTAAAGAAACAGTAAAAATAAAGCAACAAGCAATAACAACAGTAATATAATCAGTAATGGAAGCGAGTAACGTAATAAAGTAATAAAGAACTAAGAATAAATGAACACAAGAATAGTACAACTAGTATACTGGTAAACTCACAACTAGGGGTGTTCACAAAAATTCGAAAACTCGAACCAAACCGAAAACCAAATCGAACCGACCAAAAAAACCGATACGTTTTGGTTTGGTTTAGTTTTGGTTTTGAAATTTAAAAACCGATCAAATTTGGTTTGGTTTTAATAAAAAAATCGAACCAAACCGAATATAGGAGTAGCTATTTAAAATTTATATATATATATTTATACAAAGTTTCAAAATTTTTATAATAAATGTTAATCGTTTGCACTTTTAGTACAGTTCTTTACCTTTACATTCTAGTTTGATTGGTACTTTTCTTTTGTTAAGTGTAAGAATCTATTTCATGTTAAAAATAATATATTTTTAATTGAGTCCTTAAATTATTCATCAATATTCGATTCAATTATCATCAATATATCTTGGTAAATAATAGATTTCTCAAAGGGCAATTGATTTGATAGTATTACATTGAAAATATGGTCGCCAAAATATGTGTTTGGTAATGTATGTCTTATATTTACGAAAAAAATCGACAAATAAACGAAAAAACAGAAAAACCGACATAAACCGAATCGAGAAAAAACTGACTTAATTGGTTTGGTTTGGTTCTAATATATAAAAAAAACAACTTACTTGGTTTGGTTCTAATATATAAAAACCAACTTACTTGGTTTGGTTTCTTTTTAGGAAAAACTCGATCCAAACCGAACCATGAACACTTCTACTCACAACTACGTGTCAACCCACCACCCCTTTTCACACATAGAATTAAGAAAGAAAGAAGGCATTAGAGTTTTTTTTTCTTTATTTTTTTTTTAAGAAAAAAGAACTTCTATGAAAGCCTGTGGCCTTTGCACTAAGTTTTCTTTACTACTACTTCCAATGTAGCATATATGCAAAAGTATGAACTTTCAATTTTAGTGGAAGTAAAAATCAATTCTTTTTAATTCATTTTGAGAAAGAAACTGAAAAAAAAAGGGAACCACAATTGGTTCTTTATCCTTCATTTCATAGATTACTGAGACCTCAGGAAAAAAAAGCTTAAAACCCAGAAAAAGAACAAGATATATTTGGAGGATTAGGACCCTAAAAAAAACCAAAATTTCACCTAAAAACTTTAGAGAAACAACAATAAACTAGACCCCAAAAAAATAAAAATGTAACAGCCCAACCCACTAGTGATATTGTTCTTTGGCCCTAGGCTGAGGTTTGTCCCACCATCATTCAAGATTGTACGCGGAGTGACTCTCATACCATATGTAGCAGCCCAGCCCACTAATGATATTGTCTGCTTTAGGCCTAGACCCGCACGGCTTTAAAACGCATCGCTAGAGTCTAAGGCTTGTCTACTTATATACCCAGCATCTCTCCCGTATTTTGTCGATGTGAGATTTGCCTAGGGTGTCATAAAGAATTAGTAACTCTTCAACAGAGGCAGACCCAGGATTTGAGCGCGACGGGGGCACCATTGTATGCTAATCACCAGCGATAAAATTCTAAAGAAGAAAAAAAATACCATATATATATATATATATATATATATGAGTAACAGAGATTTCTTCGCAAAATGGGTGCTATGGGAAGAGAATGAATAAAATTAATTAACTTGACTATTGTGTATTAGTACTAAACTATAAATGAAATAAAAAAAAGAAGAAGCTAAAAGTAAAAAAAATAATTTACTATTAAATATAAATTATATTGTAATCAAAGAACTAAAATATTAATAAAGTTAACTATTATATATTAGTACTAAATTATAATTGAATTTAAAAAAAAAAGAGATAAAAGTAAGGATAGTACGTAGTACAATAAGGTACAAAAAAGGAGGTAGCATATCCTTGATTCTCAGAAAATGTCACAATAGAATCTTGCCTTAATTGGCAAAAGACAGCCTTTTCTCCAGCAGCTTTGTTTCAGTCCTCACATATATAGAAACCAGAACATTATTGAAGTTTTTGAAGTTCACTCTCCCCCTCTTCACACGTGCAATAACAACAATAACAAACCCAGCTTAATCTCATACGTGGGGTCTGGGAGGGTAGTGTGTACGCAACCTTGCCCCTATCCTATAAAGACAGAGAGGTTGTTTCCGATAGACCCTCCGCTAAAAAACGGTAAGAATAAAGCAATAACAGCAGTAATATAATCAGTAATGGAAATGTTGTACTTAATGCAGTTGATCGTGTCAAGGATATTGGTCGCACTAAAAAAGAATGCGAGAAGGCTAAGGGGAAAAAGGAAAGTTTGGAGAGGCAAATAGAAGATCTGAAGCAAAAGCTAGCATATATCAAACATGACGTTCTACGTCTGAAATAGATTGAAATAAAATGTAAAGAAGCTCATGAAGTTGCAAAAGCCAAGGAGCAAGAACTTGGAATTCAGTTGGAGTCAGCCCAAGCAAAGCAAAAGAGAATTGAGCAGCGCAAGAATGAAGCTCGTCGAGGAATTAATCCACCAGCCTACGCCTACAAGTCTATAAATCTTGATGATTTCAGTTAGTTGGATTTTTGGAATTTTGGTTTTTTCTAGCAGCAAACAGGTTGTTTCTTGGCCCTTTCCCGGACCCCGTATAGGGAGAGTGTTATTTGTGGCTTGAATTATTTCCTTGTATTTTTAGAAAACCTATAGTCCCTATAGGTTTAGGAAAACTCATTGTCCTAATAGATTTGGAAAAGAAAAACCTATAGTCCTTGTCAAATTGGGAAACCTTTCTCATATATGTTTGGGACCTTTTGGGATCTATATATAGGGGTTGTAATTGGAGATTCTATAGATTGTATTGTGCTTCTTTTCTCATTCATAGTGGAAAACTCTCTCTGCTTTTGCCCCGAGGATTAGGCTTGGCCGAACCTCGTTAAATCCTTGTGTTGATTTTTCTTCTCTATTTGCTTTGTGTGTGATTGTGTGCTAGTTAACCCAGGATATTCCGCAACAATTGGTATCAGAGCAAGGTTCGGATTTCTACACATAATTTAGGGTTAAGATGTCTTCATCATCTTCAACAAAGTACGAAGTAGAGAAATTTGACGGAGGTTCTAGTTTCAGTCTATGGAAGATTATGATGAAATCGTCCCTGGTGTTACATGGATTATGGAAAGCAATTGATGAGGATTTTCCTGAAGATATGAAAGAGACAGAGAAGGAAGACCTGAAGGAGAGGGCTTTGAGTGCGATCTTCATGAGCGTTACAGATAGCGTTCTTCGGGAAATTGCTGAAGAAACTTCTGCAGCAACGGCATGGAAGAAGCTGGAAGATCTGTATTCTAAGAGATCACTGACAAACTGCCTCTACCTGAAAAATAGGTTATACAATCTCCGTATGAACGAAGGTACACCTGTTAAAACTCACCTTGATGAGTTTAATTCAATTATAATGGACCTGAAGAATGTGGATATCAAAATTGAGAGTGAGGATCAGGCCTTGATTGTGTTATGTTCTTTACCATAATCTTATGATACTTTTGCCGATACACTGCTATATGGGAAAGATAGCATTTCACTAGAAGATGTTAGTAAAGCACTAAAATCTAAAGAGTTGAAAAAGAGCTTTCCAGACAACAGAATTGAGGGCGAGGGTCTTGTGATTATAGGAAGAACACAACAAAAGGACTTTAACAGGAAAAAGTCAACCGCAAGATCAAAATCTAGAGCAAGGAAGCAAAACTGTTATGAGTGCAGGAGCAAGGTCACTACAAGAGAGATTGTCCTAAGCTGAAGGAGAAAAGAGGGAAGCAGAAAATAGATAATTCGGCAAATATTGTTGACACTGGCAATAATTCTGATGATAGTGATTATGTAGGGAAAGTTTGTGCTGTGAGTTCTAGTCATGGGCAAAATTCTTGGGTTCTTGATTCTGGTGCTACTTTCCACATGAGTCCACACAAGAATTGGTTTGCAACTTACAAACAAATGAGTGGGACTGTCTATATGGGAGATGATAATCCATTACCAGTAGAGGGGGTTGGTAACATCAAATTGAGAATGTTCGACGGAATCATCAGAAACATTGAGTGTTGGCATGTTCCTCGGATAAAGAGAAATTTGATTTCTCTTTCGACTTTGGATGATCAAGGGTATAAATTTCACTACGAGAATGGAATACTTAAAGTGTGTAAAGGCTTCATGGTACTCATGAAGGGTAAACTACATTCTAAATTGTATCATCTTCAGGCCAGTGTAGTTGAAGGGGAAGCTACTGTAGATTCTGGGAAAAGTGATCTAAATCAGTCTCAATTGTGGCACTTGCGACTTGGCCATATGAGTAATAATGGATTGTCTTTGTTGAGTAAGCAGAATTTGCTGAATGGAACCAAAAATCAAGTTTTGAATTTTTGTGAGCATTGTGTGTTTGGTAAACAGACAAGGGTAAAGTTCATCAAGAAGGCCGAGCACAAGACCAGAGACAAGTTAGATTATATACACTCTGACTTGTGGGGTCCAAATATAGTTCCCTCCAAGAGTGGTGCCAGGTATTTTATGACTTTGATTGAAGATTACTCAAGGATGGTGTGGGTGTATTTTCTAAAAACAAAAGATGAGGCATTTTCGACATTTGTTAAATGGAAGACGATGGTTGAGAGGCAGACGGAAAGAAAAGTTAAGCGTCTTCGAACTGACAATGGGTTGGAATTCTGCAATTCTGAGTTCGATAATTTCTGCAGCAGGGGGGGCATAGTGAGACACCGCACTTGTGTCGGAATACCACAATAAAATGGTGTTGCAGAACGTATGAATAGAATGTTTTGTGATAGGGCACGAAGCATGCTTTCACACTCATGTGTTAGCAAAGATTTTTGGGCTGAAGCAATCAATACAGCTTGTTATTTGGTCAATAGATCTCCATCCACAGCTATTGAGTTCAAAACTCCTTTTGAGGTATGGTCCGGTTCGCCTGCTGATTATTCAAATTTAAGTATATTTGGTTGTCCTGCTTATGCTCATGTGAGGGATGGAAAACTTGAGCTGAGGGCAAAGAAGTGCATATTTCTAGGGTATGCAACTAGAGTGAAAAGTTATAAGTTGTGGTGCACAGATCAAAAGATTCCAGGGCTAATTATCAGTAGGGATGTAACATTCAATGAATCTGCCTCACTGAACTGTCAGAGGGAGAAGGCAATAGCAGAAATAGATCATGGTGTCAGTGACCGCATAGAGCTAGAAATTGAATCTCCACAAGCTCAGCCCAGTAGTTCTAAAGTAGAGAAAGTGGAGGAGGTGCAAAATATTGATCAAGACGATAATGTTGATGCACCTGCGCAACAACAACCATATAGCATTGCAACAGACAGGGAGAAGAGAGTGATCAACCGATCTCAAAGGTTTGCAAACGTAGTTGATGGGAATCTTCTTGGATATACGAATCCAGTGGGATTTGCTTTGGCAGTTGCAGAGATCGTTGATGCATTTGAGTGTTATAGCTATCTAGAAGCTATTCCGAGTATAGAACCAAATCGACGGATCAGTGCTATGAGTAAAGAGATTGAGTCTTAACAAGTTTAGGTGTTTCCTAGACTTGGTTGATGCGTGCGAAAATGGATAGAGCCCTTGCAAGGGCTGAGGGCAAGGTAGAGAGACGTTGTTCCTGTTGATGAAGAGAATTCAAGCCAAGGGAAAGATTTGTTATTTGTGGCTTGAATTATTTCCTTGTATTTTTAGGAAACCCATATTCCCTATAGGTTTAGGAAAACTCATTGTCCTTATAGATTTGGGAAAGGAAAACTTTTAGTCCTTGTCAAATTGAAAAACCTTTCTCATATATGTTTGGGACCTTTTGGGATCTATATATTGGGGTTGTAGTTGGGGATTCTACAGATTGTATTGTGCTTTTCTTCTCATTCATAGTGGAAAACTCTCTCTGCTTTTGCCCCGAGGATTAGGCTTGGCCGAACCTCGTTAAATCCTTGTGTTGATTTTTCTTCTCTATTTGCTTTGTGTGAATCTGTGCTAGTTAACCCACGATATTCCGCAACAGTAATATTAACTCCCCACTCCCACTCCCACCAACAAGAAAAGAATACAGAAAACAAACTCCGAACCAAAACAGAATGTAAACTAAAAGAAGGCAGTGGGTGAAGAGGAAGCTCACCTTCTACTGAAACTGGTGTTTGTTTCCGAGGGCGACCTACCACTTCAACACCAATTTCTGGTCAAAGTGAGAAATGCAATATGCATGATCATTGCCAAGGTGATACTACTTTTTCTGTTTCCGAGGACGACCAGGGTTCACAGAAAAAATAGTTTCACCTTGGCACTGATCAGAGGCGGACCCAGAATTTGGAGGTGACAGGGCACTATTATTTTTGTCATAATCCTGATTCATGCGAATTATTAGCTACAAAGTTTGACGTGCAACTCTCTTAAGACTTTGATGATTATGATAAGTTCTAAGCTTCAATTTTTAATATAGAGAAGAGTTTGGGATTTTTTGAGGGAGAGGTTTAATCATAAGAAAGGGGGGTTCGGGCGAAAACTAAAGAAAAAATAAAAAAAGAACCTGAAACAAAAAAATAAAAAAGGACCTAAAACTAAAGGAAAAAAGACAAAAAAAGAAATCTGGGCTTATAGATCCTTCAAGTGATAAAATCGAAGTAACTGTAACCCGAGTCATCCACGCATAAGAGCAACAATAAGTTGCAGATGCGACCAGTGCCCCACACTGGCTTTTGAGACTGAGGGTGCCTAATAAAATATACAACCGTTTCTCAAGGTATACAGCCTACATATACATATAGATACAGGTTTTCTCCCAAGCTTAACGGGTGCCGATGACCCCTCTACCTTCCACGTAGGTCCGCCCCTGACACTGATCATGCATATTGCATTTCTCACTCTGACCAGAAATTGGTGTTGAAGTGGTAGCAGCAGTAGTAACTACAGTTGCAGTACCTTTGAAACAAGGAGGATTAATATTTCTAGGCACAGTCTTGGCCAAAGGTGTAGCAAAACCAGGTGGGAGTTTTGAATCAGAGTTTTTTCCCATCATTTTTTATTTCCATAGCTGCAAAGATTACTTAAAAGGGTTCTTTTTAAGAACAAAAAAGTACTAAAAATGAATTTTTTTTTTCTTGATAGAAAAGATGATGGAAATGACAAGAATGGTAAAATTTATTCTACTGTTCTTTGTGCAAGAAAACTATAAATAGCCAGGGAAGTAATTAAGTGTGGGAAAAGGACAGGAAACAGACCAAGAAAAAAGAAGAGGTGTGATTATTTTTTAGTGCAAGACATTTGACTGCTCCTAATTTCTACCGCAGAAAATTAAAAAGAAAAGAGAAAAAGAAGAGGTGTGATTATTTTTTACTGTAAGACATTTGACTGCTCCTAATTCCTACCTTAGAAAAATTAAAAAAAAAAGTGTTATGAATAGAATTCTATTTAGAGTGAATATCTATATTGTAGAGAGTTTTACTTTGTGGCTAAGTCATTTTTCCCCTATAAATAGAGGGGTCTTACCCCATTGTAAATCATCCCAAAATTCAATAAGAATTTTCTCTCTCTTTCTCTGCAATATTGTTCTTCTACTTTTATTGTTTTATAACACGTTATCAGCACGAGACTCTACCATCTCAAGAAGATTAAGGTACAACTTTTCTCCTCTTTTAATTATGACTGATATTATGAAAAGAAAGTTCGTTGCCCTTGAAATTTCGAGCAAGTACTATATGACATGGGTGTTGGATGCTGAAATCCATTTAGATGCAATGGGTCTTGGAGACGTCATTAAAGACAAAACTAAAGCATCCACCCAAGACTATGCTAAGGCCTTGATTTTCTTGCGCCATCACCTTGATGAAGGGTTGAAAATAGAATATCTCACAGTCAAAGATCCACTTATTTTGTGGAATGGTTTAAAGGAAAGATATGATAACTTAAAGTTGGTCACTCTTCCACAAGCACAATATGATTGGGCTCATCTGTGGCTCCAAGACTTTAAGTCTGTTTCTGAATATAATTCTGCGATGTTCAGAATTACTTCTAAATTGAAACTCTGTGGAGATACTATCACTGATTATGATATGCTTGAAAAAACGTTTACAACGTTTCATGCCTCCAATATGGTCCTGCAACAGCAGTACAAAGAGAAACGTTTCAAGAAGTACTCTGAGTTGATTTCTCTTCTCCTTGTGGCTGAACGAAACAACGAATTGCTCATGAGAAATCACGAAAATCGACCCACTGGGTCTGCACCATTGCCTGAAGTGGATGAGATGTATTCTCATTATGCTAAGCGTGGAAAAGGCCGTGGCCCTATTCGTGGTCGTGGTCGTGGTCATGGCCGTGGCCGTGGCAGTGGACAAGGAAGAAATTCTCCTAGTGTTAATCACCCCCCAAAGAAAAATAACCACCAAAAGTGGAAAGGGAAAGATGAGAAAGCAAAAGCAAATGGTTCAGAAACTGAATGCTATCGTTGTGGTGGAAAAGGGCATTGGGAAAATATTTGTCGTATACCAAGACATTTGATTGAGTTTTATCAAGCATCTCTAAAGAATAAAGGCCCTGAAGCTAATCTTGTCTATGACAATAAATTTGACATCATCCACTTGGATGTGGCAGATTTTTTTGAGCACCCCGATGGAAAAATAGACCACTTGATCGGTGATGGATCCGTGGTTAAAGATGATTGAGTAGTTTAATTTTTATTTTTCCTATTCGTAGTAACTAGTGAATAAATATCATGTAATCATAATTTTTTTTTTACATGAGTAGTAGTCATTAGTATTATTTATTTTATAAAATAGTGTTAGTTCATTTTGATTAAATATAATTTTATGGGATAGTATTAGTTCGCTTTAAAATAATGTTTCGGCTTGCTTAGTCTTCTCAAAACAAAGTATCCAAATTGATCAGTTTGCTTAATATCTGTTTTAAAATAATGTATGTTAAATCACGTTACATGTAAAACTTACATTATTCATACTTCATTACATAATCTGTTATGATCCCTTGTTACTTTATCCTTACGTGTTCGTACTTTCGAGAACATACAGTTATGGTTTACGAATGTTTATATTTTATACATTTATTATAACAACAAAATGATACTTCAAGTTACTATTTTGTACCAACAATTAAAGAAAAAAATGTATTGCTATTCGTACTAATGTTTATCATACATTTTTTTTTTGTATGTCAAACAATGGGAAGCAAATATGGATATCTCACAAAACAAACTTGGATCAAAGTTCAACTGTAAAAATATTTGTTTAATTGATTCATGTACGACACATACAATATTCAAAGAGAAGAAATATTTCTCTCATTTAAATATGTGTAAGGCAGATGTTACTACAATTTCTGGAAGTAGTAAATTAATTGAAGGCTCTGGAAGAGCTACTATAACTCTGCCTAAGGGAACAATACTTATCATAGAGAATGTAATGTTCTCCTCCAAGTCCAAGAGGAACTTGTTGAGTTTTAAAGATATCCGTCGAAATGGATATCATATTGAGACAATAGATGAGAATAATCTTGAATATCTCATCATTACCAAGAATGTCTCTGCTCAAAAGAGGGTTATTGAGAAGTTCCCATCTTTATCTTGTGGCCTGTATTGGACAAGAATTAGTGCAATTGAGGCACATTCTACCGTAAACCGAAAGGTTACTGATTCCAATACTTTTGTACTTTGGCATGATTGATTGGGACACCCTGGATCAATTATGATGAGACGAATTATAGAAAACTCAAATGGGCATCCATTAAAGAATTTAAAGATTCTTTTAAATGATGAATTTTCTTGCACTTCTTGTTATCAAGGCAAGTTAATTATTAGACCATCACCAACAAAGGTTGGAATTGAGTCCCCTGCGTTTTTGGAACGTATACAAGGGGACATTTGTGGACCTATTCACCCACCTAGTGGGTCGTTTAGATATTTTATGGTCTTAATAGATGCATCTTCTAGATGGTCTCATGTGTGCCTATTGTCATCTCGCAACCTCGCATTTGCAAAATTAATGGCACAAATAGTTTGATTACGGGCACAATTTTTCGATAATCCAATTAAGTCTATTAGACTTTATAATGCTGTTGAGTTTTCATCCCAAGCATTTAATGATTATTGCTTATCAATTGGGATAAAAGTGGAACATCTTGTAGCTCATGTTCACACTCAAAATGTTGTTGCAGAGTCTTTAATTAAACGTCTGCAATTGATAGCAAGACCGTTACTCATGAAAATGAGGTTGCCCACTTCTGTTTGGGGTCATGCCATTTTGCATGCAGCAATGCTAGTTCGTCTCAGACCGACAAATTATCATAAATATTCCCCGTTGCAACTAGTTTTGGGTCATGAACCTAATATATCCCATTTAAGAATTTTTGGATGCGCAGTATATGTGCCTGTAGCACCGCCATATCGAATCAAAATGGGTCCGCAAAGAAGGTTAGGAATATATGTTGGGTTTGAATCTCCCTCCATCATTCGCTACCTAGAAACATTGACGGGGGATTTGTTTACTGCACGATTTGCAGACTGTAGATTCGATGAGACACTTTTCCCAAAATTAGGGGGAGACGTTGGTGAAACCAAACGGAAAATTTTGTGGAAAAATTCATCATTATCTCATCTTGATCCACGTGCCTCTATTTGTGAAAAAAAGGTGCAAAAGATTATCCATTTGCAAAGAATCGCAAATCAAATGCCAGACGCATTTAGGGATTTGAAAAGGATAACAAAATCACATATCCCTACAGAGAATGTTCCAATCTGTAATGATGTCCCTATTGGACAATCTTCTAGTGTCATAGCTAATGAGTCAAAAGCACGCCTAAAATGTGGCAGACCATTAGGTTCCAAAGATCGAAATCCTAGAAAAAGAAAAATAAATGATCAAAATGGCACTACGAAAGAATCTCATGAAGAAATCCACAATTTAATAAATTCTGAGATTCATGAGGAATCCACTGAGCCCGAGACTCAAGAAAATAAGGAACTATCAATAAATCCAATCGATATTGAGACAAAGTTGAATCGAGTGGATATAGTGGTGGATTATGTCTTTGCATATAATGTTGCATCTAGCATTATGCAAGAAAGTGAGGATCTTGAACCTCAATCTATTGGAGAATGTCGACAAAGACTTGATTGGCCAAAATGGCAAGAAGCAATCCAATCAGAGTTGGACTCACTTGCAAAACGTGAAGTTTTTGGGCATGTAGTCCAAACACCTAATGGTGTTAAGCCTGTTGGCTATAAATGGGTCTTTGTACGTAAGAGAAATGAGAAAAACTAGGTACAAAGATATAAGGCATGCCTTGTTGCACAAGGATTTTCACAAAAGTCTGGTGTCGATTATGAAAAGACATATTCACCTGTTATGGATGTTATAACTTTCCGTTATCTCATTAGTTTTGTTGTCCATGAAAAGCTTGACATGCATTTAATGGATGTGGTTACCGCCTACCTTTATGGCTCACTTGATAATGGGATATACATGAAAATTTTCAAGGGATATAAAATGCCTAAAGCAAATAATTCAAAGTCCCGAAAAATGTTTTCAATCGAATTACAAAGATCATTGAATGGTCTAAAGTAATCAGGACGAATGTGGTATAATCATCTTAGTGAGTATTTATTAAAGGAAGGCTATATAAATGATGTCATTTGCCCATGTGTTTTTATAAAGAAAACAACATCGGAATTTGTTGTACTTGTCGTATATGTTGATGACATAAACCTTATTGGAACTCCTATAGAACTCCAAAAGGCAATTGATTATTTAAAGAAGAAATTCGAGATGAAAGATCTCGGAAAGACAAAATTATGTCTTGGTTTGCAAATTGAACATTTGGCAAACAGAACTTTTGTTCATCAATCTACCTACATAGAAAAGGTATTGAAACGGTTTTACATGGATGAAGCACATCCATTAAGTACTCCGATGGTTGTTCGATCACTTGATGTGAATAAGGATCTATTCCGGCCTCAAGAAGAGAATGAAGAGCTACTTGGTCCTGAAGTACCATATCTTAGTGCAATTGGTGCACTAATGTATCTTGCTAATACTACAAGGCCCGACATAACTTTTTCAGTTAATGTCTTAGCAAGATATAGCTCTGCTCCTACAAGGAGACATTGGAATGGAATCAAACACATATTGCGGTATCTAAAAAGGACTACCGATATGGGCTTATTTTATGACAATAATTACAGTCCCGATCTGGTTGGTTATGCTGATGCTGGGTATTTATCTGACCCACACAAGGCTCGATCTCAAACAGGTTATGTGTTTACCTGTGGAGGCACTGTCATATCTTGGCGATCGACTAAGCAATCAATTGTGGCTACTTCATCTAATTATGCTGAGATAATTGCTATTCATGAAGCAAGTCGAGAGTGTGTGTGGTTGAGGTCTATAATACATCTTATTCGAGACAAATGTGGTTTGAAATGTGACAAGTTACCCACAATTTTGTATGAAGATAATGCAGCATGCATAGCTCAATTGAAGGGAGGATTCATAAAAGGAGATAGAACAAAGCACATTTCACCAAAGTTATTTTTCACACATGATCTTTAAAAGAATGGTGATATCAATGTGCAACAGATTCGTTCAAGTGATAATATGGCTGATTTATTCACAAAATCTCTACCGACATCAACCTTCAAGAAACTAGTGCACAAGATTGGGATGCGAAGGCTCAAGGATGTGAATTAATGCTCTCATCAGGGGGAGTTAATGCGCGTTGCACTCTTTTTTCCTTACAAGGTTTTGTCCCACTGGGTTTTCCTTGCAAGGTTTTTAACGAGACAATCAAAAGGCGTATTGTTAGATATGTGTACTCTTTTTCCTTTACTAGATTTTTTTCCCATTGGGTTTTATTTTAGTTAAGGTTTTAACGAGACACATTACTTATCGAGTAGACATTCAAGGGGAAGTGTTATGAATAGAATTCTATTTAGAGTGAATGTCTATCTTGTAGAGAGTTTTACTTTGTGGCTAAGTCATTTTTCCCCTAAAAATAGAGGGGTCTTACCCCATTGTAAATCATCCCAAAATTCAATAAGAATTTTCTCTTTCTTTCTCTGCAATATTGTTCTTCTACTTTTATTGTTTTATAACAAAAAAAAAAAAGAGGTGTGATTATTTTTTAGTGTAAGACATTTGACTGCTCCTAATTCCTACCGCAGAAAAGTTAAAAAAAACAAATAGCAAATGTAGCAAATATTGTCAAAATTTCTCAATGTTATTATATAATCTTATTATAGTTTTACACGAGCTATGTAAAAAAAAAAAGGGGGGGGGGGGGGGGAAGATGTCAAATTGCATTACAGTACACAGTATCAAAATGTAGCTCAAATTGGAAAAGAAAAAGTTAAAACTCAGACTGTGACAAATGATAAAACAGGAAATTATCAGAATAATTATCAACAACTGTGATCATAGCAATGGTCAAGTTTTCAGATTTCGTCAACTGAGCTCTGTAGAAAGCTGTAAGAAGATTTGAACTGAAACTAAAAATGGTAGCTACATTTTGTTTGGTTATAGGGGCTAGAAAAATAATTCGGATATAAAATTAGAGATTATTTTATCCGGCATTTGAATAGGATTTCATTTTCGAAAACATAACAAAGACCCATTTGTCCATAAAATTTTATCCTTTTTTTCCGTCCGATTTTAAGGAATTCATTGGATCGTGAAGTTGCTTCACACCGGGCTGCTGGCCATATCGAGGGAATGAAAATGAACTTGTCCCTAAAAAAAAAGAGAAAAAGCCTGGAATGGGAGAGGATGGTCATTGAGAAAGATGCCTTAACAGGTTGGTCATCTGTCAGGACGAGAATGTGAGTTCTTCTTATTATAAGTGAGCCGCTGCCCCTCATACCCTTCTTTCCGTTTTTGGCATGCTCTACTTATCTGTCGTACCCCCAATCCTCCATACGAAGGCATCGTAACATATACATCAAATCAAGATCAAATAAAAGATTCTGCTCATCTGAGATTAAGTTGAAATTAGTTATTCTTGTATTATTTCTTATTGATTGTTTGGTATGTTGTATTGATCCTGAGATTATCAATTTTATTGTTTTATCATGGGATAACTTATCCTGAGATTATTATTTCACCCTCTGACAGGTATAAGTTATCTCGATACTATTTTTCTGGGATAAATTATCCCAAGATTAGTAACCAAACAAGAGATAAGGCAATACTAAATTTTTGTCCTGAAATTTTGTTTATCCATCATACCAAATGACCCCTAAGGAGAATCTAAAGATAAAGTCCCTGAAAACTTGGGGAGGATATACAACATGCCAATAACTGAAGAAGAAACAACCTGTTTAAAAAAAAACATTCTGATGCACTAAGCTTCCTGTGGGCTTTTGAGGAGCGGGAGAAATTGGTTGAATCGTGTAAAACCATTTCATAGAAGTTCATTGATAGTTTCTTTTTATAAAGCAAATCGACTTCGATTCTTGAATAATCCACATCACTTCTGCTTCTATTGGAACACAAGATTCCTATTTTCCCTTTGATTCCAGATCAAAGATTAATTTCATCATTAATTTCTATCTAGATTATATATCTTTATGAAGATCTCATTCTATTCCGGAAGCTCGTAGCATTGGTCCCGATAAGCCCCAACTTAATGCTTCGTCTCCCCCAATAATGCCTGCACATTCAACTCGTTCCAAAAAAAAAAGGATTCCTGGTAAAATAATTAATTTTCTTCATCCAACACTTCATCTGAGAAAGAAAGCTTAACTCCTCCTAGTAACATGATTTCAAAATGAGATCTTTTTGCAATCAGTCTAAATCTTTTGCATCACTAAGTGAACGTTTTATTACTAATGAATTTTTGTTCCCTTACTTTCAGAGTTTCCCTTCAGAAGTTCAAATAGCTTATTACTAATTCTTTATGACACCCTAGGCAAATCTCACATCGACAAAATACGGGAGAGATGTTGGGTATATAAGTAGACAGGCCTTAGATTCTAGTGATGCGTTTTAAAGTCGTGCAGGCCTAGGCCCAAAGCAGACAATATCATTAGTGGGTTGGGCTGTTACATATGGTATCAGAGTCACTCCGTGTGCAACCTTAAATGATGGTGGGACAAACCTCATCCTAGGGCTAAAGCGGACAATATTACTAGTGGGTTGGGCTGTTACATTTTTATTCTTTTGGGATCTAGTTTATTGTTGTTTCTCTAAAGTTTTTAGGTGAAATCTTGGTTTTTTTTAAGGTCCTAATCCTCCAACTATATCTTGTTCTTTTTCTGGGTTTTAAGCTTTTTTTTCCTGAGTTGTCGGTAATCTACGAAATGAAGGATAAAGAACCAATTTTGGTTCCCTTTTTTTTCAGTTTCTTTCTCAAAATGAATTACAAAGAACTGATTTTTACTTCCACTAAAATTGAAAGTTCATACTTTTGCTTATATACTACAATGGAAGTAGTAGCAAAGAAAACTTAGTGCAAAGACCACAAAGCTTTCATAGAAGTCCTTTTTTCTTCAAAAAAAAAAAAACTCTAATGCCTTCTTTCTTTCTTAATTCTATGTATAAAAAGGGGTGGTGGGTTGACACGTAGTTGTGAGTTTACCGGTATACTAGTAGTACTATTCTTGTATTCTTAGTTCTTTATTATTTTATTATATTATTCGCTTCCATTACTGATTATATTATACTAATAAAAAATATTTGTTTACCGACGCAACAGTACCGACAAACTTTTTTCCGTCGGTATTCCGAAGGACTTTCTGACGGAGTCTCTCGGTACTTTTGAACTTTTTAATTTAAACGATATCAATGTATCGTACTCAATTGTAAGTGACAACTTAACATAAGATTGTGGAAATAAACTATAGCTTACTGAGTTATTCGTCACCACAACCTCACCCCCAATATAATGAAACCTTATTTCTTCGCTCTTTAGACATTATGACAAAATGCAAAACAACTTAACAAAGAAAATTTTCACAAGACTTGAGAATATTTCTGAAAAGATTTTTACAAAATCCTTAACGTCTTTAAATAAGGCAAAAACCAGTCCAGGAGGTCAATTATTTGAGGTATAGTGTCTTAGCTTAACACGCGATGCCTAGTTAAATTATTGTTATGTTAGTAAAGCCCAGAAGAATTATTTGTGGGCCCACATAATACATATAGCGTCTTAGTGAAAAACATTATATATATATATATATATATAGCGTCTTTTAAAAAATGCTATATATAGTTTGGTCACTATATTTTTTTCACATATTTTTGTTCTTTGGGTTCAAAAGAATCACATTATGTTTCCTGGCTCACTAAAAGCGTGAAAAGGACAGAGACAGACCAAAAAAGGTGCAGTGGAAGTATATCAAAAAATTAGGAAGGAAAGAAGTATCATCTTTAGCTTTTATTGACTGCTCCTCTTAGTTATTGAAAATTGAGCAATAAATCACAGTCAAAAGTTAAAAGACAAAATATTCCCTATTTTTAAGTGTGTCAAGTAGTTGAAAATAATTGAATTTGTTCGTGATATTTATTTCTTGATCAAGTAGTTCACAATATAAACTTAATCAGTTAACTAGAATTTGGATATCAAGTACCAACTAGGAGATACTGAACTGAATTTGCCTCTAGTCTGAGGACCCGTTTGGCCATAGATTTTGTCAAAATAAACTTAGGTTTTATTTGGCAAACACATATTTGGCTATAGATTTTGCCTATATTTTGGCAAAACACCAAATCCCAAAACCAGTTCAATAGCTGGTTATGGGCCAAATCTCTAATAATACACATATTTTTCCAAAATAAATTTGGAAAATATGTTTTGAAAACGTACGTCCAAACATATTTTCATCTTCAAACCAAATTTCACCCAAATCAGATTTTTCAAAATAAATTTGGAAATATATGGCCAAACGCTAGCTAACCACTGGTTAACCATTACAAGAAATCTTCAATCTAATTAGAGCAAAAACAAATCTACCAGAACAGACTTGATCAGGTCCTTTTTTTTTTCATTTTAACAGAGCAAACATTATAATCTCAATTTTTAAGAACTTGATCAAGATTTTCATAAACCAGGAAAAGTACTGCAAGTGAGTTTCATTTCATTTTTTTCATCAAACTAGTTATAAATTACTACAGTTTAAAATAAATCCCAAAAGCTTCATAATAGTCTCTAATTTGATCAACATGCATCAATGAGGACTTTCCTCTCTACTCCATCGGGTAGGAGTAAAGTCTATATACATACTATCCTCCTCAAATCCACTATTAGAATTTTACTGGATCGTTGTTGTTGAGAATTGAGATCATCAATCATAAAAGGTACATCCAAAATGCTATTAAGATTAGAGTATGGCGCGTCGAGTGGTCAACCTCGTCGGTCGTACTTTCTGCACTTGTGGGATTGTTAGAAGTAGAAGGAATAGTAACAAAGTTAGGAATTATACCATTCTTCGCCTTTTCTGACATATCAGCAGCAGTTCCAACTTCACTTTCTCGGAAGACTACATCTCTGCTTCTGATGACCTTCTTCTTTACAGGATCCCACAGTCTGTACCCGAACTCTTCATCTCCATATCCGATAAATATGCAGGGAACAGATTTATCATCCAGCTTTGTTCTCTGCTCTTTTGGTACATGTGCAAAAGCTCTGCAACCGAACACCTTCAGATGCGAGTAGGACACCTCCTTGTTGGTCCAAACTCTCTCTGGGATTTCAAACGCCAACGGAACTGATGGACTCCTATTGATCAGGTAACAGGCTGTCTGAACTGCTTCACCCCAGAATGACTTAGGCAGTTTAGCCATTCTGAGCATGCTTCTCACCTTCTCCACAATGGTGCGGTTCATCCTCTCGGCTACGCCATTGTGCTGTGGGGTTCCAGGAACTGTCTTTTCATGTCTGATCCCATGACTTGAACAATACTCTTCAAATTCCCTTGAAGTGTACTCACCTCCATTGTCACTTCGGAGACGCTTTAGCTTTCGACCCGTCTCCCTTTCTACTAGAGCATGAAACTTCTGGAAAACTTGAAACACCTGATCTTTGGTTTTCAAAATATAAACCCATAATTTTCGTGAAGCATCATCAATAAAAGTAACAAAATATTTGTTACCGCCCATTGATTCAATTTCCATTGGGCCACAAACATCAGAATATACTAAATCAAGTATATTCAATTTTCTTTTAGACGATGTCTAAAATGAGACTCTATGTTGCTTACCAAATAAACAGTAGTCACAAGGTTTTACCGTTGTACCTTTGGCATAAGAAATGAGTGATCTCTTGGCAAGAATCTGCAATCCCTTCTCGCTCATATGACCTATTCTTTTGTGCTACAAATCTGCAGAAATCTCATCTTGTGCCGCGTTCAATTCACCTTGGCATATTTCTGCATTTGTCCTGTACAACGTGCCACGAGCAATTCCCTTTGCAATCACCAACAATCCCTTAGTGAATCTCCATTTTTGATTTGCAAAATAGTTCTCGTATCCATCTCGGTCTAAAGCAATTCCCGAGATCAAGTTCATCCGCAAATCAGGTACATGCCGCACATCTTTTAGAACCAATGTGCATCCGACATTTGTCTTGATACAAATGTCACCAATCCCCGCAATCTTTAAGTAACTTGTGTTATTCATTCTCACTGTGTCGAAATCACCTACTACATATCTGCAAAAAAGATCTCTTACATGTGTGGCATGGTAAGATGTCGTTGTGTCAACCACCTATTCCGACTCTGGACCTGATAGGTGCATGCATTCATCTTCCACATTTATAAAGAGGACAACATTATCATTGTTTTGCACCATGGCAGCTGTGTTCTCGTCATTCTTCTGGCCACTGGTTTCACCTTTGCCCTTCCTTGGATTTGGGCAATCTCTTTTGAAGTGACCTGGTTGATCACAGTTGTAGAAATTTCTGGCTCTTGATTTGAATCGGTTCTTTGACTTTCCATGAGCTCCGGATCTACCATAGTTGCTCAAACTCCTTTGATAACTCCTGCCTCTACCTTCTTTGATGAGAGTCTATCCTTGATTTTCAAACTTCTTTCTCATCTTCTCATTGAGCAGAAGAGCCGATGTGACATCTTTCAACTCAATAGTAGTCTTACCGTGCAGAATGGTTGTTGCTAAATTATCGTACGAAGATGGCAATGAGTTCAATAACAAGATGACTTTATCTTCTTCCTCGATTCTCACTTTGAGGTTGGCAAGCTATGTGATTAGTCCGTTAAACACATTTAAATGTGACAAAAAATCCGTACCTTCACCCATGTGTATGGCGTATAACTCAGGTACAATTTATTTGTCAGCATTTTGGACATGTATAGGCTTTCCAACCTTGTCCAAATTCTACGTGCAGTGTCTTCATCAATGATGTTATTTATCACATCATCTAATAAGTGCAACCTGATTGCACTAGCAGCTCTTTCATCTAAGTCAACCCAATCCTCAGCTTCCATGGTATCGGGCTTTTTGGCATCAGCATCTAGTACCTTGTGCAATCCTTGTTGGATAAGTAGATCTCCCATCCTTCTTTGCCATGTTGAGAAATTGTTATCTCCGTTGAATTTTGCTACCTCGTACTTTACTCCGGACATTTTTATTTTTTACCGAGTATAGTACTACCGACAGTGAATAGTATTTCAATGGACGAGCAGAACCTGTGCTCTGATACCAGTTGTTGGGAATAAACCCCCTACAAAAATAGTATTCACGGTAATAAAAGCGGAATAAGAACGTAGCACTGATATACAATAATTAACAAGAATAAAAGAGTAACAACGACACCAAGATTTTTACGTGGAAAACTCTTTTGAATATGAGAAAAACCACGGCCCTGAGAAGAGCAACTGATATCACTATAGCAAGGAATTTTACACTTTGTAAGTCCGAGTAAAATACTCAAAAGACCACTAAAACACTCAAAAGAAATAACCCTCTTTTGATATTGTCACCTCACTACAATATAACTCACTCTCTGTTTTTCTCACAGACTATTTTCTTATACTCTATCTGTGAAACCTCACTCTTTCTTTCTAACTCTCAGATATATTTTTCCTCTGAGATTGGTGTGTCAAAAATGAGAGTCGAAGCTCTCCTTTAATAGGTAGAGCCTCACCTACTACATTTAACATTTCCTTCTGCACGCCTACCGAATTTGACACAAAAAAAGAAAGAAACGTGGGCTGCTAATCAAGGAAGAAAATTTTCTTCCTTGATTTATGGGATGGACCCCACAGTCTATAGATAGAACAATTGAAATCACAAAAGCTTCATAATAGTCTCTAATTTGATCAACATGCCTCAATGAGGACTTTCCTCTGTACTCTCTCGGGGTAAGGGTAAGGTATGCGTACACATTACCCTTCCCAAATCCCATTAGTGGAATTTTACTAGGTCGTCGTTATTACTTGAACGAGAACTTTCTCCAACTAATTGAGATCATCAATCATAAAAGGTACACCCAAAATGCTATTAAGATTAGCGTATGGCGCGTCGAGTGGTCGACTCAATCCCTGTGAGAGTTGCATTCTTGAGATGCTCAATGTCCATCTGCACTACTTTAACTGCATCCATTTGGGCACCAACTTTTCTCACCTCATCTTCTGCTATCTCATGTGTTGCTTTTGATATGGTGTTCATCTCATTCAAATGATTTGGTAGTCAATCTTATTGACTTGGTTTGGTTTGGTAGTCAACCTTGTTGAATTAGTATAATTTGGTAGCCAATTTTATTGACTTGGTTTGGTTTGGTAGTCAACCTTGTTGAAATTTTGAAAAGGGTGTATAAATTGTCAAATATTGTAGGCTTTAGAGAGTGAGTTTTTGGCTATTAAAGGAGAGCTTCAACTCTCATTTCATTACACCAACAAAGAGAGATAAGAGAGAAAGAGAGCAAGGTATTCCATAGACTATAAGAAAATAGTCTGTGAAGAAAAATAGAGTGTGAGATATTGTAGTGAGGTGAAAAAAAGAAGCAAAAGAGTGTTTATTTCTTTTGAGGGTGTAGTAGTCTTAGGAGTATTTTTACTCGTTACTACACAGTGTAAAATTCCTCGCTATAGTGATATCAGTTGCTCTTCTTGGTCGTGGTTTTTCCCTTATTCAGAAGGGTTTCCACGTAAAATCTTGGTGTTATTATTGTTGCATTTCTATTTTTGCTAATTTAACCATAACTTAGTGTTCTGTATTTATCACTAATACCGTGAATATTATTTTTACGGGATTTTTTTCCAACAAGTGGTATCAGAGCCAAGGTTCTGTCTGAGTATGCTCTGTGGTTGCAGCACAGTCTGAACTTCCACAACAGAAAAGAATTACTTTGGTCTTCTAATAAATAGTATTTGTATTTGTGATAAACGATGGAAGCCAACACTAGTAGAATGGTTACTTTAAATGGCACAAATTATGTCATTTGGAAGGGCAAAATGGAAGATTTGTTCTATGTCAAGAATTTCATCAGCCTGTCTTCACCACTATAAATCCTGATAATAAATCAGATGAAGAGTGGAATTTATTAAATAGGCAGGTTTACGGCTTTATTAGACAGTGGGTTGACGATACTGTTTTGAACCATATTTTTGGGGAGACATATGCTCGGACCCTATGGGAGTACCTTGAAAGTCTGTATGCTCGGAAAACTAGAAACAACAAGATGTTTCTGATAAATCAGATGTTGGGTTTAAAATATCACGATGGTTCCGCGATGACAGATCATCTGAATAATTTTCAGGGGATCATGAACCAGTTATCTGCTATGGGCATTAAATTTGATGAAGAAATTCAAGGCTTGTTTCTACTTGGTTCCCTACCAGATTCTTGAAAAATTCTTAAAACTTCATTATCAAATTCTGCTCCGGATGGTGTGATCTTTATAGATCTTGCCAAGAGCAGCCTTCTAAATGAAGAGATGAGAAGAAAATCTCAGGGTTCCTCCTCATCAAATGTCTTGGTGACTGACTCTAGGGGGAGAAGCAAGAATCGGGGTTCTCAAAATAGAGAACATAATAGAAGCAAATCCAGAAGCAGACTTAAAGATATTGAGTGCTATCATTGCGAGAAGAAAGGGCACGCAAAGAAGTTCTGCCGGATTTTGAAAAAGGAGAATAGAGACAAGGAAGAACAAAAAGAAGATGGCAATCGTGTAGCCACCGTCACTATAGAAGATCTTGTTACTATCCTTGATGCGGATCTGATAAATATTGCTTGTGATGAGTCAAGCTGGGTTGTGGACAGTGGTGCCGCATCTCATGTGACATCAAGGAAGGAATTTTTCTCATCCTATACTCAGGGTGACTATGGAACTTTGAGTATGGGTAATGACACTGTATCTAGGGTGGCTGGTGTTGGAACAATTTGTTTGGAAACTATTATTGGAACTAAACTAGTTTTAAACAATGTAAATCATGCACCTGATAATCGTTTGCATTTGATCTCTGTTGGTGTTTTGGATGATGAGGGATATGTCAGTACCAATGGTGCTAGAAAGTGGAAGCTCACTAAGGGTTCCATGATTGTAGCTCGTGGGGAAAAGCGTCATGGTCTATACTGGAGCCTCTACCAATGTTGATATGGTGAATGCCGTTGAGAGCAATAGCTCTTCAACGTTATGGCATAAGAGGCTTAGCCACATTAGCGACAAAGGACTAAATGTTCTGGCCAAGATGAAATTGTTGTCAAATTTTGAAAGTGCAAAATTAGAAAAATGTGAGAACTACTTTGCTGGAAAACAAAAAAGAGTTTCTTTCCAATCTCATCCTCCTTCAAGAAAGACAGAGTTGCTTGAGTTAGTGCATTCAGATTTATGTGGTCCAATGAAGACAAGAACTTTGGGTGGTGCACTTTATTTTGCTACTTTTATTGATGATTGTTCAAGGAAACTTTGGGTCTACATCTTGAAGACTAAAGACCAAGTGTTGGGTGTCTTTAAGCAGTTTCAGGCTTCAGTTGAAAGAGAAACTGGAAAGAAGCTGAAGTGTATTCGTACTGATAATGTGGTGAATATTGTGGACCGTTTGACGAATATTGCAAACAACAGGGTATCAGACACCAGAAGACTCCTCCTAAGACTCCTCAGCTTAATGGTTTAGTAGAAAGGATGGATAGGACCTTGATGGAAAGAGTCAGACTTTGCTTTCTGAAGCAAAGTTGTCGAATTCCTTTTGGGGTGAGGCTTTATTGACCGCCGCACATGTTATTAATCTATCCCCTGCGATTGATTTGCAAGGTGATGTTCCAAACAAAGTTTGGTATGGCAAGGATGTTTCTTATGACCAATTGAAAGTGTTTGGTTGCAAAGCTTTTGTACATGTGCCTAAAGATGAGAGATCAAAATTAACTGCCAGGACAAGGCAGTGCATCTTCATTGGTTATGGCATTGATGAGTTTGATTACATGCTATATGATCCAATTGAGAAGAAGGTCGTGAGAAACCGTGATGTTATCTTCATGGAGGATCAAACCATTGAATATATTAACAAAGCGGAGAAGCTAAAATCTCCAAGTTCTGAAGGTTTAGTTAATCTTGATGAAGTTCCTCATACAAATGCGGATAGCGTTGGTGGGCTCAATAATGATGGTGATGCCCAGAACCATATTCCAGGTCAACATATTGATGTTGATGGTGATAACAATGCTAATGTTGATGAGGTAGATGCTCATACTCACGAAGTTGTGGACGAGTTAGATATTCCACTCAGGAGGTCTTCTAGACCTCGTACTCCTTCCTCCCGTTATTCACCCAATGAGTATGTATTACTCACTGATGGGGGAGAACCTGAATGTTATACGGAGGCCATAGAAGATGAGCACAAGGATCAATGGATTGAAGCCAGGCAAGATGAGATGAAATCTCTACATGAGAACCATACTTATGAGTTGGTGAAATTGCCTAAGGGCATGAGAGCTTTGAAGAACACGTGGGTGTTCAAAGTTAAAGCTGAAGAACATAGTTTGAAGCCCAAATACAAAGCTAGATTGGTTGTCAAGGGATTTGGTCAAAGGAAATGTATTGACTTTGACAAAATATTTTCTCCTGTCGTGAAAATGTCCTCCATTCGGACAGTTCTTGGTTTGACTACCAGTCTTGATTTGGAGATTGAGCAGATGGATGTGAAGACTGATTTTCTTTACGGTGACTTAGAAGAGGAGATTTATATGGAACAACCTGAAGGCTTCAAGGCAAAAGGTAAAGAAAATCTTGTATGCAAACTTAAGAAGAGTCTATATGGATTGAAGCAAGCTCTCAGACAGTGGTACAAGAAGTTTGAGTCTGTTATGGGGGAGCTAGGCTACAAGAAGACTTCTTCAGATCATTGTATGTTTGTACAAAGATTTTCTGATGACGATTTTATCATCCTCTTGCTATATGTGGATAATATGTTGATTGTAGGCAGGAATGCTTCCAAGATTGACAAGTTGAAGAAACAGTTCAATAAGTTTTTTGTAATGAAAGACTTGGGTCATGCTAAGAAGATTTTGGGCATGAGAATTACTCATTTGAGAAACGAAAGGAAGCTTTACTTGTCATAGGAGAAGTACATAGAACATGTACTGGAGCGTTTCAATATGAAAAGTGCTAAATTGGTTCGCACACCCCTTTCTGGTCATCTGAATTTGAGCAAGAAGATGTGTCCAACAACAACGGAGGAAAAAGAGAGAATGGCCAAGATTCCTTATTCCTCTGCCGTCGGAAGTTTGATGTATGCAATGGTATGCACTCGACCAGATATTGCTCATGCAGTCGGTGTTGTTAGCAGATTTTTCGAAAATCCAGGGAAAGAGCATTGGGAAGTTGTAAAGTAGATACTCAGGTATCTAAGAGGAAGCTCACATGAATGCTTATGTTTTGGAGGATCAAATCCAATTTTGAAGGGCTATACAGTTTCTGATATGGCATGTGACCTTGATAACAAAAAATCCACTTTTTCAGGGGGATACTGGATATTTGTTTACTTTTTCAGGGGGAGCTATATCATGGCAGTCGAAGTTGCAGTAGTGTGTCGCACTATCTACAACTGAAGCGGAGTATATTGCGGCTACTGAAGCTGGCAAAGAGATGATATGTCTCAAGAGATTTCTTCAAGAACTTGGATTGCGACAGATGGAGTATGTTGTCTATTGCGACAGTCACAGTGCAATAGACCTGAGCAAAAACTTCATGTACCATGCAAGAACAAAATACATTGACGTCAGATATCATTGGATTCGTGAGCAAGTGGAGAACGAATCACTTCAAGTCAAAAAAATTCACACGAGTGAAAATCCTGCAGATATGTTGACCAAGGTGGTACCAAGAGACAAGTTCGAGTTATGCAAAGAACTTGTCGGCATGCACTCAAACTAGAAGATAGTGTTACCTCCTCTAGATGAATGAGACTGGAGGGGGAGATTGATATGGTGTCCATCTCATTCAAATGATTTGGTAGCCAATCTTGTTGACTTGGTTTGGTTTGGTAGCCAACCTTGTTGAAATTGTGAAAAGGGTGTGTAAATTGTCAAATATTGTAGGCTTTAGAGAGTGAGTTTTTGGCTATAAAAGGAGAGTTTCAACTCTCATTTCACCACACCAACAAAAAGAGAAAAGAGAGAGAGCAAGGTATTCCATAGACTATAAGAAAATAGTCTGTGAAGAAAAATAGAGTGTGAGAGATATTGTAGTGAGGTGAAAAAAAAAGCAAAAGAGTGTTTATTTCTTTTGAGGGTGTAGTGGTCTTAGGAGTATTTTTACTCGTTACTACACAGTGTAAAATTCCTCGCTATAGTGATATCAGTTGCTCTTCTTGGCCGTGGTTTTTTCCTTATTCAGAAGGGTTTCCACGTAAAATCTTGGTGTCATTATTGCTACATTTCTATTCTTGTTGATTTAACCATAACTTAGTATTCTGCGTTTATTACTAATACCGTGAATATTATTTTTACTGGGTTTATTCCCAACAGCCTTTTCACAATTTTTTGAACTTCTAATCTTATATCAGTATCTTAACAAATACGACATTATTATCAATCTTTAATAAGTTTCATTAAAATACTAATCCATTTACATAAATACTGAAGAACTGAACAAGAAATTTAAATAGAATCCTACTACATACAGATAGTTATATGAACACACAATCTGACTGTTGCCAGTGCAACTGAAATCTTAAAACAATTCAAAATAGTCTTTACTTTGATCAACAGATATGAATCAGAACTTTCTCCAACTAATGGAAATCATCAATCATAAAAGGTATATAGATCCTATTAAGATCAGTTCATACACTGTAGGCGTCGAGTGATGGATTCAATCTGTTTGTGAGCTGCATCCTTGCGCCGCTCAACTTCCTTCTTCACTGCTTTAGCTGCCTCTACTTGTGTACCAAGTTTTTCTACCTCAGCCTGTGCAGCTTCATGCTCTTTTTTATATTTTTGTTCGTCGCATTTCAAATGCTCTACACGATCTTTAATTTCAGCAACCATTTGTTTCAATCTCTGGATCAGTTCTTCTGCCTTCTCGATTCCTCTCTTCACATGTTCCGTTTCCTCGTTAGCCATTTTCAACTTTGCTTGAGTATTAATAATCGCCTCTGCAATATCATCAGCACGAATAACTACCTCTTCATATGTCCTCTCCAATTCCAAAAAAGTCAAGATATTGCCTTTCTTCTCTTCAATTTGCAATTCATATTTATTAGAAATCAATTCCTTCACATCTCTGTAGAAACAATCATAATCAGCACCGAGCCAATTCAACGTGTTGAAAACACCGTTAGCAAAATCAACCATGTCCTCGACATTAGTAATCGTCACAGAAGTAAGCTCGGACACCAACATAGACTTGACTTGAGCGATCATCATCTTCGATTTCTCAAGCATCTCGGGTTTATGATTAGTTCTTGGAGGTTGCTTCAGTCTTGATAAAGGATTTAGCTTAAACTTTGTCTCTCTCAGTTCTTGCTCTTGATCACAAGGAATTAGCAAAGGCCTATCACTGGTTGATCTCAATGGTACCATAGGAGGTGAAGGAACTTGTTTCGGAGCAATTGTGCTCGTCGAAAATTGGAGAAGAGTATTGCCATTTGACTCCTTTGGTGGCACAGGAGGTGAAGGAACTGGTGGAGCTTTTCTGGGAGCTGTCACATAAACAACATAGGCACTTTAAAGATAATGAAAAAACCAAACAAGGAAGATCAATATAATGTATTTGAAGAAAAACTTACTTTAAAAGTTTCTGGAACAAGGTATAAAAATAAAGAAGAATTAATATAAATAGTTTCTCACCCAATCGCTTAATTTAAAAGTAATCAGCAGATGTATAACACTTGTATAATATATGTATAACCAGTGTATAATCTATGTATACCGACTATGAAAAGTAAACAGTGAACCCAACCGGCTATTTGTATAAAGATCCATACATAAACACTAGACAATTCTCCTATTTTCTATGACTTATGGCAATAAATATTATTGGTTTAAGGCTGAATGTGCTAGGGAAAACTGTGTTAATAATATTCTGAAATGGAATGAACTTTGTCCTTTTGCAATCTAACACTTGTTGTTAACTAGAAATGGTAATACTTTCAACAGAATAAATGGACATGCACCATTGAATTAAAATGATGAATCACTTCAATAACAATACTTTTAATATAGTATCTTTTCTACCAAAAAAAAAAAAAAATTACTGCAAGTTATAGAGACTTTCAAACAGGGGACAAAGATGTATGTATTGGAAGGAAAACTTACTGCAAATCACACTGACTTTCTTGTTGTACTTCCTTTTTTTCTTATTATAACCTTTGACTGTTGAAAATGAGGTAGCTGCTAGTTGTTGTGGGAGAATTCTTGGAGCTAAACTTGATCTTGTTGCCACCATGTTTCTTCTTTTTCTTCAAATTGAGATAAAGTTGTAGGGTGGTGGCTGGAGAAAAAGTTTTGTTTAATTTGCCAATTAAGGCAAGATATATAGTAACTCAGAAAGTTGGATGAGAATCAAGAAATGTTAGCACACAATTTGTGTTTTATGTACAATTCCTCAGATATATAACTTGTGAGTTTGGAACTTTTAATAGCAGTTTAGCACCCTTTTCATGCATGGGAAGTACAAAGAAGAAAAGGATGACAGAAATGAAAAGGAAAAACAAGGTGGCATGACAAATTATAGGTACTAAAAAAGTTTATTAGTTGAAGAAAATATTTTATGAAATTTATCTCATTCAGTGTAAAATATTCATAAGGTGGAGGTCGAGAATTAGGGTGGAAGGTTAGTAGGCAGTTGAGCATTTTCCTTTTCTTTCCTAGATCGGTAGTATTAGTGTTAGCATGGTATCTCTGTATTCTTGGATAGCTGGTACTTCTTACGGTTTGAGTACTTTTTTTGCTTTGGTTTTCTTAATATATTTGCTATTGTTATAAATTTTGTCGCTGCTTCTTCATCTTGTCTTAGTCGAGGGTCTATCGGAAATAGTCCCTCTGCCCTCTTAGGGGAGGGGTAAGGTCTGCGTACACACTATCCTCCTCATACCACACTTGTGGGAACTCACTGAATTTGTTGTCATTGTTGTTGAAGTGTCCCGCATAGTTGAATTAATTATAATACATCATTTTGTGATATTTGGTTTTGACAAGTATTTCAAAGTTTAGATATAAGCTCAATAAGTAAACAATAAAATGTGCAAATACAACAACAACATACCCAGTAAAATCTCATTAGTGGGGTCTGGAGAGGGTAGAATGTACGCAGACCTTACCCCTGCCCAGTAAAACGTGCAAATGCAAATGTGTTAAAATAAGAAAATACACAAGGATATTAGAGTCATTAATTTTGTCGGGTGTACAATGTTTACGAACCATTTCTTTGTTCTGTCTCTATTTTCTTTTTATTTCACTTAATAATGCAGAGAAATTAAGATATAGAATTTGTTATATGAAACAGGAAATAAAGGATAATTTCTTAACGAATTATTTTCATTAAATACAATCTTCCAGTCCTCCTTTTTCTTCTCACTACGATTTATACACCATAGTTTTTGTTTATTGTGTTATGTAACAATTTTTCCTCATTCATTTATTGAGAGAATAGTTTAATTTATATTTGATAATTAAACTGCATGAGCAATTAAATAGTTAATATCACTCCCTTGTTGAAAGGAAAGATTACACTTAATGATATATTAGACATTTCTTAGACGACAAACTAGAGAACTAACGTGGCCATCAAACAATAAAATTTATCCGTATTTATACTAATCCAATGAATACATGACACGTGTTTTCACACTTTTATCGCTAAACCATAGTAGTAAAATACACATTTTCACCTTTATGCTTAACCTTTAGTATGATTTGATGTAAACATAGTGTTGCGCGAACTCTCCAATGCTGTCGCACCTGTGTCGGATCTTCCAAAAATACATTACTTTTGGAAAAATCCAGCATGCATCCGACAATATTTTAAAAAAGTCCGAGCAACATAGCCGATAAGTATTTAAGTGAGGGGAAAAGCTCAAAATTGAGAATCAATTGAATAAATAAAATAGAGGGAAAAGAGTATCTACACATAATCAAGTATTTTGTACAAAAATGAAGGGAGACAAGCTATCATAATGTTCTCGCCTACGAGCTACTCGTCTGTAAGGTTTCCTATTTTCCCAAAACAAGTGTTCAATGTTACAATTTCTTGATATATCCACAGCTACCACTCTCTCCCATTTGTGTTTTCTTGATTTCCTTCTTCCTTCTCTGTGTCGCGGAGAAGGCGTTTGAGGTATCTCGTGTTTGCCACCAACAACCTTCTCTTCGCCGCTTGTTGATATTGATGCACAATCCTCTCCTTCCATGCAACAGGCAGGGCAGATGTAGATCTTCGGCAGTGAGGATAACTTGATACAATCAAAATGATACCATTCATCGCATTTATCACAAGCGATCATCGGTCTCTGATCATAGGGTCTCCGACAAATGCAATAAAGCATACTTCGATCCCTTAGCAACTTAAGCTCCTTTTCACACGATACAGGTAAATTTTCACCCTCGGTAATGAGCTCGAAGACCTTTTCCAATCCAAGCGCGCCCCCATCTGTTGAAACCTTCTTTGCCATATCAGCCCACTGCAAACCTATGTGCTTCGTTTCTGCTAGCCTCTGTCTAAAATAATCTTCTGAAGGAATGCCGACAGCTAGTCCCTCTTTTAAATGCCGTTGAAGCACTTGAATCAAGGGTTTTTGAGAACCGTCTAATAATCTCTGAGCTCTGATTTTCCAAGAAGTTCTTGCTAATGCCAACTCAAGTTTGCTGTTTGCCTCACAATCATATGCACCAACAATATGTACAGCCTTCAAAGCAACACACAACTCTTTAGCAATTATGCTAAGGTCTTTATCTGGATAAGCTAAAACAAACTCGACAATTTCTTCTATCCGAGCTTTGAAATCAAGAGCTTTCTGAGCAATTTGATGAAGTACAGCTCTTTCCTGAATCCATAAACATAGATCTTCAGCATCTGATAAGAGCTCAACGAGCTTGTGCAACTTGAGATTCTTCCGTCCAATATTCAGAGGATCACTTCCATTTCTTGATATTTTTCCACTGTTCATAAATTGACAATAAGGGCAAACAAAAATTTCTGAATCGTTGGCACCCCCGGTTGACAATCCAATGCACTGCAAGTGGAAGCAGTCCTTGCAAGTAGAACACGTTAAAAGCTTCTGGTTCGCACCATCAAGTGAGCAGCATATACATAAAGCCCTTGCATTGGAGTAATTAGATTTCTCACAAATACTGATTGATCTCTCAAGTGAGTTTTCAGTCTGTAGAAGCGCACTAAGCAAGTCAGCGTCTCCAACTGAAGGCTGTAAGACTCCCATACAACGGCACTTCCACTCTTCTATCGTGTGAACCTCAGAGAAAACCATATCTAGTTCTGTGCAACTGAAGGCATCATTACTCCCTTGTTCCTGAAAGTGTTCAAATTACTAGACAGTAAGTAACCATGAAACTCATTGAATATTACATGTATATACCACTACATGGCATGAGAAAATGCGCGCTAAAGCTTCAAAGTATAAAACCATGCATTTGACCCTATATCAACTAGCTAGTGAGGTAAAGAGTAACTTTCGGGCCATTTCCATGATAATTCCCAAATGTGGACAATAAGCCAGATGATAATCACCCAGTCACATCCACGAGAACTTTCTCATTATCATATTTCATAAAGTTTCTCAACTAGTGCTTTTCTGTGTTTCTTTGCACTTCCTCAGTTTCCAGAAATCGTAGTAGGATGAAATTTTCCAGACAAACTATCCTGCCGAATCAATCTCCTAAGGTTAATTGACAGCACGAATTTGAATCAGAAGTGAGAAAACAACGACTCCAGTTAAACGGGTTTTGAGGGAAAGAGAAGGAGGATTTAGACTGCTATTACAATATGAGCCACCTGAGAAAAAAGGACTATAAAACATTTTACTTATCAAAAAAGAAGGATTACTTAGGAAAGAGGAAAATATAGTAAGAAGAATCACAGAGGTTAGCCCTCCATTTGTAGAACAGTGCCTTTCCTGCTCTTATTTAGTGGGGAGAAATTTCAATTGACAAAGTAAACTCTTTATAAGAAGTTCCAAAGAGATCAGTGATGAAATTCTCGAAAGATGCAACATTAAACTAATTTTCCATCTTCTAGTATAATAAAAACTCAAAATAGAAATGCAATGCAACAAAATAACAAACTTTCCAGAGAAATAAAAGCTACAACTTGTAGGAAGGAAAAGAAAACACAGCAAACCAAATATATTACCTTAAGCTGCAGCAATAGATCCCACGATCGATCCCTAAAGTTGAGGGCGAAAAATAAATGCACGTGATCCAGCCATGACCTGCCAAAATTAAATTGTAAGTGATACAAACTAATAAAAAATTGCAGAAAAGCAACAAAAAAATAGAAAATAGATATGGCAATATGGCCAGAAAGTTTTCAGATGTGTGCATGTCAAATAACTCCTACCAGACATAATTTCATCTGCTATATTCCTTTCCCCTTATTACTTTGCAAGTTCCTTCACGATTATCTTCCCAGTTATCCTTTCAATCCCTTGTCATTGCTTTCTATTACTTGACTTCTTTCTATAGTTGCTTTTAAGGCAGGGTACAAAATGGTTTGTATAGGGATAATAGTGCAGTGGAATCATGCCAAATTGTACCAACAGAACGACCTTTCAGTAGAGACAGGACAATTGTAATAACTATTGTCATTATAATTATTAAATCAAAAATAACAACAGTAACTTCAGGAGAAATAGTGAAAAATGTGGGAAGAATGTAGAGATTAGTATGGGATAAGCTACACAGTCTTTCAAAGAGAGTGATAGGTTCTCAAAAGCTACCTTGATATTTACATGCATTCACCAGAGGAAACCAAGAAAAGAAACTGAATAAACATAAAGAATATAAGATATTTGACCTATCATATGAGATGATCTCAAAATAGCAAGTCTCTAGAATTCCACACTTCTGATAATAACTTATTGCTGAAGGAACTATTATTGGACATCATGCAAATGTGACGACAAGTGGATAGACGCCACATACACGCGTAAAAGGAAATTCTGCATCAAGTGCGGAACTTACATGTGTTTCTCGATAGCCGTCTCAAGCTGACTGATCATTACAGGAGATGAGACATGAATGTTCTGCAGCTTGAAGGAGCAAACACACAGTAAAAAATTCACACACGTAACGATGCAACTAGGAGAAGTTCAGATAATAGAAGCATCAAAATACCGACCCCAACAAAGGCTATAGAAGATGGATGAAAAAGTACCTGATACTGCATGAGAACTTCTTCAGCATCACTTAAATTGGATCTTCTACGAGTAGATTGGATGGAGACTTCCAAAGCTCTCTCTAGCCAATTTACCCAATCAATTAAGGCACTACAAAGAACTCAAGGACTGGACTACGGAGGGACTTAGAAAAACCTACTAGCAACCTCTCTGCTTCCTATACTTAGAAAATGATCCCAATGAAGCCAATGGTGAGACAAAAGGAACCCCAGGATTGATTATTCCCTTAGGCCTATTCTCACTCCTTCAACTAAGAAATTCAAATCAGCACTTGAAGCAGGAGTCTAGCTAAGGCTAGTGCGCTAGAATTCAAATGTCTTGTTCTATTCTAAGGCTCGGACGTGGAGCTGGCTCTATTAATCGATAAGCAGCGGTTGCTTACCCACGGACACCTAAGCCTTCTAGGCAAGTGCATAAAGAGAGAGGGGAGGTAGCTTCCAGAAAGATAGAGTTATCACACAAAGGCGAAATGACTAAGATCTTGCTTAACCAGAAGATAGAATCCTATTGTTGAACTGGGGAGGCAGAAGGAAAGACATTCAGGGCTGAAAGAATGGAACTCGCTCTAAGGGACCCCAACTGGATAGGAATCTTCTGCCTATGGGGAGTCAACTGGCGCCTTCTTAAAGCACCTGCCCGGCTTTCTTCCTTTGCCTTCCCTCCGTTTCCACAATAAGAAGAAAAAGAAGAATTTTTCCAACTTTAATATGAACTACGACAAGGAAAATAAATCCTTAGAAAGACAAACATTGGATTGTTTTTGTGTAACATATCAGTTTTTTTCTTTGTCTATTGACTGAGTTCCCCTTTTTAGTTTGCCTTTTCCAATATGTGAGATGTGGGGATGAAGCTCCGAAGCAGGAGCTAGCCTTCAAAGGCGGGCGGAACTTCACTCTTTTTTAGGAGAGCTGCCTACGTACCTTCTCTTTTCAGCAAAAAAAGAATCAAGTCCCACGTAGTTCACAGTTAATCAGTTAAATAGATCGCGTTTAAAAACCAAATAGACTGTTTAGGAGGTATGCGACTTGGACGACGAAAGAGCGCTAGAGCGTGGGTCAGGGTCAGATACGGAGATTTTTTTGAATAAAAAGTATATGTACTTTATTTAGTATTTAATCAGGAGGTTTCTCTTTTTCCTCAGGGAAAAGGATATCCCTTTGCCATTTCCTTGTGCTAGCTATCCACTCCTCTTTTCACTTTTTATCATCATCATTTCAAATTTTTTTTTGTTCTAATTCGAATTCCAGCTTTGGAATCTCTCTTCCTTCTTTGGCTCTCTTTTCTTTATTAATTATCTAATAGACTTCTCTCTTTAGATAGATTTTTCTTTTCATAATGTTTCCTTATGATTTTTATTTTTTTCTAAAGCGGCATTCTCCCTTCTATCTATCTTGAATTGAATTATGGAACTTTCTCCCCGAGCTGCGGAACTAACGAGTCTGATCAATAGAGTCCGTCATTTTTTCTATTCCTTCCTACTTCTTCTTCCTCTATTATGTGCTTTTATTATATTTGCCTGAAACTCGATAAAATAGAGTTGTTTGAGACCAAATGTTATAGAGTTGGGGGCTCTCTGGGGAGGCACACCTTCACTTCCTTCTTAATGAAGGGGTTCCCCGGGAGTCTGACCTTGTCCTTTCTTTTAATTGTCGGGGCCGTCATGAGTGCCGAAACCGATTTCGGTAAGATGATGATGGCTCCTTCGGGCGCATCAAGCTCTGAAGATCCAAACTGGACGGAAGCCCTGAGATCTTCTAAAGGGCAGGGAGAGACTTCAGAAAGGGAAAGCACAGGCACATCGTCGTCCATCAACCTACAAAAAGAAAGAGCACGTCCGGCGCCTGCCCCAAATGAAGTAGCTTCCCCTGCCCCTGTCGTCCCCTTTCCATATCAAGAAGATGAGATCATAGGGGGCGACAGTGTAGAAAGCATCCAACAGCGGCCTTTGAGTTTGAGGAGAAAAACCCCTCCTTCTGCCGAGGTCATACATCATACAACAGGCCCGAATTGAAGCCGAAGACCTATTCGAGGTCAAGGTCGATATTTTCAGGGTCATGTCTGGCCTTGATCCAGAAGGAGATTGGCTGGGACGGGGAGCTCGGGCCCTCGAGAATCCGCGTACCGCCACGGGAGAGCATTCCTTGGAGAAACTCCATACCCTTCTTTCGGATCTCGAATCGAGGGGAGTAAATTCCGAGTCCTTCTCTCAATTAAAAGGGAAGGTACCCCTGCGAAGGGGTGGGGACGAACACTCTACCACATAGTGGAGTGGATAGCTAGGACTACTAAAATGGAGATCGTGTACAACAACAATCCTATATTTGATGTCGATTCATCCACACTTCCATTCCTTGTAGAGGAAGGCTAACTGCTTGCTGGCTGGGAGCTGTATGAGCGGTAACGTCCACGTACGGCTCCGTGAGAAGGGCGGTGGACAGAAATGGCCTTGTTGTACCTCACTCTCGTCTTCAATGGGGTCTGCTCTTTCTTTTTTGGGAGAGTATGCCAATATGATCTTAATGAGGTGCGGGGCTTTGCATCTGACATTCGTTGGGCTTCTCTCTTCGGGAGCCTGCGCCCCGGCGTTTTTGTGCAATAAACCCCTCCGGCCGAAGACTAGTGGTAGGTGGTCCTGCGGAGCTTTCGGAAAAGGGTAGCCTTGTGTGTAAGCACAGCAATGAACCGCGGCGAACCCTCAGACGACCTATCTAAGATTAGGGGGGGATCCTCAGTAGTGGTGACCCTTTCACTCTTCCACGGACTGATACATGTACCGAATGCTCATACGGGAAAGTTGACTCCTGGGTCTGGAACCTGGGGGGTTGCTCCGAGAAATCCTTTCTTTCTCGTCCACTCAGGGGGGTGCGGACACACCTGCGCGGATTACAGGTGACAGTTACAAGAATGGCGGGGAAGTTAACAGTACCCGACGACATTCAGGGATGGATGTAGACCCATCGGGCAGGGATAATCATTCCGGTCCTGGGAGAAGTGGCGACCATTCTCAAGAACCAAAAAGACTGAGCTGAGGGAAGCCCTATGAGTCACTGAAACGACGGCAGGAGTGCCCTTTTTCTATCAATAGAGGGAGCAAAAAACGGGCTTTGCTCCCCTTTACAATATGAAGAAAGAAATAAGGGTCGAAGTTTAGACCGCTCACAGTAGTTCTACCTATAGAAAGGATCATGAAAGAGGCGATCAGAATGGTACTCGAATCCATTTACGATCTCGAGTTTCCAGACACATCGCACTTCCGCTCGGGTCGAGGCTTCCACTCCGTCCTAAGACGGATCAAAGAAGAGTGGGGAACCTCTCGCTGGTTTTTGGAATTCGACATCAGGAAGTGTTTTCACACCATCGACCGACATCGACTCATCCCAATCTTTAAGGAAGAGATCGACGATCCCAAGTTCTTTTACCCCATTCAGAAAGTCTTTTCCGCCGGACGACTCGTAGGAGGTGAGAAGGGCCCTTACTCCGTCCCACACAGTGTATTACTATCGGCCCTACCAGGCAACATCTACCTACACAAGCTCGATCAGGAGATAGGGAGGATCCGACAGAAGTACGAAATTCCGATTGTTCAGAGAATAAGATCGGTTCTATTAAGAACAGGTCGTATTGATGACCAAGAAAAGTCTTCCGAAGAAGCAAGCTTCAACGCTCCCCAAGACAACAGAGCCATCATTGTGGGGAGGTTAAAGAGCATCCAACGCAAAGCGGCCTTTCATTCCCTTGTTTCGTCGTGGCACACCCCCCCCACAAGCACCCCCCGGCTCAGGGGGGACCAGAAAACGCCTTTCGTTTTCCACCCTTCGTCGGCCCTTGTGCCAAATTTGGGGCTAAAGAAGGAAACCAGCTGATAACCCAAAAAAAGAAGACAAGAACAGTGCTAAGGTCCTAACAACACAGTAGTTGGCTAACATATGAAGAAGACAGGGAGGAAGAAGGGTGTAGGGTGTCATGCGCAGTCACACTACTGATATCCTCGAACAAGGAGTCACTTTATTAAGTGACCATCTTCAGGTCAGCAACACCATATTCTGTTTACATTTTGCCATTATACGAAAAAGAAGAGGAGAACCAGGTATGGTGCTGCAACTATACTACCACCTGTAGTTCCAAATGAAGCGAATAGATATACCATGTACCTCTGCAAAATGGCTATAAGAGAATTGTGCTCCAACTGAATAACCATCAATAATCAAATTCTCACTGTTGAAGACAGACTAAAAGATATTAGAGCTTCTGATCCTCAAATGCAGACAACACCAGCGGGCAGGAAACAGGACCAGAAACAATAATTTACAATGGCTACCAAAAGAAGCCAAAGCAAACGGTTAACCTAACATCTATTTACCCAAATAACAAGGAGTGAACTAATTCACAGCCATATTGAGAAGAAGCGGAAACAAAATATCAATGTCCAGACCGTATCTCTCTTTAGGTGGAAAAGAAGACTGACATGTGACAATTAATTACCTCAAGTGTTGGAATTGCAGTAGCAAAAGATAGAGCCTTAAAGCACCAACGAAGTGTATAACAAGCATCTTGAAGTTTAGGAACCAAATCAAACTTGAAACCAAGACCTTGACCTGCTTCTACAACCGAGTCTATGGCTTGTATTTGCTTTTCAATTTTTCCATGTCTGGTGAATATTTCATCACCTATATTTTCGACATTCAACAGACACTCTGTATCATACAACACAGAGCAGGCATCCTGTTCCCACCTGGTGCAAGTATCAAGCAATGTTTGAATCATCAGTTGTTCTCTCAAAGATAGCTTCAAAAGCTTAGAGTCTGATACCAATTCCTGCAAAAATTACAACAAAGGATGTAAGAGCTTCGTTATATTTCGCAAGTGCAGAGTTTGCAAATGATTAACCTTCAAAGTCTCTACTTCAAGAGGACTTGAACCAAGTGCCATGGAGTCACGTGATAAAAAGGGCTGTGACCTAGATAACCAAGACTTCGCAATTGATACCGCATCCTTGACTTCATCAAGAGAAGGAAGAATCACAAATATCTCCTCGGAAGCCCTAAATATTTTGCAAAATTCAAATAATACTCAGGAAGAAGAATAAATACACAAACACAGAAGCAAGAATATGAAGCAATAACTAAATCAGGGAAAGAGGCAACACCTTATAACATCCTCAAATTCAGATATTTGTTCCTTGCTTACAAGGACGCGCCTGGCACTTTCCTCCCAAGCTACAGCATTCGCTTTTACCTCAGAAACATCAGCAAACAACTTCTCTTTCTCAATCTGCAATCTGGAGATATATTCACATGTCAGATGGGATGATCAATAGGTTTTTCAAGATAATCATTATTAGTAAAGCGAAAATTGTAATAATACATGCTAGCCTCCATCAACAGCTGCTCAATATAATCCATGGACATTTTGCAACGAAGTGCCTGTAGGAAAGAATTTCAGAAAATTCAGATAGAGGAGTGAACTAAAGATTTACGAGTACCGAAATATTGCCATGAAGGATGAATTACTTTAGACAGCGTAAGTGATAAGATGTCAAAGCAGTCATGAACCATAAAAAGAATCAGATAGCCAAAAAAGAAAAATGAAAAAGACGGATAGCACATGATAAGAACGTTGAAAATGTAACTTAACGATCGGCAGAAAGTGATAGGAGAAGAATGACACACTAGTTACCTTCAGAGCTTTTACCCTACAACCAGCCTTCTTTAGCTCAACATCCAAACAAGGCAGCTCCTCCACTATGTCAGAAGTGTGAAAAATATAATAGCTATTAGCATTACACCACTACTAGTAAACAAAAGATTAAATGAGGTCTCCAAACCTTTAACTCTAAGCAACGACGCATCCTTTAGAAGGCAAGTTAACTCGTCAAATACAGTTTCTTGATCCTCCCTTTCGCTGATGCCCAACAGTGCACGATTAGCACGCGCTATCCAAGACACAGCATCTTTATGATATTGTCTTAGAAGTTCAAGCTCTGTAATATTAACCGCCAAACCATCCCATCTGTTGAGAAGCAATTCAAGTTCCTGTACAACATAAAATGTGGCATTTACGCGAAGTTCTATTTCCATCAACGCTTTTCACGAAAATATGATAAGGTAGGAACAACCTTGAGACTGAGAGAACCTTCCAACATCTCACGGCACTGAGATTGACAACATTCAACTTGTCTAATTAAATCTAGGAGCATTTCACCTTCAGGAAGTTGCACTTGAAGGCTTAAACTCTGAAAATGAAAAAAGAAGTAATAGAAGAATCACAAAACAAATAATCCCAAAAAATGACAGCATCACAGAAAGCAAAGATGACTAGATCACCTCCTTCTCTAATTTGTAGACAATATCTGCCTCAACTCTTGCAGAAGTCTCAGACAAGCATTTCCTTACTCTTTCAGCCCAAGCCTGAAGAAGCTCAATATGTAAGATTATAAAGCATCACTCATTCCATTTTTTAACATTGAAGCGGTAAGCAGTTTCCAATATTCACTGACAAGCATTTATCAATTTTTTCACGTCATGAGATCTTATAATTTCTCCAGCGGTAAACAGTTTCCAATATTATCACAGAGAACAACAAAGACAATAAGTCAAAGAAAAAGAGGAAATCATAAGGGGGCAGGAATCTGAGGAAAAGTAACTATAGACCAGTTGAACACAACGGACGATCATAAATTTGCTGATCCTCTTTTCTACAGTCAATCGCATCTACAATGAGTAGGCTTCAGAAATTTCATGATATTGGAACATGCCCCAACAAAAGCAAACAGGACTTTTTGGGGATAAGAACCAAACTTCAGGAGTTTTGTATTCTTTTTTATATTTTTTTATATATTATTGGTTCTGAACCTAAAAGATTTTGTTGAGAAAAAGGGTTGTTTCTTCTATTTTCTCTTTCTCTTCTCCTAATCTTCACTTCATTAGTTTGACTCAATGTTTTCTCTCAAGGAGAACACAACGAGACATTATAATGTACCACTTGTTACTACAACATAAAGAGTGGCAATGTCAGCCTGGTAACCTTTCCTAAACAGTGTATAAGACAGAAAACTTACAAAATAATAAGGTATACCTTAACTGACGACAACTTGTTCAACAATTCTTCACTTTTTTCGATGTAGATGGGGCAATCTACAGTCTTGGAGTACAAGGCCTCCAAATCAGATACCTGAAAAGGCAATGCGGAAATAGTTAACAAACATAAGAGAACAGAATAAGCAACACCTTTTCAGAATGAGCAACACTTCCTAACCTCAAAGGAAAGAAGAAGAAACATTTCCAGATGATCCAAGAACGAAAAGACTATGAATGATATCAAAGGCAGATAAAAGGTTCAGAAATTAGACAGCCTTTTTTTTTTTTTTTGGGGGGGGGGGGGGGGGATATGCTATTGTGAAGAATTGGACCTAGGGCCTAATTCAACCCCAAAAAGCGCTTATCAGGGGAGGATTGCCAAAGACCATATAAGGAGACTATAACCCATTCCCTCAACCACTGTGGGACTTAACAACTGTATTAGCCAAAATTTTCATAACAAAAACCAGAAATTATACCCTAACATTTTTTTTTTTGATAAGGAAAATTATACCCTAACATGAACTACCATTCTCGATGAACAGTATTAACACCTGTCAAACTGTTCGGTAATACCGCAGAAACATAAACTGACAAATATATGGGGTAACATAGATTCATAGAATATCAAACCACACTAATATGCACTTAGACAACTATCAACAAGGTGAATGAACTGGCTTACAAGAATATTTGAGCATGATGAAAGAACAGAATCAATCTCCAGAGTCAGCTCGCTCGCTTCTTTCTGGAAATCCTGTACATGAAGCATACTCGGGTGGTCAGAACCAGTGCAAAATAAAAGAGCAGAATAAAAGAGGTAAAATCAGAAACAAAATGCATTTCACCTTCAATCTGAGATGTGCAGGTTCATTACACGGTACAGGGTTTAAACTGAGCAAACTGTTAACAACTTCCATCTGCACCTTCATTACATCACTACTGCGATCAGACATCCAAGATTTTACTTTAGAGAGACAGTCCTCAGCATTTTGAGCCCAGCTCTGAGCTTCAATCAACTTCTTCACCAACTCTCTTACCTAAACCCCATTTGACAGATATTTAGTTGAAGAGAGGAATAAAATCTAGGACTAAGGAGTTATAGAAAATAATATGGCTGAAATCTCACTGGATCCATTTCGTGACCAGCCCACATAAACTGTTCGGCTTCCTTTATTGCACGATGATAAGCATCTGAAGAATAAGGATCCTGGAAAAGCTTACTGAACTTCATCAGCCATTTTTCAGCAAGCTGCACGTGTGTGATACATCCACCTTTTACCTACATTTGGCCATTGATTAGAGCCCATAAAATTTAGAAGCTAATACTTTTTATGTTTGCACGAGCCACATATTAGCAAAAACTATTTTTTCTCTTTAGATTATATAACACGTTATTTGTATCACGAATCTGCAAGAAATACTGCAGATGTCACATCTCAAAGTATCAACCGATTCAGAAAATGTGGAGCAGCTCACTGAGGTATCAGTCTATCAAAGACCAGAACTTCCCAAATAGAGCAGAAAAGGTTCGAGAAGCATGTATCTGAAGACCGTTAGTATCATTCAGATAGTTAAGCTTCTTGACCACCAGCATCGTTAAGATAGTTAAGCTTCTCGACTAAGTCATAGGATTGGGTGTGCGATAGCGAGAAAGTTAGACGTGGTAACGGAAAGTGCGAGAGTAGGAAGGGATTTCTCACCAGTCATTGACACAGATTATGAAGGAAAATTAGTAGTATTAACATTTCAGATATAAAAGATCAAAGCACAAATGATTAAACACTGGTAAAGAATCATTGAGCTTGTTCTTCCATCTCCTATGAATATCAATACCAAGAAATATACTTCAGGTCTACTTCCTCCAAGCAACAGAATGGAAGCAAGAACCTTACTCCTCCCCCCCCCCCCCCCAAAAAAAAAAAAAAAACCTCTTTGGACAAAAGCCTATTACTACAGGTCTGCTGAAAACTAGAGTATAGAAATCTCTACTTAAGTGGTTAAACGGGAATCTACAAGTAATTAGAAAAGCTAGCAACGAAATGCAGAACACTGTATGGTGCCCAAGAGAGGGTCCAAAGAGAAACTTTTAATCTTCACTAGGCCAGAAAACAAGGGAACAAAATTGGAATCCCTTTGAGCATCAAATGGAACAAGAAAAGCAAGACACTTCACCCAAAAAATGTTCTCATATGGAATGGAAGTAATGATCAGAACCTTTTTTGACAAAGCAGGTGGATCGTTGGAAGATAGAAGTTGCTTTCTGAAGTTTTTTGCAGCCTCTTCATGATTACCCTTATCAGTAGTAAGCACCAAATCATTCAATTCAGCCAGCGTATGACGATAAAGGAGTCGACGCTTTTGTGGCTTACATTCACACAAATGTTCCCAGTGCTACAAGCAAAACTCATGGTTAGTCAAGAAAACAGATATAACAACCAAAATTGATGAATAAGTATGACAAAGATTACATAGAATGCCAATGGCAGTACTGTAGAGCATTCAGCTGTTTAATCACTAATCCCCCCCCCCCAAAAAAAAAAAAGAAAAAAGAAAAAAACATCCCAAAAGCAATAAGAACAAAATAGTTCACCACAGGCTCTAGAATTGATAAATCAAAACTCAAGCTGCATGATGATGGGAACGTCCTATCTGTTGTCATATTAGAAATTTGGAACTCTATATTGTGTTAGTTTACATTCAAAATATATTGATACTGGAGGAAGAACAATGCTGAGAATGTCCTAGCCCCCAAGATGCTAGAATGAACAACCTACAAGGAAAATATGATTTTATGCTTCTACAAACAGCTAAGTTAAGCTTTAATTTGGCCAGAGTAACATTGTATAGACAGAATAGAACTCATAGAAGCATATCACATATAGGAACTAGCGAGGCAAGAAAAACAACTTATTGTTGACTCCTTGCACAAATAAAAAGTGCTTACCTCAAGACAAACAAAAGATGATGGTGCACAGCTGCATACTACAGCAGAAAGATACAAATATTGCTGGCATATGATGCATGTAGGATCCTTCGAAGAAGATACGGTGAAATTTGTCAATACACTTCAGAACACACTCATAGTCAAAAAATCAAGAAGCAACATCAAAGTTAAAGTACCTCCTCCGTGCCCACATATTCAGGCTTCAGACGAGGCCGCATGGCAGAAGAATTAACAATGCCATTTTTCCAAAGCCGCTCTCTCCAAGACTTTTCTCTAGAATAGACCCTGGCCAGTTCTGTTTTTAAGTAAGGTGCTGCCTTGCTGTCAAATTCACTCTGCAAGGTGATGAAAATTGTTAAATTGGGATGACTAAATTTAAAGGTAAATAGAAGCATGGGAAAGTTATCTACAAAAATACCAAGCAATGAAAGTATGACAACAATAGTTCTTCAGAAGAAGCATCAATTAGCATAAGTTTGGTCAGAAACTTAGAAAATACTGTAGGCAGAGCAGTCCAACAGCTACTTCAAAAAATTTAGTGCACCAATAGGTAATCCCAACCACAGAAAGCATGTAAAGAGCCAGCTTTTACATCCATGGGCAAAGAACGAATAAACAAAGCATTGGCCACAGCAGGCCATGGAAAATGGCGAATGGGACTAGGATACAGACCCTGGCTACTGCACAGAGCAGTTCTTCATGAGACAAAACAGCAGGTTTGCGATAAAGCTGGTAAAGATCTGCTCCAAATCCACCATGAGGTAACCAGTCGGCAGGGGCAAAATTGACAGCCTCAGCACAATTTAAGCCTGCAATTCCAAGATGCAGGTAAGATTACAGGAGAGAGCTGCATCATGCATGACTAGCATTTGAATAAGAACGAACTCTTCGAACTTTTTGCAAACCAAAGATAAAATAGCAAAAATGCATGGCTCACCGAAGTTGAAGCCTCCGTGATACGATCTGGGAAAGGTAATAATGAAGTCCCCAGGCTCCTGCCATAAAGTAAAAACAAGCAAACACAAGCCACATAAATGAAAAGCGGAAAATGAGAAAAGCTTTAAAACAGGTTCCTCTCTACACTGGAAAGTCTGTCATGAAGGGGATATTGCTAAGTACTGTTAAGGGGATATTGCTCATTGAGTTACAGCTTGCTACTAAAGCCAAATAAAAATATATATTTATAATTTGTTGAATATCTTTGGTCATTAGATTGCGAGCTTTTTCAGAATTATCATTATTTTCTACACAGTATACTCCATTGTCCGAAATCCCCAATCCTACTTTGCTTAATATTAGGAATTTAAGTTTTCTCCGCATTTTTGTTTAATAGCCGAGAAGTCCCTAAGGGCCAATGGCAAACGGTTCCAAACTCGAAGGATAACAGGCCCGCCCCTCTACCCTTCTCCACTTAAATCCAATTCCATGCTTTTGTCTATAGCAAGGTTCGAACTCATGACGTGCGCCTAACCATACATCACACCCTGCGCTCTTACCACTAGATCAAAGCTCTGGGGGCACATTTCTCCCACATATTAGTACTATAGACAGGAAAAGGAAAAGGCCTCGTGTTGCTTAAATTCTTCAAGTAATCTCTGGTCCCAAATGCATGACCATGGTAAAGAATTAGGCCCCTGCAATATAGATCATTTAATTTGCATCCTTGTTGTATAACATAAAGTTTAGGCAGCCCCAAGGCTCACGAAATTCTAATGGGTTTGAGAGAAAACATATACCTTTGATAATGAAGCTTGGAGGCCAAATGACAAAATACAAAACTAAAAGAAGAGAAAAAGTGTGGAAGAATTTTAACCAATAACATGGAGGACAAAATATAAAGAGAAAACAAGTTTCAAAGGATGATGCCAAAAATCGTTCTGAAACATATATTAAACGTAACGTGTAGTGAAGAAGTAAAGACAAAATGCCAGCTGTTTATCAGCTGCTTATCGCTCACCGTTTTTACAATCATCGGATTCTATCCAACTACAGAGATTCAGAATACCAGCAGACTCCTGAAAGCTCACCCTACCTTTGACATGTAGCCTTAGAAAGAGATATTGTTAAGTCAAACTATTTTTCAATGTGTTTTGCGTGATACCCCTCATAAATCCTGATTTTTTACTGCATCTGTTGTGGGCGGCATATGAGTGCTGACACGCTTATTTTTTTATTTTCCTAATTTATACATTTGGGCTACGGAAAAATAATAGTATCCTCCATCAATATCAAAACATACTGAATGTGAATCAAACAGCCAATAGTAGTTTAAAGGACCCCTTAAACACCAATATGCAACGACATACAACTGGCATAATCAATACTTCAGGCACCGAACAAAACATCCTGCCGAATCTTAGGGACCATAAAATATCTGTATTCTCTATTTATTCCTACAGGTTTTATATTCAATAGAAGTACCATTTTCAATTGAATTGGAAAAACTGTTTTCCTAGTTTCTCAACTAAAACTTAAGCTAAAATATCTATAGAAAGAAAATCCTCCTATCTCCTGGCCATATAATAGTTGAACATAAGTTTGGAAGCGGAAAAAAAAAGGTTTGGCTCCACAAAACAGTAAAAATTCTTATGTAAAGCTCTCCCTTTTTTTCACTCTCCGGACAGTTTCTCCTTATTTTCATGCTCTTCTATTTACGAAGAAAAAGACGCAAATGCAGTATCATGACATCGTTCATGAATTTTGGCAGGAACTACCAGAAAACTACAAAGGAAAAAGACAGAGCAGGACACAAGGAGAAACATCTGAGTATTAAGTCCTGCAACAAACCTGTACTACATTATAAACAGGAACCCCATTTTCTTGCAACACACGTGGATTCAGCATGGTTACAAGCTGAAATAGCAGATCTGGTTGCGCATCAAACAGATCGGGAAGGCTATTACGCATTACCTGCACATAATTTGCTAGTTACAGGACAGCAAGAAAAGGTCGAAATTTTGAAATTTATGAGGGAAAGCTACATGTAAAAATCATTTATAAACACTGATACAAGTTAACTGTCAACAGCAATCAAGTATTCCTTTATCACTTCTCAAGCAGCTAAAATAGGAAAATAACTAGCATCAATGCAATGTATCAAGGAACATGAAAAAGGTAATCTCTCTATGCCAAAACATAATGAAAGAATATGCAACAGCACTTCTAACACTAACTAGACACTAAACTAATACAGATAAGACACCACAACCAATGATATCCAAGCCCCTAACGAATAGGGATTATTTACATCTTCCAAAGCACCTCCTGGTAAAGCCCTGAATGTTGGTTACTCATGTTATTATATATAGCCATCGGTTACCTGTGGGTTTAGCAGGACTCCAGCTATCCTGTACATCTATCAAGTTAACATGCCAGAATAACCGGTCATGAACTCATTCATTTATACATGGAAGTACAAGGTAAAATAGATTATGATTTACTTCTCATATGAGATGATTCAAATCAATAAAACTGAAGAACTAAATAGTATGAAGAACTGAAGAACCAAATAGTATGAAGAACAAGAAAATTTCCCATGACCTTAAACTTGCCTCATTTCGGTTCAACCGTCTCCATAAAACCATTTTAAGACGAAGGACAAAGCTCACATTAAACTAAAATCTCATGAAAGCCAACATTCAAATATCAAGAACTTGGATCAACATGTATTTGCATCAAATTTTATTCACAGTAGAAGAGATATGTTTTAACTTTACTAGCCAACAATTTGTAAATACTCAAAAGCAAAAGCTATGACACTAATGTAGGATAGGACGTGTTCAGAATAACCTTCTCAAAAGCTTGGGCTTCATTTCCAGGAACACTATACCAACATTTCGGCTCTCCCCTGAAAGGATGCAAGAAGAACTAATTAACTGATAAATTTATCAAGATTCAATCAATGATTATCAGGATAATGGTCATGCACAAAATCAAAGACATCAAAACAATGATATCATGAGCTTAATCAACCTGATTGCAGAAAAGATATCAGCGGGAAATGTAAATGCACCGGTCCAATATGAAACTATGATAATTGGAAGTGTTGAAAAGGGACAAATTAGATCTAAAATCGCATATCAAAGCAATCGGGAAAGGCCTACAACCTCTTGAAATCCACATGGAGTTAGTTAGGTGTAGAACATAATGGAAAGTTGGAAACAATGTGTCCATACAGGAGATACCAACTAGTTAGAGACGAAGGTTTAGTCGTTGGTGATATCATTCAGTTGGTTATAGATTATATGCACAATATGGATTACCGTGAGAAAGAACCCCTAGTATTAGAGACCTAATTTGTCCTAAGAGACATGTGTTTTAAGAGGAACAAATGAAGCATAATGGTCATTGAGGTTTCACATAGCCGGACTCAACTATTTAGGGATTGAGGTGTAGTTGTTGTAATCAAGCTTCAATAACCAATTAACTATGAAATGCATGGAGAGACAGAAGAGAAAAAGGAAGCTCCACTCGGTTGCAAGGAAGTGGTCACATCGCCACAGATATAAGCCACGGGTACTTCATGGTGCATGTTAGGCAATTGTAAAGGGCGTTCACTGATAAACAGAACTTACTTATGAAGAAATAGTTAACAGAAAGGAGCAACGCTATATCCCTTGTTCCCCTTTTCTCATACTTTATTTGGATTTAGAGGCTTTTTTTTTTTGGGGGGGGGGGAAGGGGGGGTAGATTGGTTATTGGGTGATGAAAAAAGGATATGAAGCCAATGGACAATCTAATAGATGCACCAACATTTTAAAGGAGTAATTTCGAATATGTATTCTCCTTGGACAGATAGGCTAGCTCCAAGTAAAGGAGTAGACTGTGCTTTTCATAATTTAGGGACCACCTAATCTGGGCAAAAAATGAGATAAGCTTCATGCCGTTAGCCATTAGGTACTACATTTCAGCAGAAGAGAAGTCAAAGGAGGATACGCTAAACAAGTGACGAAGCTACCGGCGAGCTAGCAACCTAAGCAAGACCATTAAATCATATCAGCCAAAAACAGTTGAACGGGACCTAGTGAAAGCACAACCTGTATATTGTAAAAACCCAATAAACGCTATGTGGATTCTACAAAGTTAATTTGTAGATTCGCACAGATTTACCAACATGCCAAATTTTTAACCTTATTAGGAAACGCATGTCACATCACATTAGGCAATAATGCAAAGAAATTAATATCAAGATCAGCTGTAATAAAGTATCTGCAAGAAGTTTCATAGCAACGCAACTAAAATAACTTACTTATCTTGTATTGCATACACATTTAAATAAGATGAAACTACTGGTTAGATAGAGGTCTCTGACATTTCTATGAGCAATTATAGGTTGTTTAATAAATCGAACTTATTGTTTTCATCAATAACAAACCTTTTAAAGTGGATCTTCTTCTACTTTTGGTATACTTCTTGTATACGGGAGTTCTCTCCCTTTTGATTAATATAATTTACCTTATCAAAAAAAAAGTGGATCTTCTTCTTTTGTTTGTTTGGTATGAAATTTATTCTTTTTACTAACATGTTGACTATCAGCATAAATGAAAAAGAGCTTTTTGTATAAAGTAACTAATTCTTTTAATATTATACAAGCCGTACACAAAAAAAAAAGTAGAGAAAAAACACAATAATATGGTTCTCATCTAATCAAACTTGTCATATGGTAACCTATTTCATAGGAATAAAAGAAATGGACTTAAAATACGAATAATAATTGGCACTCATACCAGTGAAGATAATTCATGGAGTAAAAGCAGTGGTCTTCAAAATGCCAGCAGAATGAAGAGAATAGCATTCCAATATACAGCCAAGGCACCATAACACCAGCAATGCTATGATGTACAGCTCGAAGCATCGAACCTGGCAACTTGGGTAAGTTATTGAGATTCCATGGGCTAGCACTATATTCATCCCATGTACCTTGTTCAACTGATGATAGTTTTTCGTCGGTTACACGTGGAAATCCACTACCATAGATGGAAGTATCCAAGTCACTGCCATACTTCACTTCAACCTCCCCAGCTGATCCCTCCACAATTTCCCAGAACTTCTTTTCTAATTCCGCTTGTGTAATAGATGCGGAGCCAAACCATTTTTTCCTGGCACGATCAGCAATGCGCCTAAATGCGTCCAATGTTAAGTCTCTACCGGGTGCAAAGCCGAAGCTATCCTTTTCAGAATTCAAGCATTGCAAGCAATACCAGTTCCCAGGTGGAATTTGTTTCAGAGGTGGTGATAAACAGTAAATATGCCACCCTTTATTGCACCGATCACAAAGAAGCATCACCTCCCCGTGCAATCCACTTTTGCACTGTTCACATATTTGATCGTGTTCTTCCTCCTTCGTCTTACACGTTTCAGTTAGATCACACTCACCATTCTTTCTCCTTCTCTTAGAACTCGAGAATTGGGAGTCTGACTCCCTTTTTCTCTCACTTCCATTTCCTCTCCTGTAACTTTTATTTCTCATCTTATTTAACTTATTATAGTACTCTTCATAATCACACAAATGTTCCAGGTACAACTGACATAATACATGCTTGGCGCACTCCGAAATCTTCCCAGCAGGCCGTACGAACCTAAAAACCTCACCCCACTTCTTTTCCTTGGCTACTTTATCGTACCCTCCGAGCCGCTTGACGGAATTAAACAACTTACACAGATTAAGCTCCTCCCCCTCAAACACAACACGTTTCTTCGCCGCCTTCTTCCCGCAATGCTCCTCTAGGAACCTATAGTACTCTAATTCAAAGGTCTTCGGATCGCAAGATGCACACCGAGCCTGTAACTGATGAATCGCTTGCGTTTTCGTCGGAAATGTGAAGGCATTCAAATCCAATGCAAAAGGGGGTTTCCAACTCTTGGGTGGGATGATTTTACAAATGCCATATTTCTCAGCCTCTGGCCTGATCTTGTAAATAAACTCTAAAGGGTCCTTAAATTCTTCCTCAGTTGGATAATACACTGGCCCAGGTGGTATATTCAATAACCCAATTGGGGATGCACTTGTATTTTGCCCTAATTCTACAGCCCTAGGCCTCCCTCGCCCCATTATTAATGCAAGTACTAACTATATCGTCCAGATAATCAATACCCAATTACAAAATCTGCATGCAAGATTCATATAAACATTCAAAATATGTCTCAAATCACTATAAATTCTAGAATCTTGAAATTTAAAGGAACATTTTAACTATTAAAAATGAAATCTTTAACGTACCTTTGTGGAATAATAAAGGACATAAAAACCAAGGCTTGATAGATTCTTGTCCCTCAATATATGTCTGCAAACATGTGTGTGTTTTTTGTGTTTAGATATCTCTTCTTTGGTTTTTAGTTGTAAAAAAACGGTGTTTCTCGTTAGTCTTCTTTTAGCTTTTTTATTTTTCTTTTTTCCTTTTTCTTTTTCTTCTCTTTTTTAAAGGTTAGTTCGTTTGCAGGTTTAATGAGAACTGAGATTTTATATAAAAAGGTCTCTAAATCAGAAAATTTACGACAATGTTAAGGAATCTCTTGGATTTGAGGAATCTAAAGCGCGTGTGATGTCACGTGATTTGATTGTGCGGAATAACGCTAGTGTAAAAATCTTATCGTTATCACATATTTATCTCCTATGTACATCTGAATAGTAAGCTATTTTTTGCACGAAATCCAAATTTAGTATTTTTTTTACTCCAATAGAATATTAAATCTTGCACTATTATAGTGCGTGAATAGTAATTTGGTGCGACATTATTCATCAACGCCAAATTTGATTTATTATTATTTCATCTTTTTATTTTTTTGGACTTTTAATTTATCATATATTATATATATAATTAATTATATTAAGATCTTTATAATTTAAATTTTATATCCTATTCTTTTGATATACTAATTTTTTGTATATATTATATTTATATAAAATTATAAGTTAATTTTATTATTATTATAATTGTATAAAGAGAAATATAACCATTATTTAAAATGAAAAATGCAAATGCAAGATAACTAATGTTGCTAATGATGGAATTATATATGATGAATATGGAAAAAAAGGTAGAATTTGTTTGAAGGAAATAAAAAATGAAATTTAAATAGAAGATAATAATATAATATAAAAGAGAGAGAAGAAATATTCTTTTTTGGTGTAAAAAATGGTGCAATGGTTGGAGTAAATTTGGTGTTACACCATTTTGGTGTGAAATTTGATGTTAGGGTTGGAGATGGTCTAAGTATAATTATTTATAAGTTTATAACATTGACATGTTGCCATTTTTAATTTATTTTTTTTGTTCCTCAATCATGTTAATATATCAATGTAGACATTATCTATACATTTAAATTGAAACCATTTTCTCACATTGGATGTAGTTGAATTAAGTTAATCGTTTAATATTTCTCACTAAATTATTCTATGTCAACATAAAGATAAAGCGATGTATCTTATTTTTCTTTTAAATATTAAATTATCTCACTTTTTTATTTCCATCTTGGTGATCTACTAATTCTAATAGTTTGTTATACACGATTCAATCCAAATTATCTACGATTCAAGTCATTTGTATAAACATAAATAAAATATGTTTTTAACTTAGTTTTCACTATTAAAATCAAGATTATTATGAAGTTTCTCACACCCTAGAGAATAACATAATTACTAATGTGATGTAATGTAAACGTAGGTTAGTCAAACTTCTAAGATCGCTTTAGTGTTTTCTTAGTTTGAGCACATATATTTTTTTTTCATTTACAATAAGTTATTAATGATTTATATCTTTAATTGTTACATACATTATTTTGCATAAATAATTAGTAAAAATACTATTGATCACATTTTCGATTCATGTCGTTTTACGTATATAACTTTTTTTTAGTTATAATCAGTATAACTTTTTTCTAAATATAATTTATATGTTTAGTTCGATTTCCGTTTTAATTTTTTGTTAACCACCAAATAAAATCAAATATTACTTCATTTTTCATCACCACTTGTTCAAGTCAAGTCAAAACCACAAATTGATCATTTGTTGGTTTGTAGTCTACCCTTAAGTCAATGGGACAAGATTTTGGCGTGTCAACACGCTCTTGATAGGTGCGTGTAGTAGTTATGATTGCAGTGTAATTGTGGAAACTGTCTAGGGCTTTTCGCTGATTGGCCCGTGGTTTTCTTGACCTAGAAGGAAAACAGTGGGCTAATAAAAATCAAGTTTCTCTGGAATGTGACCCGGCCCTAATGAAGTTTCTAGACTTATGAGCCCTTTTGGGCCCAAGCATATGCACTGACTGCAGTTCCATCAAGTTCTGAACTATATGCATCCACTGGCTGTGGGAAACCATTCAACAACATTTTTTATAATCCACGTCAGCTTGCGTACATCTCGATTGATAATATTGTCCATCAAACAGAGGCGAATTCAAAATTTAAATTTAAATGAGTTTAACTTTTAAGATTTTTAGCATTAAACTCAATGTACTGTTAAAATTATGGGTTCATTTATAAGATTTGTTGAGATTTTAGTAACATCAACAACAAAAAACCCAATACAATCCACAAATGGGATATGGGGAAGGTAATGTGTATGCAGTCCTTACCTTTAAAAAAGATAGAGAGATATTTTCAGTAGACCCTCGGCCCTGAGATTTTGCTAAGGTTTTACATATTTATCTATACTCTGTGTCGATTGTTATAGGTTCAGATGTATCCGTAGCCGGCAGAATACATCCACCCCTACCATCAAGACAGATGAAAAGAAATCACATAGTATTATGGCCTCCTATGGCATTTGAACCATTGTTCTTAATGCACTACATTGACCACAAAACTACACATTAGGGTGCACCATTCAATGACATTATGCAACTTTCAATCAGAACCTGAAGCAGTATTTTGCAGCCTCTGCTTTATTTTGTCTCTTGTATATCACATATAGTGATTGTTTATTTGAAGAGGGGTTATCTTTTCAAGAATTTAACTCAGAAATGCTCGCCGGTGTATGTGTGTGTGCGCGCGCTGTGTGGGAGAGCGAGAGAGAGAGAGAGGGAGAGCCTAAGCAAAAACAAGTAATGCTGGTGATTGTGGTCAGCCAAAGTTCATTTATTTCATTTTGCATGGCTATGTTACTCTTCTGGGAAAAACGTATGTCCCAGTGTATAAAAATGCTATTTGGAAGCAGATTGATAAGATCCAAGGTGAGAGCTACATATGACGTTTCATGCCATATGATACATGTAACAGATCTTAATCTAGCTAGATTATTTGTCTCACCATAGACAAAATTCGCAGATATAACTCTCAAAAAGAAATTGAGAAATCATTTACAACATAGGAAATGACTGGATTGAAATGCACTCTCAAATAACTTCAGTAGAGAAGCTCCTCAAAGACTGGATCCACGCTTCGTCCCCACTTCCCATGGTACAATTCCAGGAGCTTCTCAGCTGGTGTTACACCTATTAGTAGTAAATGATACATGTCAAGTACAGCGAACAGTTCGATTAGAATTCCAAATAAAGAAAGTAGTATCATTTTGACATTGTGTTGTATCCAGAGAACAAGCAAAGAGATACTAACACAAGTTCAAAAGGATAATGTCTCAACTAGATTAAGTTGTTAAAGAAGTTACTTACCTGTTCTGACTACCTCGGTTACTTCGTTCAAAAATCCTGTTTCCTTATAGCCTCTTCTCTCCAAGCCTTCCTGAAGATCAGAAATCAATTAATAAGTTAGTAAACATGTAGATATATGGCGAGCAGTGGAACATTAGAAGCTTTAACCCCACCTTTGCCAACTTGACAACATCTTGAGCAACATGCTTAAGCAATCCATCTCGAAATGGTGTCTTCAAACCGCTGGTTGGCACCTACCAAAACGGGTGATATTAATCATCTCTAATACTCTGTATAAGTTCTTAAACGACATATTCTGAAGAACTGCAAATTATAACTTGATGAAAAACAAATGTGTGCTTTTCAGATGAAGAGTCCATGATACATTACCCCTCTTTGTTTTCGAATGATTTTGCTTGTCCAAATGTTCATGCTTGAGAAAAGAGAGAACTGTAATAGGATATATTACCTTATTCCTCAACATCTCTCTTTCTTCTGCAGTCCAATCAGACGTCATATCCAAAACGGTTTGCAAAGACACCTCATCGTAGAGTATACCCACCTTGAAATTAAACCAAAAAAAAGATTAACTAAGCTATCGGGCTCAAAGTAGCCCATAAGAAACGTTGAACAGTCCCAACAAACAGGAGAAGTTCCTCTCAGTGCGAGGGGAGGTGAGCACAACCAGAGGCAGATCTGGGATTTCAACTTTATGGGCTCTTGATTTAGAACGACAACTTCAAGTGCTAATAATGGGGTTCTAAATTTAATATTTGTACATATTTAATGAAATTTTTAACATAAATATAGTATTTGAGCAAAACCTATTGGGTTCAGCCGAACCCATATACGAACTTCTAGCTCCGCCCTGAGCACAACCATATCTTATTCTCCCTTTCTCCGTTATTTTCCCATTGTTGGAAGTGGATGCGGTTAGGCAAACCCTTGCTGCAACTACTATTGTTTCTATCTCTAAGGTCACAATATAATACTAGCTTTCATTCTTTTCTTTCTTGTTTTTTCCAAAAATCAACATCATGATCCCTAGAGAAACAGATTTCATACCCAGAATGCAGGCAATGCACACAACCTTCTCCAAGGTCCTCCATCGGCACCTCGCATTTCCAGATATCTTTTGAGTCTCACCTGATAAAGTTAACCCAAGTTAATATTTTCATAAACTATACATAGACAAACCAGCGGTAAGGACATTTTCTCGGATGAAGCTTGCACACCTCAGGAAATATTGTTGTGAGGTGATTCTCCCAATCATTAAGAGTAGGGTAGTCGCCGGGAATAGGGGAAAGTTTTCCATTCATGAAGTCCTGCAGCAACGTTGTTAAATAAGCACAAGCGAATGACATACAAATCTGTACTGTTCACAAAATAACTTACCCGGAAAGACATTCCAGCACAATCAATATACTTCTTCTTCCGATAGACAAAATACATAGGGACGTCAAGTGCATAATCCACATACTGCTCAAACCTGTGCCCATTAGAACAGAAAGTGTTTGCTTTGATAGTGAAGTCTAACCATGGAAGTTTTGGAGATGTCAAGGAATGAATTCATTAACATTAAATACAAATCTTCATTTGATCCCTAACACATCATGTAACCCTGCTGAACAGTTCTCAAAGCAGGTTCGGACAACACATTTCGAACTCCAATAAATTTAATCCATTTTCCTTACCCAGCTCGACTATATAACGTAGGACAAGGTCATTCATAGTGAAATACATTTAACAAAAGGACCATGGGCTTAAGAGTACAAGGGTAAACATGCTTTCTTCTGACAAATCAAGAAGCCTTTTGAAAGATGACTATCCCACAGCAGCCTTAGGTAACAACTAAGATGAATGCACAATTCCACCTAAAAATCATAATATGAAGGCATACATGCATTTACTGAACTCAATTCAGCATGTGAAAAAGTGAAGTCTATTGCTAGTAAACAGAAATGCCGCCTTCAAGTGGTCTCAAGAACAAAATAGTTGTGCACCAGCACAACATACGAGATTAAATTTACAAGGCTCTTTTGCAAGAGGTCTCTGACCTCCATACAGTGCTATATTCTTAAACTTCAGGGCCACTGCTAGGAGAAGGTGTCAAACATTTTTACATGATTACCAGCTGAGAGGTTAATTTTTATTAAGTCATTACCTGTTCGCGCTTTTACTTCTTAGAACTCTCAAAAACTAATAGTAGAAATCATGAGGCAGCTTAAAATTTGAGGCAATCCATTGAAAGAAACATTTATAATCGGAACTGACCATTCAAATGCATCGGAACGTAGAAGTATAAGTTGAATTAACTTTTTTTACAAGTCAAAAGGTTGAATTACTTTTTTTTTAAAAGACAAGGGATTCATCTTAAAAATACTAAAAGAGAAAGGAAATGTTAATATGGTTCCTAATGCCCCTACAAGTTGCACTCCTACTCTATCAAAAAAAATAATCTCGACTGAAGACAGAAAGTAATATGTCATGACTCAAGAAACTTTAAGTATTTGAAGAGAAACTTACCCAAAAGAGTCATCAAAGACGAAGGGAAGCATCCCGGCACGGTTATTATCTGTATCGGTCCAAATGTGGCTGGTGAAACAAACAAAGATTTGTTATGTACAAGTCTGATTATATTCCTCAGAGCAACAAGAACAGTATTTTAATACACATACCTTCTCATGCTGAGATAACCATTAGGTTTTCCTTCAGTGAAAGGTGAATTAGCAAAGAGAGCTGTAGCAATCTGTTTCATTAAATAGTTTAATTAAAGTAACTACATAACTTCCATGTAGAAAGAGAAAGGACAAAGGTTCCATACAGGCTGCAAGGCAAGACCAGCACGAAACTTTCTGATCATGTCAGCTTCAGAACTGAAGTCCAGATTTACCTGTTCAACAACAAATTCATAGATACCGGTTCAGCTTACAAATGTATGTTACCATGCAGGGCATGCGCAAAAAGAAAAGAGTTAAAAATAGCTTTTGAATATTGCACAGTGGTACACAGTCCAATAGCCAAGGGGTAATGACATCCCATCAAAATGAAAAGAGCAAAAAAACGAAGAGAAAAATAGAACCATTTAGCATACCTGAACAGTGCATGTTCTAAACATCATATCTAGCCCAAGTGAGCCAACTTTGGGCATGTAATTTCTCATAATCTCGTATCTCCCCTGAGTCAAAGTGCTTTGTCAGTGAAAAAACCAGCTGATTGCAGATCTCAGTGGTCAAATTATACTTGAAAAAAGAAGCCATAACTAGATATATCTTTCAGAGCTAAAAGACCAGACACAAGACACATAGCATTGATGTGTGAGAAGCACAAGATGTTGTATAGAATATGAATAGCACTATTTTTAAATTACAGCTGCAAATCAAAATAAAATATCATAGTTCTGGCTTTGTTAAAGTAAATAACTAAAGAAAACAGAACATAAAAGAAGCTAGTGGGGGAAGTCTAGTTGCATTTCTAAATTGTGAAGACTGTGCAGGATAAAATCGTAGGCAAGATCTCTTGATAATTTCCAATTATTGGAAAACACTTACTAGATCTGGTCCTGGAATCGGGTTTACTATTAAGTGCTTTGCTATTAATCTAAATTTGCCTAATGGAGATGACGATGAATGATCAGCTCAAATGGCACTAATTACAGTTTTACACCTTTATATACTTGTCCTCTGCAGCTTCTAAAGGATAAGATGTGGACAAGCAACATCTGAAACGTCAATCTGACTAAGTAATCATTGGAACAATATTTCATCTGTCTCTCCTGACCTCCTAGAGATATCAATGTTGATGAGATACTAGAAGACGTATTCCTCGTTTTCATAATTAGAAGGAGGCGCAAAAAAGAGATCTCTCTTCAAATTGCAATAGAAACAGGCTTCTACTGCACTTGACATGCTGAACAAATGTGAAATGGTCATGTACAAACTTGTGAACATCTTTTCACTGTTAAAGTAGCAGTCTCAAAGGGATAAGATGCTAGGGTACCAGCACGCTGGACAAATTTTTTGGTTACAACATAGATCAGAATATTGTTTTTACCTTCGGCATTACTGGTATATCTTTCAGCCCCCACTTTGGCTGGAATCCAGTTCCTAAGAATCCAATTCCCATTTCCTCTGCAACAGCTTTAACCTGTCAGCGAAAACTTTTACAAATCAGCAAAACTTAAAGTTCATCTGTGCAGCTTTTTCCTGGGGTGGTGGGGGGGGGGAGTACGTGCTTCAGCAAGCATACTAGCAGGCACACACTGAGAAAATTCCGGTACCAAAATAAGTCATCAACCGCTTCCTGGAAGCAAAAACTGGCCAACACATTCGGAGGATTTCTCCAACTCAAAAGAATAAGATTCCCTTTCGTTCCAATCCCCTTAGTTCAATCGATCTTTAATTGCCCAATATTTCACTAGAAAAGAAACTGACGGAGTTTCAAAAGTACGAACCTGGTAAAGATGTGAATTAACCTCTGCACAAGTTTGATGCAGTGTTTCAAGTGGTGCACCACTAAGCTCAAACTGACCACCAGGTTCCAGTGATATGCTTTGCTTTCCCTGTTCGAACGCGGTGCAAATTTATCCACCAATTATGTTAAAGTAAAGTCAGAACAGTTACTACAGTACACTTAGAAGAAAAAAAATGAATCAGGAATGGTGCTTCTATTCATGCTAAGTTACAGAATACATTGTATAGAGCCATGATGAATACATCCTATAATAACTTAGACCAAAGTTTGCATAAAAACACCAAGTTCATGTTCTACCTGTTTCAAGCCAATAATGTTGTCACCCTCCATTACTTTTTCCCAATCAAATCGCTCGGCAATACCATTTAGTAATTCAGCTATTTGTTCATACTTCATGGGTCGCAGAGTTCCAAACTCGAAACCAAACTTTTCATGTTCAGTGCCTATCCTGCTCATGGAGTTTTCAGAGAACAAGAAAGGTTGAACTGATTAATATGGTCTAAATACACAGTCAAGTAATATGAAATATTCAAATTACTCGTGAAGCAGAAACCTTATCACCAAATCTATGCAAAAATACATGATCCATGAAAAGTGGATCCCAAATGATACAACTTGTTAGTTCGGTGTAGAAATACTGTGATCAAGTCTTAATTCCCTGGTACCCACATTTGGCAAATGCATGACAGTGAGAACGGTTACAATAATTTATTTATTTATTTTTATGGAAAGTGAAAATTTACCCACATGATCAAAAAAAATAATGACATGCAAAAGGTGTAAAATATATTTACCATATCATAGACTACAATAGAAGGTCAAGAAAGAATTTTGGCACAACAAATGAGTCGTATAACAAAAATACGTAAGTGATGAAAAAATCCATAAATTACTCAACATGCTTGGCATATATGTGATGAATGAACTAACTAATCTACTTATAATGGACAAATGAGAAAATGATTATTCATCTTTTTGGCAAACTATATGCAACTGAAATTTAAGCACACTAAGAAAAGCTAAACTTTGAACCTCCATTTTTCTTTGGATTTGCATCCAGAAGCAAGATAAGCTACAAGGTCTTCTTTTGTTAATGGCTCTGCTGCAACAACGGCATCCTCTGTTGGAGGACTTGCAGCAACAATTGCCAAGCGTCCTCGCCTACGTTCCACCCCAACGCGGTCCAAGTAAATCCCTTGCATTGGTTTTGAGGAATTCCGTGAAGAAATATTGCCAAAGCATATGTCCTTCATTTTGAGCATCTCCATATTGCTCGTGATGCTGCTGTGTCCACTTATACATTTCATCTTTTCAGAGTAAATGCAATGTGAAGAACCTGCCTGAGACATCAAGGCCATTCTTTGTGCCTGAAAATCACAGGAGAAACTGATGTTCAACCACTTTTAACAAGAAGCATGTACTCCCTCCATCTCTTCTCACGTCATACCATTTGAGTTCAAAAGGCTGAGCCAGGATTTTCACTAGGGGGGTCAAAATATAAAGAAGCAAATCCACGAATAAGCCAAAGAAAATTACTTAGCCACACATTCTAATTTTCGGACGAAGGGTGTCAACTACATGTGGTTCCGCCACCGGTTCAAATTATATTTTGACTTGTGGATTACATGAGTGGTTGTACAAGAGTATTAATATAATAATTAAGAGTAACTATTATTAGTCAAATAATTTGAATTCTTGAAACCAGTACAAATTTAATAATAAAATTACCAGTGAAATAGTGTCAAGCCTTTCAGGACGTCTTAAGATAAAAATAGTTTGGTCAAATTCAGAATGACCGTCAAATTGAACACAATACTTTAGTTCCTCAGGAAGACAAAGCATAACATTTCTCTGCGATACATGGTAGGATAAACTTCTCACCTCTTAGTTAAGCAGGAACATAGTTGTATACAATTGGATAGAGCCAAACCAACTACCCACCAACAAGCTCAGATCGGGATGAATATAAGCTGATATATACTATAGAAACAACATTAACATTTGAAATCACAGTACTTCAGAAATTTACATACCGTAGATTAGCCTTTCTACCAAACATTCCCCCCTTCTCATTCCATATGGATTATGTGGACACAACAAATTCCATGTGTCGTGATATTTCTGTCTTGCATTAAGTATACTAAAATCCCATATCGACGAATGCAATCTTACACAATGCAATTTAACTTGGCACTTAAATTACTTGAGGAACTAGAAAAAAACTGAAACTAGTATAGCAGTCTACTCTAGGACACAAGTACCGACCACATTACTAAAGCACTTATTAACAAGTACTATAAATTTTGAATCTTTCATCAATACCATCAACACCCATGAGCAATTAACAATCATTACTACAAAACTAGCAAGAGAACAAAAAAAACAACCATTAAAAAATCATGGGGTTTGCAGAAAAACTGAATCTTGATTAACAACACCAACTCAAAGAGGGGAAAAAACACTAAACAGAACATGCAACAATAACAGGGGGGAAAACATGGGTATTGCAGAAAAGTTGAATCTTGATTAACAAAACCAACTTAAAGAGGGGGGGGGGGGGGGATTCAACATAACATGCAACTATAACAGAGAAAAAAATCATGGGTACTGCATAAAAATTGAATCTTGATTAAAAAACTAACTGAAACCAGCATAAAAGTGAAGAAAAGCTGATACCTTGGCTCAGTAAAAAGAAACAGACAATTTGTAGGGTTTGGACTGGAAATTGAGGGAAGTTTTTCAAGATATATATAGTAATTGGGTGTCACAAAAATAATTTTTTGGCGTGCTGGGGCGGCTACAACTCTTTGATTGCCATGTCTTTAATTTCTTTGCTTTTTTTTTTTTACCTTTCTTTTATTCTGTTGAGCTTTGGGAGTGAGTACTGAAGCAGATTGAAAGAAAAAGAATGGCTAATGCGGCACGGGGAACTAAAAGGTGCGGCACTATCCTTAGTTTTTTGTCTGTGGTTCCCACAACAATAGTTCGGTTTGTTCGGTTATTTTATAAAATTTGTATCATACCAATTTTTTGGTTATTCTATTATGTATAATCAAAATTAGACTTTTCAAAACCGTCTCAATCATGTTGGTTTCTCTTCGGTATCGGTACGGTTCGGTTAATTTTCGGTATTTTTTTAATATCATGTGAAATTCACCAGTAGAAGTAGAATTGCATTAGCAAAACTCTCTAGACATTTTTACTGTTTAAAGAGTGATGAATTAAAAAAAAAATATGGCTAGAGTATAGATCCATCAACTATTCTACAACAGCGTAAAAAAAATCAAACAAAGACAAAGAAAATATTAATCACACGAGTTGAAAGATATACCAAGCTGGGACTCAAGAATAAAGTCTATAGAATATTAAATATTCAAAAAGATAAATCTAAATTATATGAAAGGAAACATATTCAATACATTGTAGTTTGCTACTCATAATTGCATAAAGATACTTGAAATAACTTAGTTTAAGTAGAAGTAGCATAATAGGTTTTAGGAATTAGTATTTTGAGTTTAATTACTTGTTGGTTTGTAATAGTTTTCATAATTCCAAGGCTCAAAGAAAATTTAATGCATTATTATTTTTAAACTTACTAAATAAATATATTTTTTACATATAAAATTTATTCGGTACGGTTCGGGTTTTTTTCGGTTTATTTTTATAAAATAAAAAACTTACCCTAATTATCGGTGCGGTTATATATTTATATAAAAACCTACGGTTTCTTAAAAAGAAACCTAAAAATCGGTTCGGTGAGGTACGATACAGTCGATTTAGTCGGTTTTCGAATATCCATTGAACCTCTAGTTCCTACTTGCTTTCTGCTGACAAGTCAGCTCATCATATAGATTCGCAACAATGATGTTTTTTATGACAATTTTTCTCCTAATAAGTCATTTAACATTTATTCTTCATTATTTATAAAATACTCTCGTTCACTTTTACTTGATACGTTTTGATTTTTTACGCCCCTTAAAATATAATAAATAAAGTATATAATTTATCATGATACTCATTTTAATTAATGCATATTTTATTGGATTTGAAAAATGACTTAAAATGAGTAATAAATACTGTGAGTATAACATAAAAAAAAATTGCATTCTCTTGATATGAGTAAAGTGACAAGTAAAAATGAAAATCTATTTTTAGTATGTATGTCAAGTAGAATTGAACGGAGAAAGTACTACTTATTAAATAATATTATATATAAATATTTTTTTAAGCAACATAATTGTACAAGTATTAGTTTATCTTATTAAGTGTATAAAACTTTAATTTTATTTATTGTACAATAATTTTGTTCATCAAATTATTTCTTCTTTTTAAGTTTGTTTTAATGGTTATAAAAGTAAACAAATGAGTAATTACTATTGTACGGATAGTACTTATCTTACCAAGGCAAGTCATCTAATTGTTGTAATCTGAATTTTATACTCAAACACCTAATTGATGAAGTCGTGATCCTTGTAATCTAAATTCAATTTGTGCCATCAATTGACGAAATTTGTAATGGTTCGCATAGGCGGACTCAAGATTCAGTGATCGCGGAGCACCATGACATTCAATATAAATTTACTACTGCTTACAGAGATTGATATGGGGGCCTAAGCTAATATTTGACTATTTCTTAAAGACATTTACAAATATATACATATGAATTTTTTGCGAAAGTTATCGAGTGCCGGTTACCTCTCTTGCTAAAGTGTGCGTCTGCCTCTGAATTGGTTCGTCCTCTTTGTTTAAATAGAAGTGGCACTGTTTTGTATTATTATTTTTTCATCCATAGATTTCTAATCAATGATCCCAGAGATAATCCTCAACTTGAGAAACAAAATTTAAAAAAAAAATGTTTTTTTGCTTGATTTGTTTCTCTTATTTAACTAACTAGCGACTTACCGATTGATGATGTATTTCACTAATTGAGACAGACGCATTTCGTCCTTTTCTACTTTTTTTTTTTCGTCCTTTTCTACTTAAATATACAAAAAAATTACGAAAACTTCCTTGGTCAAAGTTAGATTCTTGTAATCTCCAAAGATCATGGACCATGAATGTATAATGCTATTGACATAGGACTTGTTTGACTCAAAAGATATTGTAACCCTTTTGAACAAATCAATTAAAAAAGATAAAGGGTTAAATTTGAGCTAAGTATAATAATCTCTAGAACGAAAGTTATACAAGGTGAACACAATGGATAATATTTCTTGATCTCATGAAGATGAATGATCGAACATTAAAGATACTAATTGATCATGTAGGCGAATATTATAGTTAGTGTTCTTAGCTGGAAAAGCAAAAAATGAGAGAGTTTTAAAAGATTGTTTCTCCGCTATATACAAGGCACAAATCCCTTCTAAGCCCTAAAAGACAAATCATAGGGAATATTCGAAAGAATATTCCTAATGCCCCCTAATGGACCTCTATTTCTGTAAAAGTCGTGCAGTCTCTGCTCGCTTGTCCGTCATCCTCCACAGGACGTCGAGCTACGAGGATCTCGTCGTTTGTCGTATTCATCAACGGTCGTGGTCGTCCAAATTTGGATCCATACATGACTATTGTTTAATGCAATTATTGTTATTTAACCAAATGTTACAATATGAAAAAGTGAACCACAAGTAAAAGGAAAAAAATGACATTGTACAATTACTTTCAAAATAATAGTCGAAAATTATATATGTTCTTTAAATATATGCATTTATTTATGTTATATACAAAAATATATAAATTTTGTACATTTTTACGACTACCGAATATAAATTGTTTCGGCCACGGATAAAAGTAATCTTTGCCCTAAATAAAACAAACACATAGTTGTATTTTGTCTCAAGGAAATGAATAATGAGTTGTACCATGTTCAATAGGAATTGATTCTGAAAGAGGCACGAAAGGTCAAGTTGTTTTTGTGTTCAATTACAGTACATAAATATTTTGTTCTCAACCACGGAAAGAATAAAAGAAAAAAATTGCCTTGAATTGTACGTATGGTATTGTTAATTTTAGGTGATTAAACTTTTAGATATTTTCTGAAGGACAATGATATCGTCAGAATTTTTTTTTCTTTTTATTATAGTATAGTATAAATATATTCTTTCACATGGATTATATATTTGTTTTCTAATAATATTAACTTTATCAGATATAATGAAACTTGATTTGGCCTATCAGTTTTTCACATAGAGAATAACAATTAAAATACATAATCACCAATTAGGAAAAAAAAAAGTTACATGAGATACAATTCAAAGTTAAAACTTGAATCTCTAATTTTGATAGACATTGCAACATATCTTCTTGTTGAAAAGAGTGATCTAAAATATTTTAACACAAATAACCGGCAAGATACGTTGTTTATTTTTCTACTTGATATACATAATTAAACATATATAATACATGAATTATATATATATTATACATATGCCGATTATTTTTAATTTACACGATTAAAAGAGCCACAATTTGGATTAATTCTTAAAAAAAAATAGAAAAGGAGAAACCTTTTGATTGAACGGTCTATATTCATTAGGACCACTTTCCATTTGTAGTCAATATTTTATTATCTTTCCCGAAAAGTAATGTGTCATAATACCACAAAAGCCACTGATTTACAGATAAGAATGCCAAAAAAAAAAAAACTTTCTACAATTCCAAATCCAAAAAATAATAAAATAATAATAATAATAATAATAATAATAATAATAATAATAATAATAATAATGATGATAATAATACAGCAACATTGATCGCGGTTCGAGCTTCAATCCTATTAAGTATTAATAAAGTAGTCATTAAATATCATTATGAATTTGTCTAATTTATAAAGATGACTTATCTATAGGAAAATATTTTCCTATAAAAGGTTCGTACCATATACTTATGCCAATTCCATGTGATAGGAGCTATTAAACTAAATTGGGACTGAATGTCACTTTTATCAATTTAAAGATAGATTTTTAAACTTTGGAAACTCAAATTACAAATAGCTAATAGCTACATTACATATTTTGATATTAATAAACAACACGAGCTTTCCTACTTTTTTTTTATTGTAAAAGTAAATAAGATCTTACGTTGTGTTTCGAGTTGAAGATCTAAAAAAAAAAGTTTATTGGGTTCTGAATATATTATTTACATATATTAAATAAAAATTTAATACATATATGAGGTATGAGCCAAAGTTAAAATGGTAACTCCCGCCATGTTACATAAAGTGTTGAAAAACATTAGTTCTTATATCATTGATAAAATTTTGAATGTCTTTGGAAGAAGAATCTTGAAGCAATGGTAAAGTTGTTTTCACGTGACCTATAAATCACGGGTTCGAGTCATAGAATCAACCACTGATTCTTGTATTAGGGTAAATTGTCTATATTATATCTCTTTGTGTGATGACCCAAAAGGTCATCATTTATTTTAGAAATGAATTCTGCATTCCGAGGCCTTAAAAACCTCTTTTCGTCCTACCTGGATTTATGTGCGCAGTCCGTGCGCGTGGTCGGAAAGCCAATATATGAAAATCTGTGAAAAATAATGAATTTTGACTTTAAAATGGATTTAAATTGACTTCGGTCAATATTTTGGGTAAACGGATCCGGATCCGTGATTTGACGGTCTCGGAGGTTCCGTAGGAAAATATGGGACTTGGGCGTATGCCCGGAATCGAATTCCGAGGTCCCAAGCCCGAGAAATGAATTTTTGAAGAAAATTACTTTCTGAAATATTTATGAGTTTTTGAAAGTGAAATGTGTTTAAGAGTTTGATGGTATCGGGCCCGTATTTTGGTATCGGAGCCCGGTACAGGTCTTATATATGACTTGAGTTGAACCTGTGAAATTTGGTAAGGAACTGACTTGAAATAATATTAATCGGACCTTATTTGAGAAAATTGGGAAATTTGATGTTCTCAAGAAATTTCATGATTTTGATGCTAAATTCATAGTTGTTGATGTTCTTTTGGTAATTTGAATGCACGAGCAAGTCTGTATGATGTTTTTAGGTTGGTGTGCATGTTTGGTTTGGAGCCCCGAGAGCTCGGGTGAGTTTTGGATAGGCCACCGGGTGGATTTTAGACTTGGGAAATTGCAGGTTTCAGCTGTTCTATTGCTGGCTTGCAAATGCGAGGGCTGAGTCGCAAATGCGAAATAGCCCGGGCCAGCCCTTCCTCGCAAATGTGAGATTTTTCTTCGCAAATGCGATAGCTCCCCATTTGGGCCTGTCTTCGGGATGTTCGCAAATCCGACTTCGCAAATGCGAGCTTAGCAGAGTCTGGGTTTGCAATTGCGAACCCTGATCGCAATTGCGATACCTGCAACCTGTAAATTCATAACTTAGACGCATTTCAACCATTTTTCACACTCTTTCAAAACCAAAACTCTCTAGGGCGATTTTTCAAAGGCAACTTCTCTTCCTAATCGATTGTAAGTGATTTTTAACTAGTTTTCTTCAATCTTTAACATCTTTTCACATGATTTCAACTCAAAATCAATGATTTTCTGGGGAAAATTGGGTGTTTTGGGTAGAACCTAGGTTTTTCAAAATTGGGGAATTGGACCTCGATTTGAGATCTGATTTCAAAATAAATTATATATTTGGGTTCGTGGGGGAATGGGTAATCGGGTTCGAACCTCGGGTTTGACCATGTGGGCCCGAGGGTGATTTTTGACTTTTTGGGTAAAATTTTGGAAAACTTATTTTCATGCATTAGAATTGATTCATTTAGCATTTATTGACGTAACTAAGTAACTTGTGGCTAGATACGAATGAATTGGTGGTGGAATCAAGAGGTAAAACGATAATTGAGACTTGAATTGTGTTCGTGGCATCGAGGTAAGTGTTTGGTCTAACCTTAGCTTGAGGGATTATGAGTCATGTCTTATTTGCTACGTGTTAATTGTGGAGTACGACGTATAGGCATGGTGACGAGTATCTATATGTCGGTGTCAAACATGCCTGTGAGTCTTGTATTGTAATTGTTATGACTCTGTTGTGATTTATTGCGCTTCACATATTATTATTATTATTATTGTTCTCTTGCCGGGATATTATTACCATTATTGTTACCTTGCCGGGATGTTATTGTCATATTATTGTTCCCTTGCCAGGATGTTTGTTTGATATTATTGATCCCTTGCCGGACTCTTCTTTTTGATTGGTGTTGACAAAAGAAATGGGAGCGGGTTGCACGCTTGCAACGGTAATATGTGAAATGGGAGCGGATTGCACGCCTGCAACGGTAATATATAAAATGGGAGCGGGTTGCATGCCTGCAACGGTAATATGTGAAATAGGAGCGAGTTGCACGCCTGCTAACGGTAATATGTGAAATGAGAGCGGGTTGTACGCCTGCAACGGTAATATGTGAAATGGGAGCGGGTTGCACACCTGCAACGGTAATAAATGAAATGAGATCGGGTTGCACGCCTGCAACGGTATTACGTGTGTGCCTGTTTCTTCTATTTCCTTATTTTTTGCTGGTAATTGATTTATGACATTCCTTATCTCTCTCTACTGTCGTTCTGTTGTTACCTGTTACTCCCCGAAGCATGTTTCCCCCACCCAATTTTAATTGTCATTATCTACTTTTGTTTTCGATGTATACGATTTAACTGCACAGGTTTATTTGGTATTCTGGTCCTAGTCTCGTCACTACTTCGCCGAGGTTAGGCTAGGCACTTACCAGCACATGTGGTCGGTTGTGCTGATACTACACTCTGCACTCTTTTGTGTAGATCCCTGTGTTGTAGACTTCGGACCGCAGTGAAATTATTGTTTCTTGTTCACCAGGGATTCGAGGTAGTCCTGCAGGCGTCCGCAGGCCTTGGCGTCTCCTTCTATCTACTATTCATGTTTCTTTCATGTATTTCCAGAGACAGTGTTGTATTTAATTCATTCAGACCTTTATTTGTAGTACTCCTAAACAGTCTGTGAAGCTATGACACCAGTTATGGGTAGTCGTTCTTCAAACAGTTGTATTGGATGTATATTCAAATAGTTTTATTGCTTTTCTTCCGCTTGTTATAAATTCCGCTACCTACACATTATTGCTTCATAATTGTTAAAGGACTAAAAATGGAAACAAGGTAAATAGTTTAGTTGGTTGGTTTGCCTAGCTTTCACTAGTAGGCACCATCACGACTCCCGAGGGTAGGAAATTCGGGTCGTGACAAGTTGGTATCAGAGCTCTAGGTTTCATAGGTCTCACAGTTCACAGACAAGCTTAGTAGAGTCTGAGGGATCGGTACGGAGACGTCTGTATTTATCCCTAGAGGCTACAGAGTTAGGAAAAAACTTCACATTTATTCCTTCATGTCGTGCGGTTTGGTTTCTCAATGCTAATTGAATTTCTACTCTGTTCTTTCGCAGATGGCGAGAACACGCGCTTCCGCATCCACCGACCAGCAGCCCGAGCCCCCAATAGTAGGTTTCATGAGGGGCATAGGGCAAGGGCGAGGCCGTGCTAGGGGCCAAGGTATGGGCAGAGCTTAGCCTAGAACAGCGACGGAGCCTCGGGTTGACTTTAATGATGAAGTTCCGGCCCAGACAATTCCGGTGGGCCCAACTTAGGTACCATAGGGGTTTATTGCTACCCCAGTACTCCAGGATGCTCTGGTCCGCCTAGTAGGACTTATGGAGTGTGTTACCCGGGCAGACTTACTTCCTATAGCACCAACCGTCTCTCGGGTTGGAGGAAGAGCCTAGACTCCTGCTACTCGCACTCCGGAGCAGATGGCTCCCCAGTTTCAGACTCCAGCAGCTTAACCAATTGGAGCAGTTCAGCCGGGTGTGGTAGCTCAGACCGGTGATGGAGCAGTTATGTCTGCCGATGCTTTGTAGAGATTGGACAAGTTCACCAAGCTCTTCACTACTACTTTCAGCGGTGCATCTTCTGAGGATCCCCAGCATTATCCAGACAGTTGTCATGAGTTTCTTAGGAACATAGGGATAGTGGAGACCAATGGGGTCGATTTTGCTACTTTTCGCTTATCTGGGTCCACCAAGACTTGGTGGAGAGACTATTGTTTGGCTAGACCAGCCGGATCACCAGCTTTGATTTGGAAGCAGTTTACTCAGCTATTTCTAGAGAAGTTTCTCCCCATCACTCAGATAGAGGCCTATTAGAGGCAGTTTGAGCGTCTCCAGCAGGGTTTTATGATCGTTACTCAGCATGAGACCAGATTCATTGACTTGGCTCATCATGCTCTTATCATACTTCCCACCGAGAGAGAGAGAGAGAGAGAGAGAGAGAGAGAGAGAGAGAGAGAGAGAGTGATGAGGTCCATTGAGGGACTTATCCAGCCTATTCGATTTCAGATGGCCAAGGATATGGGGAGTGAGATTTCCTTTCAGGAGGTGACCAATGTAGCCAGGACAGTTGATATGGTTCTATCGCAGGGAGGTGGTCAGGGGTCTGACAAGAGGCCTCGTTATTCAGGCAGATTCAGTGGTACCTCATTGGGAGGCAGGAATTCGTATGGTAGACGCCATCCTTCTAGACCTTTTCAGTCAGCACTTTAGGTTTCTCATGGTGCTTCAGGTGGTCGTGGTTCTCATATGCAGTATTCTAATCAGCAGTCCTATAGTGCACCACCAGCTCCTATCAGTGCACTACCACTTCAAAGTTTCCAGGGTCGTCAGCCCTAACAGCCGAGGGCTTGTTTTACTTATGCGACACGAGGCACATTGCTAGATATTGCCCTCGAGCACCGAGCAGTTCTTAGCAGTAGGGTTTTCATGCTATGGTTCAGACACCAGGTGTTCCACTGCCCACTCCGCCAGCTAGGGGTGGAGGTAGAGGTGCTAGAGGTGGAGGTAGAGATATTAGAGGTGGAGGTCAGGTAGCTAGAGGCGGAGGCCATCCAGTAGCAGGCCATCCCAGAGATGTGGTTCAGGGTGGTGGGGCCCAGCCCCGATGTTATGCTCTTCCAGCCAGGCTCGAGGTTGACGCTTCTGATGCAGTTATCACAGGTACTGTTCTGGTTTGTAGCAGAGATGCTTCAGTTTTGTTTGATCCAGGATCTAAATACTCATATGTGTCGTCTTATTTTACATCGTATCTGGTCATGCCTAGTGATTCTTTGAGTGCTCCTGTTTATGTGTCTACACCGGTGGGTAATTCTATTGTAGTAGATCGAGTCCATCATTCATGTATAGTTGTGATTAGGGGTCTTGAGACTCGTGTAGATTTGCTTCTACTGGACATGGTTGATTTTGATGTCATATTGGGGATGGACTGGATATCACCTTACCACGCTATCTTGGATTGTCATGCCAAGACTGTGACCTTAGCCTTACCGAGTTTACCTCGTTTAGAGTGGAGAGAGACTCATGGTCATTCTACCTTTAGTGTTATCTCTTATATGAAGGCTCGGCGTATGGTCAAGAAGGGGTGTTTGGCTTATTTGGCCTATGTTCGTGATTCTAGTGCTGAGGTTCCTTCTATTAATTTCGTGCCTGTTGTTCGTGAGTTTCCTAAGGTATTTCATTCAGACTTGCGGTGTATGCCACCCGACAGGGATATTGACTTTCTACATTGATTTGGCTCCGGGCACTCAGCCCATTTCTATCCCGCCGTATCGTATAGCCCCGCCTGAGTTGAAAGAGTTGAAGGAGCAGTTGCAAGACTTGCTTGAAAAATGTTTCATTTGACCTAGTGTTCGCCTTGGGGTGCGCCAATGTTGTTTGTTAAGAAGAAGGACATATCGATGAGAATGTGCCGAGGATTGATGATTTGTCTAGTGCTGAGGTTCCTTCTATTAATTTCGTGCCTGTTGTTCGTGAGTTTCCTAAGGTATTTCATTCAGACTTGCGGTGTATGCCACCCGACAGGGATATTGACTTTCTACATTGATTTGGCTCCGGGCACTCAGCCCATTTCTATCCCGCCGTATCGTATAGCCCCGCCTGAGTTGAAAGAGTTGAAGGAGCAGTTGCAAGACTTGCTTGAAAAATGTTTCATTTGACCTAGTGTTCGCCTTGGGGTGCGCCAATGTTGTTTGTTAAGAAGAAGGACATATCGATAAGAATGTGCCGAGGATTGATGATTTGTTTGATCAGTTTCAGGGTGCTAAGATATTTTTGAAGATTGACTTGAGATCTAGCTACCATCAGTTAAGGACTAGGGCATCTGATGTCCCTAAGACAACTTTCTGCACTCGGTACGGACATTATAAGTTCCTGGTGATGTCATTCGGATTGACAAATGACCCAACAACTTTTATGAGTTTGATAAACCGAGTGTTCACGCCTTACTTGGATTCGTTCGTGATAGTCTTCATTGATGATATTTTGATCTATTCCCGTAGCTGGGAGGAGCATGAGCAGCATCTTAGAGTGGTTCTTCAGACTTTGAGGGATAGTTAATTGTATGCCAAGTTTTCGAAGAATAAGTTCTAGTTGAGTCCAGTTGCATTCCTGGGTCATATTGTATCAGCAGAGGATATTCAGGTTGATCCGAAGAAGATCGAGGCAATCAAGAACTGGCCTAGACCAGCATCAGCTACAGAGATCCGGAGTTTCTTGGGATTGGCGGGCTACTATCGTCAGCTTGTAGAGGGGTTTTCATTTTTCGCAGCCCCGATGACCAGGTTGACCCAGAAGGGTGCCCAGTTCAGGTGGTCGGACGAGTGTGAGGCGAGCTTTCAGAAGCTCAAGACAGCTTTAACTACGACACCAGTGTTGGTTTTGCTCACAGGTTCAGGGCCTTATACAGTTTATTGTGATGCATCTCATATTGGACTTGGTGCAGTGTAGATGCAGGATGGCAAGGTCATTGCCTATGATTCACGGCAGTTGAAGATTCATGAGAAAAACTATCCGGTTCATGATTTGAAGTTGGCAGCCATTGTTCACACGTTGAAGATTTGGAGGTATTATCTGTATGGCATGGCATGTGAGGTGTTCACGGATCACAAAAATCTACATTATTTGTTCAAGCAAAAGGAGCTAACTTTGAGACATAGAAGGTGGTTGGAGCTATTAAAGGACTATGATATCACCATCTTATCCGGGAAAGGCCAATGTGGTGGCCGATGCTTTGAGTAGGAAGTCAGCCAGTATGGGCAGTCTTGCTTATATTCCGGTCGGTGAGAGACCGCTTGCTTTGGATGTTCAGGCTTTGTCCAATCAGCTCGTGAGGTTTGATATTTCTGAGCCCAGTCGTGTGTTAACTTGCACAGTCACTCGTTCTTCTTTACTGGAGTGTATCCGATATCGGCAGTATGATGATCCCCATTTGTATGTCCTTAGCGACACGGTGCAGTACGGAGGTGCCAAGCAGGGTACCTTAGTGGATGATGGAGTTTTGAGATTGCAGGGTCGAGTTTGTGTCCCTAATGTAGATGGACTACGAGAGTTGATTTTAGAGGAGGCCCACAGTTCCCGGTACTCTATTCATTCGGGTGCCGCGAAGATGTATCAAGATCTGCGTTAGCATTATTGGTAGAGAAGAATGAAGAAGGATATCGTTGCATATGTGGCTCGGTGTTTGAATTATCAGCAGGTTAAGTACGAGCATCAGAGGCCCGGTGGTTTGTTTCAGAGGATTGAGCTTCCCGAGTGAAAGTGGGAGCGGATCACTATGAATTTCGTTGTTGGACTCCCACAGACTCGGAGGAAGTTCGACGCAGTATGGGTCATTGTTGATAGGCTTACCAAGTCAGCACATTATATTCCAGTGGCAGTCTCCTATTCATCCGAGAGGTTAGCTGAGATCTATATCCGGGAGATTGTTCGTCTTCATGGTGTGCCCATGTCTATCATTTCGGACCGAGGTATGCAGTTTACCTCACGTTTTTGGAGGGCAGTTCAGCGAGAGTTGGGCACACAGGTTGAGTTGAGCATAACGTTTCATCCTTAGACGGACGGGCAGTCCGAGCGGACTATTCAAATTTTGAGGGATATGCTCCGAGCTTGTTTCATTGACTTTGGAGGCTCGTGGGATCAGTTTTTGCCTTTAGCAGAGTTTGCTTACAACAACAGCCACCCGTCGAGTATCCAGATGGCTCCTTATTATGCTTTGTATGGTAGGTGGTGTCAGTCGCCGGTTGTATGGTTCGAGCCGCGGGAGGCTCGGTTGTTGGGTACGGATCTGGTTGAGGATGCCTTGGACAAGGTCAGGATTATTCAGGATAGGCTTTGTACAGCTCAGTCCAGGCAAAAGAGTTATGCCAACCGTGAGGTTCGTGATTTGGCTTTCATGGCCGGTGAACGGTTGTTGCTTCGAGTGTCGCCTATGAAGGGCGTGATGAGATTTGAGAAGAAGGTCAAACTTAGCCCTAGGTTCATTGGCCCGTTTGAGATTCTTGATCGAGTGGGAGAGGTGGTTTACAGACTTGCGTTGCCGTCGAGTTTATCAGTTGTGCATCCAGTGTTTCACGTGTCCATGCTTCGGAAGTATCACGGCGATCCATCCTACGTGTTAGATTTCAGCATTGTCCAGTTGGACAAGGACTTGTCCTATGAGGAGGAACCGATAGCTATTCTAGACCGGCAGGTTCGTCAGTTGAGATCGAAGAGTTTCTCTTTTGTTCGTGTTCAGTGGAGAGGTCAGCCTGCTGAGGTATCGACCTGGGAGTCCGAGTCCGATATGCGGAGCCGTTATCCCCATTTTTTCCCCTACTCAGGTACTTCATTCTTATGTCTGTTCGAGGACAAACAGTTGTTTTGGAGGTGAAAAATGTACTTGTGTTAGAAATGAATTATGCATTTCAAGGCCTTGAAAACCTCTTTCTATCTTACCTCGATTTGCGTGCGCAGTCCAGCTTTGTAGCCGAAAAGTCAATATGTGAAAATCTGTGGAAAATGATGAATTTTGACTTTAAAATGGATTTAAGTTGACTTCGGTTAATATTTTGGTTAAACGGACCCGGACCCGTGATTTGACGTTCCCGAAGGGTCCGTAGGAAAATATGGGACTTGGGCGTATGCCCCGAATCGAATTCCGATGTCCCAAGCTCGAGAAATGAATTTTTGAAAAAAAATTATTTTCTGAAATATTTATGAGTTTTTGAAAGTAAAATGTGTTTAAAGTTTGATGGTATCGGGCCCGTATTTTGGTTTTGGAGCCCGGTATAGGTCTTATATATGATTTGAGTCAAACCTGTGAAATTTGGTAAGGAACGGACTTGAAATGATATGAATCAGACCTTATTTGAGGAAATTGGGAAATTTGATGTTTTTAAGAAATTTCATGATTTTGATGCTAAATTTATAGTTGTTGATGTTCTTTTGGTGATTTGAATGCACGAGCAAGTCCGTATGATGTTTTTGGGTTGATGTGCATGTTTGGTTTGGAGCCCCGAGGGTTCGGGTGAGTTTTGGATAGGTCACAGTGTGGATTTTAGATTTGGGAAATTGCAGGATTCATCTGTTCTATTGCAGATTTGCGAAGCCTGACTCGCGAATGCGAAACAGCCCAGGCCAGGCTGGCCAGCCCTTCCTCGCAAATGCGAGATTTTTCTTCGCAAATGCGATAGCTCCCCATTTGGGTCTGTCTTCGCAAATACGACACGATGTTCGCAAATTCGACTTCGCAAATGCGAGCTTAGCAGAGTCTGGGTTCGCAATTGCGAACCCTAGTCGCAATTGTGATACCTGCAACCTGTAAATTCATAACTTAGACGCATTTCAACCATTTTTCACTCTCTTTCAAAACCAAAACTCTCTAGGGCGATTTTTCAAAGACAACTTCTCTTCCTAATCGATTGAAAGTGATTTCTAACTAGTTTTTTTTCAATCTTTAACATCTTTTCACATGATTTCAACTCAAAATCAATGATTTTCATGGGGGAAATTGGTGTTTTGGATAGAACCTAGGTTTTTCAAAATTGGGGAATTGAACCTCGATTTGAGGTCCGATTTCAAAATAAATTATATATTTGGGTTCGTGGGGGAATGAGTAATCGGGTTTTGGTTCGAACCTCTGATTTTGACCATGTGGATCCGGGGGCGATTTTTGACTTTTTGGGTAAATCTTGGGAAAACTTATTTTCATGCATTAGAATTGATTCATTTAGCATTTATTGACGTAATTAAGTATCTTGTGGCTAGATACGAGCGGATTGGTGGTGGAATCAAGAGGTAAAGCGATAATTGAGACTTGAATTGTGTTCGTGGCATCGAGGTAAGTGTTTGGTCTAACCTTAGCTTGAGGGATTATGAGTCGTATCTTATTTGCTACGTGTTAATTGTGGAGTACGACGTATAGTCATGGTGACGAGTATCTATACGTCGGTGTCAAGCATGCCTGTGAGTCTTGTATTGTAATTGTTATGACTCCCTTGTGGTTTATTACGCTTCACATGTTATTATCATTATTGTTCCCTTGCCGGAATATTATTATCATTATTGTTCCATTGCCGGGATGTTATTGTCATATTATTGTTCCCTTGCCGGGATGTTTGTTTGATATTTTTGATCCCTTGCCGGGACCCTTCTTTTTGATTGGTGTTGACAAAAGAAATGGGAGCGGGTTGCACGCCTGCAAAGGTAATATGTGAAATGGGAGCGGGTTGCACGCCTGCAACGGTAATATATGAAATGGGATCGGGTTGCACTCCTGCAACGGTATTACGTGTGTGCATGTTTTCTCTATTTCATTATTTTTGCTGGTAATTGATTTATGACATTCCTTATCTCTCTCTACAGTCGTTCTGTAGTTACTTGTTACTCCCCGAAGCATGTTTCCCCTGCCCAATTTTAATTGTAACTATCTGCTTCTATTTTTGTTGTATACGATTTAATTGCACAGGTTTATTTGGTAGTCTGGTCCTAGCCTCGTCACTACTTCGCCGAGGTTAGGCTAGGCCTTACCAGCACATGGGGTCGGTTGTGCTGATACTACACTCTGCACTCTTTTGTGCAGATCCCTGTGCTGGACTTCGGACCGCAATGAGATTGTTGTTTCTTGTTCACCAGGCGACCCGAGGTAGTCCTGCAGGCGTCCGCAGGCCTTGGCGTCTCCTTCGATCTACTATTCATGTATTTCTAGAGATAATGTTGTATTTATCATTCAGACCTTTATTTGAAGCACTTCTAGACAGTCTGTGAAGCTGTGACAACAGTTCTGGGTAGTCGTTGTTCAAACAGTTGTATTTGATGTATATTTAGATAGTTTTATTGATTTTCTTCCGCTTGTTATAAATTCCACTACCTACACATTATTGCTTCATAATTGTTAAAGGACTAAAAATGGAAATAAAGTAAATAGTTCAGTTGGTTGGCTTGCCTAGCTTTCACTAGTAGGCGCCATCACGACTCCCAAAGGTAGAAAATTCGGATCGTGATATTTTGATATGTGATTCTTTTCGAAATCCTGCTTGAATACGGGGTACTTTGTTCACCGATCTGCCTTTTTTATTTTATTGCGGGAAACAACATTGCGTAAATGAAAAATGTGGATAATGATGTTTGTATTAGCTCAGTGCATATGTAATACTATGTCTCTATCCAAATAGGAAGTTGGAAGATTTGAATTAGAACAATCTGTTGATGACGCAAAGCTCAGACAGCATAGGATTCAAATGTGGTAGACCAAAATTTTATTTTAAAAAGAGATACCAACTACTATGTTTTAAAGAAAAGCATGACCAAATGCAAAGCATGATAATTCATTTATAATAGCAATCATTAACTATAGATTCTCCTTATAAAAAGCATAATTATTTTAAACAATAATAATAATAATAATAATAATAATAATAATAAATGTGGACGAACTAAGAACACTATTTAATTTATTTAATTAGAAGAATAAGAAACTAACACAAGGTTTGCTTCTCTAAGAAATATCCTTCACGATTTTTCTTATTTGTCATTCAATGTTCGGTATTCGCATTGAAATCCTGATTAATTTGGATTCATATCGTATAGTGCCCGTTAAAGAGAAAAATACTTCTTATCACGATTTTTTTAATTCTCACAATTCGCGTTGAAATCCCGATTAATTTGGCTAAGCTTTTGAAAAATTAAAAAAAGCACTTATTTTGGTAAGTTAAAGTGCCTAACCAAGTTCCAAAGAAAAGAAGGGATTATAAATAGTAGTAGAATTAACATTGCTTAATATGATTTGCCCGTTTTTATGAAATGAATATTTATATGTCATTTTTCATACTTAGACGCTCGAAAACACCTTGCGAAGAGATTGCCCAAATACTATTTTTCTAATACTAAGAAATACGCTTCTCAAATGACAAACGTTTTTATTTGTTTATAATTATTTGGTATTCGAAATTTACTGGCCTGACTAATTTAAATTCGCGTCATGTAAGGCTCATAAAGGAGGAAACGCTCCTTGATTCTTAGGATCCGAACCCCAAACCTCCACAAGGATAGAAGAATTCTATCAATCCGAATGCACTCTTTGGTGGTGACCGATCAAACGCACAAAATTACCCTCCCAAATATGTAGTCTAAAATTTCATTCCATTAAAAAGAAGCCACTTCTAAATAACAAATGACAAATATTGACAGTTTGGCTTAACGGGCCTAAGTCAGTAAACCAGGTGCCGTAAAATTAGCACGGGTATAGCTAGTTTTCGGACTGGTCATTCAAAAATATCCAGCGTTTTTTAAGTCAATGAAAAATAGCCACTATTTTGTTATAACAGAGACCGGTCCAACATAATATACTGGAGTTTGATGCACATGTGTATGAACTTCCAGCATATTATGTTGGACCGATATATTTTGCTGGCTCCAGTATAATATACTGGAGACTGGAGCACCGGTGCTCCAAACTCCAGTATAATATACTGAAGTATTTTTTCAGATTTTGAACAGTGTTTTCGTTCAAATTTATCTTTACGTGAAAAATGGCTAAATTTCGATTACTATTTTCTTATAAATGCAATCATCATTTAAAGCGTTTTACTATCCATTTACAAATGACATAATTTTTTTAATTTTGACATGAGGTACACACACAACATGCCTGTCCGAGGACTAGTAAAAGATAAATAAGTAAAAGAACTTATTGGAGATAGCTCGATAACGAATACACCACACACACTTTTTATATTTCTGGTCTTGTTCGATTCACGTGAATTTTCTATTTTGACCACCAAATGGCTTTAACTCTTAAGTCTTAACCATTTGGTTATGGTTGAAAAATCGACATCGACCTATATTCGATACGTTGAAGTTTCAATGTTGTTCTCCTGGAGAGTTTATTTTGTCCTCACATTTGCTTTAACTCTTTCACTTGTTTCTTCTATTGTAATTTCCCTAGTTCTAGCTTTTCAAACAGTCTGTACTACTCAAAAATCAAAATGCAACATATAATATTAGATCAATTCCAGAAAATAAGTACATAAATTACCTAGTTTGATAGAGAAAATCACGAGTTCACATGAACCATAAATTGGACATTAAATCCGCCCTCATCAAGAACATATCTAAGTAGCGCAAAGCAATGAGCGTAAGCTTATGGCTCGAAAAACAAAAAGCTACAAAGTGTATTTATACTCCCCAAGCAGCCTTGTAGCACCAGGTTCATCTAAACTTAGCGGGAGAAATTCAAAAATAGTCTGATTTATAAGTGGTCATTCAAAAATAACCACAGTTTCAAAAGTAATCGAAATTTAACCATTTTTCATGTAAAGATAAATCTGAACAAAAATACTGTTCAAAATCCGGAAAAACACTCCAACATAATATACTGGAGTTCCAGTATAATATACAGGTCCAGCATAATATACTGGAGTTTGGAGCACCAGTGCTCCAGTATATTATATTGGAGCCAGCAAAGTATATCGGTTCAGTATAATATGCCGGAAGTTCATACACAGGTGCACCGAACTCCAGTATATTATGCTGGACCAGTCTCTGTTGCAGCAAAATAGTGGTTATTTTTCAATGACTTGGCAAACGCTGACTATTTTTGAATGACAAGTCCGAAAACTGACTAGACCGTGCTATTTTAACAAACTTAGCAGTATCTTAAATTACAACAAATAATAGGTCTGTGCCAGGTCCAATGCTAAAAGCCATGTTTTGAACACAGAATAGATCTTAAATCCACCTGTGTATGTTCCTTTCCAGAAAATCTACAAAATTACTTATAGTATCTGATCGTTGTGACTCACAACTTGTGAGTTTGTCAAGCCAGCCTTCTAATATCCATTCGTGCATGCAGCCCATACTTGATTCATACTAGATCTCACTAAAGGATACAGCTTAAGGGCTTTCTAATTCTAAGGTCAACATGTTTCACATTTGTCCTAACCAAAAAACAAAAAACAAAAAACAGTTAATAACAGAAAATAAAAACTCTAAAGAGTGTTCTATATAAAGAATAGCAGTTCTTTATATAGTGCTACAGAAGTTTTTAGTAATATTAAAGATCAAGATCTACAGTCCTACACTTACCATCTTTAGCTACAATAAAACAATGTAGTTACCAACATAGCCAAATATGCAGATCAAGATCTTACATTTCAAGCAGGTAAGATTTCAAACAAAATAGCCAACACCCCAAAATAAGGCATTAAACGAAATAGGGTAATCTGCCTCTTGATTTCCTTTTTTATAACCAAAGCACAGAATGTACAGCATGAGGAAAGGTAGCTCAAAACAGAATTGCTTTCCAGCCAAAGTAGAGCAAATTCTGAACTCTTCGCAGTTATTCCCTTCACTGTGCCGAGGCACCTCTCCAACCACGAACCATCGAAATATATGCCACTTTATCACTAACATGATCTGTTTGGAGTGTGCATGATACTTATCCCCCCCCCCTCAAGAGGATGGGAAGACAAAAAAGTAGTTTCTTGATGACAATCAGGCTAGAACAAATGAACTACACATAGCACGATGAACTTACTGCTGATCGAACATGAACCACAAGAAAAACATATTCCCCCTGACCACGAGGCTTTAAATAAAACGAAGCATAGTCATTATTGCAACGATTGGAAATCAGGAGTAAACAACTCACATACAGCACAATTCTCTAAGAGATATTTTATGAAGTAACCTTTCATTACTCGAGGACTTCCACTATTTTCAGTCCAGCAGAAATCATGGACATAGCCAGAGAAAACCAGGAAACAGTAATGAGGTAACAAGCTAAGTATAAGCATCTGCAGTACATTCACAGTTACAACTAAAAAAGATAAATACGATTTTGTCTGAGGCAACTACAAAGCAGTGCTTGTGTTGCAAGTCCTTTTCTCCACTGAGGAAGCCTTCAGCCATTCATATGCACCTTATTCTCATTATTATTTCTGTCCCAACCTTTTAAAACACTACAAGTTATACCTCAGAATCTAAAAGCAAGTAGTGACTGTCACAATATACATATAATACAAATATCACATACAAAGTCACATAAATGGCAGCCCAATGTAGACCACCTTTTGATACACTTGCATATTAGTTTACATTTTTCTATATCCTATTTGAATGTAATATTAAGCACAACTACTGTACATTGCAGAGATGTTACCAGAAACCATCATCAACGGCCACAGTGGATGGAGGATAAGGATCATCCTCTTCCTCCATTTCCAACTCTGGTTCGGCAGATCCAAATTCAGACAATTCAACAGCAGCAAGGTTCTTTAGGTCAATAATCGAGAGCTCGTCAAGGTGCCTAACAACCAAATCAGCAGCGCCAAGCTCGTACACCGGATGTTTGCTTGCAACAGCAACACACTTCATCTGAGCATCATGTGCAGCCTCCACAGTTTGATTTGAGTTCCCAAACACTATACACCTCTCCGGTATGTATTGTAGAAGCTGCGATGCATAGACAAACATCTCCGGATCAGGCTTCCCTCTATGAACATCCTCTGCAGCTACAATGACACTAAAAATCCCTTCAATGCCAATGGTACCAATTGCATTCTCAACATATTTTCTCGGACGTGTAGACACTAAAGCCATTGGCACCTTGTAGTGCATCAGGGTATTGACAAACTCCTGCGATCCAGGTCGGAAGCTATAAATACCCCCTTGCAAGGCTTGATAAATCTCCTCCTTCCGCGAAGCCATTCTCCTCACTTGAACAGGATCTCTTGACCAGCACAAAACTTCCGATATTGCTTGCTCATTCTTCATTCCTTCAATTCTTTTCAAGATGAAACCGGGAGGAGGTGATTTTCCTTCTTCTTGAGATAGAGCTAACCATGCCTGCTTCTCAAGATCAGGATTGTCTTCAGTTAACACACCTTCCCATTCAAATATAGCTGCTAACCATCCACAACCCATCCTTTCTTGTCTAAGCAATGGATTATGAAGAGCTGGATTATCAGCCTTATTCTTTGGTGGCCATAATCCCGGTTTTCTATCTACATCAGTGTCAATCCGATACCTGAAATCCTTAGGCATCTTCTCCTCCTCTCTATATGAATATGCCTCTTTGGTCAATTCCATTGCTTGGCCTCTTATTGAGGAAATCCTTACGCAATCAGCTCTTAATCTTTCCAAATTAGAACCACAAACAAGCTTTTTGCCAAGAAAATCAGCACAAGGCAACCGACATACATCGATTGGCTTCCGTTTACTCGACATATCTTTGCTACAATAACCTCCCAATACTGGCACACGCCCTAAAAGCGATGTTGCACCAATTGATTCAACCATCTTTACTAACTAATCTTCCACCCCACCAAATCTTTAACTTCAAAGACTCAAACTTTTCACCACAAAACCACTCAAATCAACTAAACTGAACACAATATCAATGAATCCAACAACCCCAGCTGAAATTTTTCACTTTCCCAAATCACCACACAAGTTAAGGTACAAAAGGGAACAGTAAAGCAACCCTTTTCTACAATAAAGATCGAAACTTTATTCCATAACCCTAATTTAATTATACAATATAATTCCAATTTTGTGTACAACACGCCAAACCCAAGATTCAACTCTCACGTCAACAGCTCATAAAAGCCTAATTATTCAACGTCATAAGTAGATTACTTAATGAATAAGGAAAGATAGCAATTTACCCAAATAGGTATGTACAGAAATGAAAAACAGAATTTTTTAGATAATTAAACAGCAAATAAACCCTATAGACTTATCCTATTATAAAATTTTGAAATTTGTGAGCAATATTATGCACTAAAAAACTAGAGAGTTGGTTTTTATTTTTTTTACAGAAATATTTACAAAGAGATAAAGATAGGAGGAACCTGAGGTGAATTATAGAAGAAAGCAAAATACAGAGAAGATTTTTTTTTGTTATTATGAATAGTAGTGGTATTTGGAATGCGTGTATGTGTGGTTTATAGGAGAAGAAGAAATTGAGGGCGGTTTTTTCTGGGAGTTTTTCCGATTTGGTGAACCGGGTTGTTGCTGGCCAATATTGAACCGCGTCAACAAAAGGACACGTATCGGTTTAGTGACGTGTTGCCGACCTTTATTTGCTTTCACTTTTGCCCTTGCATTTGCGTTAATTTGACTTTGTACCCCTTATAATGTTGGATTATAAAGTTGAACCCCTGTAGGCTAGGGTTGTGCATTATTTGGGTCAACCTGAATATTCGAATCAATCCGTTATTTAAATTGATTTGGTTCGGTTTCGGATCTTGAATTTTATTATTTTAAATATCGAATTGTATATGATTTAGCTCAATTTAAATCCGAACCGATTCGAAACCCAAAATATATATTTTACCTTTAAAAGATAACGGTGCCCTTTTAAAAAATTTAAGGCTTCTTTGTTCTCTCTTTGTTTGTGCCTTTTCTTTCTTTCAATATTAAATGTGAAAAATATGAAAATCAATCAATTTTGCTATTGAAAGTGGTAGGAGATAGCATCTTATAATTATTTATTTTAGGATCTTAATAAGGCGTACAATTCCAACCAAACATTAAAATCTGATCCAATTTGAAATTAATTCGGTTCTAATTCAGATTGTAATTTATAAATTCTAAAATTATAATTCGAAAAGTGCTACATTCGATCCGATCTGATTCATAAGCAGACCTATTGTAGGCTATAAGTATATTAAAACTTGATTTTCTCACTTGCATATTTTTCTTCCTAAGATTTTCTATCACGCTCTTTGATTTTGCTGTGAACTGATAGAGATTTATTTACAAAATTAAAGTGGGAAATAAATACATACAGTAGCTTGATATGAATATGTAGTTTGTCTTACCCTAGAATATCGTTGACTTTATTATTATTATTATTATTATTATTATTATTATTATTATTATTATTATACTACAAGATTTAAAGAAAAGAAAAGGGGGACACTGAAAATTAATTGCATAAATTCTCATTGATATTATTAGACTATAAACTTTGGTGATCAATTATTTATTTGCATGCATCTTGTTGATATCGATAATCCAAAGCAGTATTCTAATAGGTCGGTAAACAATTTTTAATTCGAATTTTTATAGTTTTTATATTTTAATAAATACACCACTGTTTTATCAGAAAATCAGTCATATGATTTCTACAATTAAGAATATATTTTAATAACACTTAATATGCATTTGGGGGTAGTATAAAAGAAAAAAATATAATCATTTACCCCCACCCCACAAATATCTCTCTCTCTAGTGGGAGCTAAGACAAGAGGGTTGCTCTGATGGTAAACAACCCTCACTTCCAATCGAGAGGTTGTGAGTTCGAGTCTCCCCAAGAGCAAGGTGGTAAGTTCTTGGAGGGAAGGATGTCGGAGGTCTATTTGGAAACAGTCTCTCTACCCTAAGGTAGGGGTAAGATCTGCGTACACACTACCCTCCCAGACCCCACTAAGTGGGATTATACTGGGTTGTTGTTGTTGTTGTCTCTAGCGGGAGCATATATATATATATATATATATATATATATATATATATATATATATATATATATATATACTAGAGTTAGGCATCATACCTAACCATGAAAATGGGAATCCCAAAAAGAGGAAAATAAACATTTCGTTAAAATATGATATAAACAATTTGGTGCTCTTAATTTTTATGACTTTAAAATGGTCCCTTTTCAAGCTTTAAGTTAAGCTATGTATCCATGATAAGAATGTGAGAAAATGTCCCACTCAATCCAATCATACACGCTATTCCATTTTTATTTTGCACCGAATTTAATATAGATCTAATTAAGAAATATAATAGTAGCTATTAATTTATACATCATATTGCAAATGTTCCAGAAAGTCGTGGTACAAAGTTACTGATTTTTCCAGATGAATTAGAAATTGGGGATCGTGTGTACCGGCTAGAAAAAGTAAACAATCAATCTTGCCGGCTATTTGAATAACAATCCCAAATTTGAATGTTATATTGAGTGTTGGGACACGTTTTAAAAGGCGTTTTCTGGGCAAGCCCTAGAGTGAGGCGCATCAAAAATGCCCCAAGGCAATAATGTGGGGTGAAAGTCACAAGAGGCGTATGCCCAGCAATTCAGGGCGTACACCCGGGCGTTTGAGGCGCGTTTTTTGTAGTGAGGCGTAAGCCTCGGAGACTTTTTTAAATTAAAACACATTTTCTTGAATAAGTCCTTCATATAATACTCAAATTCTCAAAAGTCAGTTTGTAATTACTCAAAAATTTTAAAACGAAACTGAAATATATTAAATTTAAAAGTCAAGACTTTTTTTAATTGATTGAAGCCCTAATTTATGGTCTTTCCTAATTCTTTTTCTTGTCCGCTAGTCTGCTGCTATCTCCCAAATGAAACGAATAATAATTTTTTTTTATAAAAAAAATACAAAGAGAACTCCATTTTCCTTTATAGCAACAAGTTCAAAATTCAAATTGCAGGTTACTCGTCCTTTTTATTCCTCTATGTAGAAAATTTTATTCTTTTCGACTCAAGTTACTTGTGCTTGTAAGTAACGTATAATAGATTGTTTTGATTAATGTTTTTTGGGGATGGAGCACATCTATATATATATTTCACATATATATAATTTTCATCAATTTTTATGCAATTTTACCTATTTATAAATATTTACTATAATTATATTATTTATAAAATATTAAAAATTAAATATTCATAGAACTTACGTCCTATGTCTTGAGGCTTATGTCTCGCTAAAGCATATGCAAAACGCCTCGCCTTACGTCCACGCCTTTTAAAATAATGGTGCTTGGCACTGAGGATGATACTCAAGATATAAACACGCTATTAGCGTTCGGTTCGAGTTACATCAATGACCAAAGAGGGTTCTGATAATTGTTTGATTGTGCCATAATTACTAGCGCTAATGTTTTAGCTCGACAATATTTTTTTATGTAATCATATGATATTCGAAATTTATTATCTCACTTGATTTAAATTCATGATATGTAAGACTCATTAGAAGGGTAAACATTTCATACTATGAGTTTCTTTATTTTAAAAATTAATTTCGAGAACTCTGATCAAGGGCGTAGTGATATCCATCACAGAATTAGAGGATTTACAGAGGATTCATGAATGAGGAATCTCCCCATCAAACTCTTCATTTTCAGTGAAAACATGGATTTTCAAACGAGAAAAATGAGTGAAATTGGAAAAATCTCATCCTAACTATGAGGAAAAAAAACAACAACTTGGGGACTTGGTGTGACAGATTTGACTAGCACTAGGTCAAAAAAAAAAAAAATACTAAAAAATAAAATTTTAAAAAATCCAAAAATTAGATAAGTCTACCAGTAGAATTGCATAGATCATTCCACGCTAATAATAAATTTTGCATGTCTATTTCAATTTCCCCACAAAAATCAAGATTTTTCTATTTGTTTACTTGTTGCAAATAAATCCAATTGGACAACATATTCTTAAGAACCACCTGTTGCCACGTTAACACATGCAACGTGTCAAATTTGTACTCCTTATCATATGTTAAATATATATTTATTGAAGGGTAAAATAACTTATGCATTCATTTTTATCAAAATATTTTGACACCTTTTAAAAAAAACTAGACGTTAAATCGGTCAACCAATCGAGAGCGAGTTATTTGACTAATGTATCAGTCTTACTTTTTTAATTTTTACTTTGTTAAAAAAGAAGTTTTTGTATTATAAATTCTTAATTCTAGTATTCGTTTCACATTTAAGGGTGTGGAAATAACATCAAACTAAATCAACGAGATATAAATGCTATTTTGGGCAGTATTATAATATATTTTTAGTTTAAAATCACAATACTCGGAATTATTCTTTATATTCTAAAACTTTTTGTCAGGAAATGACGTATTATTTAATCCTTTTCTTCACATTAATAATTTATATCTTGACCAAGTCTGGAATCGTTTATTGACAATGATGTACAATGAATCTTGCTAATATTGTGGCCAGCTGAATGAGAACAAACATGTGTCTGCTAAAGGCTAAATTTATGTTATGAAATTGAAAAAAAAAAAGGTTAAGAGGAAGCATTAAAATAAGAAAGATCATTGCACAACTAGTCATTCGAATTTATTATTTATTATTCATAATCGATATACATAAATTATACATTAGTTTTATGTGATCATATAATACTCTACATAAATTATACGTATATCGTATATTTGTCGATTATTTTTAACTAAAACGGTTAGGTGGGCAGCTATATAGGTTAGTTCTTCAATTAAAAAAAGGTTAATCCAAATAGATGTCCACCTCATCTCCTAAATTAAAAAAAGCCGGTAAATAGATAATATGCGTAACATTTATGTATAATATATGTATAACTATGTATAATTAATTTATTATCTATATATACGGGATAAAAAAATAAACATTAAATTTGGCTGGCTAAGCCAGCCATATTCACTATTTACTTATTCAAAACATATACATACATTGTACGATTATATATATATAAAAATTATACATATATTATTTCATCGCCAGTTATTTTTTGTTTAAGTAATTGAGTAGGGGCATTTGTATATATACCCGTCTTTTGTGTCACGTTTTAACTTGTGTCACGTTTTAACTTGTGTCCGCTTTACAAAAAATATTGCAAGTATACCCGTTTTATCGCATAACTTCAGCATACGAGGCTGAAGTAGCAAAGGCAATCACGCAAAACTTTAGCATTCTAGTAGCCAGGCCTATAGTTCAGCTCTAGAGCTGAAGTTTTTGTTTTTGTAACTGGCGAACTTCAGCTCTGAAGTTTTTGTTTGTAACTGGCGAAGTTTTTATTTTGTAACCGGCGAACCTCAACTCTAGAGCTGAAGCACCACAATTAGCAGTGATTTTTAAGAAAAATAGTGTACATCTTCTCAGCTCAGACACGAATAAACATACAAAAACTCCAAAATTTTACAGCTCATCCTACTAGTAACTTAAACTTTTTCCTAGTCGTAAATATGGAGCAGAAGTACAACTGCTGAACTGTTCAATTAAAAAAAATTGACCTTATAACTAAAGCAGCATTGCTTCTAGAGATAAATGCCAATTTGTTTTGTAACTTGAAGAAGAAAATGAAAGAGGAGAACGAGGATGAGAAAGGGGGCTGAAGTTATTTAAAAAGTGGGTACATGTTAAACTTTTTTAAAAAAATGGGTATAAGTTAAATAGGGGCGACCAAATAGGGTGCCTATGCAATTTTTACATTGAGTAGACGGCTAATCGACTTAATTCTTTATTTTGTGGGGAGAAATTCAAAAATAGCCAGATTTACAACTGGTCGTTCAAAAATAGCCAATTTCAAAAGTAATCGAAATTTAGCCATTTTTCATGTAAAGATAAATCTGAGCGAAAACACTGTTCAAAACTCGGAAAATACGCTGTTATATTATACTGGAGTTCCAGCATAAGTATGCTTAAACTCCAGCATATTATACTGGAGTTCCAGGATAAGTATGTTGGAACTCCAGCATAAGTACACTAAAACTCCAGCATAATATACTGGAGTTCCGGCAAGTATAATTGTCCAGTATAATATACTGAAGTTTGGAGCATCGGTGCTCCAGTCTCCAGTATATTATACTGGAGTCAACAAAGTATACCGGTCCAGCATAATATGCTGGAGTTCATACACAGGTGCACTGAATTCCAGTATATTATGCTGGACCGGTCTCTGTTGCAGTAAAATAGTGGTTATTTTTTATTGACTTCGTAAACGCTGTCTATTTTTGAATGACCGGTCCGAAAAATGGCTATACCGTGCTATTTTTACCATTTTGTGTTATACACAGCAAACCCATCTAACACATTTTGGGCCGATAAAATAACATGGGTTTGAGCATGGGCTCAACTAAAGTCAGCCCAACCAAACTATATCGGCTTCACAAATCTGTTACTCCCCACCAATTCCGGTGGTGGCGACGGTGACGGCGCGGCGGCAGTTTTATCAGTTTGGAGGTTCTCCCTATTCAGTTACTGTTGAAAAGACTGAAACTTTGTAGTAGAAAATAATGGGTAAGGGAAGAGCAAAAAAGAAAGGAGGTGGTACAACATCTGGGTCAATTACATTGAGAGAAGAGCTAAGCGGGAAGAAGAAACAAAATCATGTAAATGCAAAATCAATGCTGAAATTGGAACATGTGAAGAATCTTGCTACCTGGGTCAGCTGTGAAACTTCCATACATTCACTTGGTGCATTCTTTGGTCAGAGATTAGCTGCTTCAGCTGAGTCCTTGGGTGTTCATCCTGACCCCTCTTTGTTTTCTTGTCAAAGGTTTGCTCTTTAATTTTTTTTAATACCTTTTTTTCACCTCTTTACCTTCATTGCATACACATTACCCTCCCCAGACCCAAAGGTGGGATTACACTTAGTTTTGTTGTTGTTGTTTTTACCTCTTTAAGCATTCTTGAATTGTTTTACCTAGTTAAGAGACTTGTTTTGATTTGGTGACGGCTTAAAAGTTGGACCTTGTTCACTGTGATGAAAGTGTCATTTGAACTGTGTTAAGTTATATCTTGTGTAATTTGAATTGGGAATTAGCATGGACTAGCTCTGCTTAATTGAGCTCAGCATAGCTGGTTCCAAACCAACAACAACCACCCAGTATAATCACACAAGTGGGGTTGGGGAGGTTAGGTAGTGGGCGACCTTACCCCTAAAGTGAATGAAGAGGGGAGGTTAGGTAGTGGGCGACCTTACCCCTAAAGTGAATGAAGAGAGGTTGATTCCAGTAGAGGGCCCTCTGCACGAGTAAAAATGAGAAAAGATCAGTAGCAACATAGCTGGTTCCAAACCCAATGAAAACAAAACAAGGTTGCAGTAGGTTGACGGCTAGTGGGAAGATAGTTTTTAGTATGATGATCTATAGATATTGAATTAGCCTGAATAAAGAAAATTAGATAGGAGATTGAGATTCATACAACGGACTCCGTCTAGTTTGGTATTGAGGCATAGTTGATTGATGTTGAATTAAATAGATTAGTAACTGACCTCGATTGCTGTTTGTTATTGTAGTAACTATCTTCTCAATCAGAGAGATAATCAGTTTGATTTTTGACTTTATAAGTAACGATTTGGCTTTTCCTGTGAAGAGTTGGTTATAAATATTTCAACTATGTTAGTTTCGGGACTTGCTATTCTGGTTGATTTATTTGTTGGCTGTTTGGTGTCCCTGATGATACTTTAGAGTCCCTTTATCTTCTCTCAAAAGGGTCACTTGACAAGGGTACCTATGGGGTCTAGACCCATACCAGTTGTCGAAACATTTCTAAATATAAGGAACGTGCTGTGTTGCAGAAATGTCCTGATTCCTGAAGTCTAGAACTATTTGGTTCCGTATAATATATCTGGTTATTGAACTTCAGCTTGGTACTTGTAGTTATGTGACAAAATACATAGATAAATGATTCTTTCATGTCAGTCACATCTTTCTCCAGAGATTGCTCTTGTATGACTTGAAACAGGATAGACGATTCTTTCAACAAAGGTTTCAAAGAAAGTGAAAGAAGCAAAGTGGAATAAAGTAGGAACTGACTGTAATAACCCAAGATTTTTAATAAATGTACCTTTAAGTTAACTTCTTAAGTTTATAGTGTTTTACTTTGGATGTTCATGTAGTGGAAGTAAACTTTAGAAGAAAAAAAAAAGTTTCTAAAAAAGTTGCCCATCACTCGTACGCTTCTCTAGGAGTTAGGTCAACAATGAGATCGACCTATACTCTCCTTTTCTTTTATCTTGCACTTTCAGTGTAGGATATATACGCGGATGAATGTTGATAACCTGTTTAAAATTGGAGTCTGGATGATAAATCGATAGGATTTGCTTCATCGTTGACAGGTTTTCCCTAACTTGTATTCTTTCACACATTTCAATTTTCTTCAGTGTCGAATTTTCTGTATAATCTCAACAATACATAACGTTTCATGAAAATTTGAATATATATGTTTTAGTTTGTTCATGTTTCATTGAATTTTAGCTTGCAATCGAGCCATAAGGACGTCTATGTATTTTCTTCCCACATGCATGCTGATATTTATGTTGGGCTTTTGATTCAAGGACAGATTGATTGATGATGAGGCTTAATTGTTTAGTAATTTGTGTAGTTGTGTTAGTAACCCGTGAAACTATGATTATGTTGCTCGAATTCTTCAAAAATGCCATCTGGGTGTGTGTCTGATTTATAGAAATGAGGAGTAATCAGTCAAGGAACTTCTGAATATTATAATATAAATGGAAAGGAAGTATAGAAGATAAATGAAGGAAATGATGAAGTAATGACCTTCATTGTTAATGTCGTGTCCTTCTTGGGTAGGTACAGGTACTATATACTAGATAAGAATATGAAGTATGATGATATGTCCCTTAGAAGAACTTTTATGGGAATGATGAGTGATTTGTGAGATTGTGTAAATTGTTACCTTATTTTGTTTATCATGTACCATCCTTTATATTATTAGATGCCTTTGCCATGGAGGTCCAAACATTGTTGAGGGGAATCTTCTAGAGTCGTCTCAATTGACAAGGGTCCCTCTTACGTCTGCCATACCCCTGTTTTCATGTATTATATTCTACAACATGTACTCCTGCACTAATTGTTGAACCTGCGCGTTCTTGCAAGCCACTGAGTCTTGTTAAACCTAGAGCGCCAGGAAATGATAAGTGAGCTATGATGAATTAACAGAGTTGTACTTATTTTATTAAGCCTGTTCGAGTGAATAATAAGTGTTTGAATTAGATATAATCCAAGTGTTTCTTATCTTCTTGGGAAGTGGCAATCTCTTTATTTGAGATAGGGGTTGGAGGAGGGGTTAATTTAGGACATCTAAGATGATAATTGAGCCTTTAGCTTGGAACCTACCTTTTGAGTGCTTCTGCATTGAACATTATGTTAAATTGGATTGGAACTAGTAGCTAATTTTTCAGTTGTTGCACAAATCCTAATGGGAGATTTATACTAGTAATTTCAGGAACTTTCTGACTTCAATTTATCTGTATCATTTAGGAGGAGCCTTTTGTTGGATGCCCTTGACTTTCTGGTTTCATATGAATTCCATAGTACTGCGGGAGAGCCTTAACTTGAATGTTATTCACTTTCTACTTCTCAGAATCAGTAATAGTGAATTGACTGGTTATATTTCCTTCGTAGAGGATCTTAATAATCAAGCGTCTATAGCTTTTGGGAGAACAACTCGAACAAGTGACTTTCACATTCTGTGTGTCTTAACTCAGATTGCTCAATAAGCCAGCCATATTTACTACACTGCCAAAATGTCAATCTCTGTACATGGTCAACATATGCAGCACACGAACACTAGGCCATTAATCCTAACATGTACAATTATGGACTTGTTATGAGGTTCCTGTATTAGTTACTACCCTGAATGAACATTCAGAAGTGATGATCAATGGTCGCAAATATTTAACATTTTTGCTGAGTCAAGCTAGTGAAAGCTCATGCTTGGTCAGTTCCTTAGTTTCTAGATACCTTTGGTGCTTGAAGCCTCAACCTTCTAGTGGATCCTATTGTTGAGGTGAGCCGCCGCATTATTCGTGGAGGCCGCCGTTTCAGCTCTACCTATCTTATGTCTATTATTTCTTTCGGGTTTGCATGCCCGTCACTTAAACTTCTATTACTCCGTTAGATGCTCCACGGTCTTAGTATGGAATCTGGATTAGAGACTTATTATTTGAGTGTTCTTTAGATTTATAAATAAATTATGATTTTAGTCGAATAATTATTTCCTTTTTAGTAATATTTAATGCATTTGGACTTGTACGTATTTCTCTCAGTGCTTATATAAAAGGTTAAGAGTACAGGAATTGGTTCGCCTGGCGAGTGGTATTAGCTGGGTGCCAGTCACGTCTTGGGGTAGTTTGGGATGTGACATTGACTTCCTATATTATTTTTCTTGAGGAGGAAACAATCAATTTTATTAATGACAAAGACCAAGTCCAAGATAATGCTAGGATGATAAAGAAGATATGAGTGCTTTCCCGAGCCGAGGGTCTCTCCGAATCAGCCTCTCTACCTGCACAAGGTAGGGATAAGGTCTGCGTACTCACTACCCTCCCCAAACCTCACTTGTGGGAATAGGGTATGTCGTTGTCGTTGTTGATAAAGAAGATATACCAATGTCATCCCCTGTCTATTCTTGTAAAGATGATAGGAATTGTATCTATGTATGTGTTCCATATTCTAGATATTCTTGTAGCTAATTGACTTTCTATGTCATTTGGTTATTCTATGATTGAGCTTAAAGTGTAATAAAATGTATGGACCAACTTTTCTGCATATTTTCCCATTAGATTTCTACATATTCATATGATGGCTAACATTAAGCTTATCCAGAAAATCAAAAAAGAAAAAAACAAGGTCAGCATTCTGTTGACCTTCTCTATCTGTGAACTGATTTAAGAATTTTACACGGGTTTGGGAAACAGAGAAATAATAGATTTTTTTGAAAAATAAAAAATAAAAAATAAATCTGATTATTTCTCTGTTTACCAGATTCCCACAGAATCCTTGATTGTTACTTATGTCTTGGCCTTTAATGACTTTTATCCTCTTCTACAAAGGTGGCATAATTGAGACACATTAGAATGATAGTTTGGACTAGATTTGTTCATCCAGATCCTTAACTGGTTTGTGTATATGCTCTCTCACTTTGCTCAATAACTTTTCTTTTATCACTGTATGTTTAAATTCTTGCCACACTTTGACATCGTTTTTTTAATGAAGTAGTTTGACATCATTAATTATAATATTATGTTCTTTATCTAATATGGATGGAGACTTGTTAATTCTCAAGATGCTGCGAGAATGTGTAAATAAAATTTAGAAGAGCTAGAAATTTTATTTGTTATGCCTTTTAATTTCTGGGATAGGACAAGAATTGATGGATGAGGAAGAATACAAATGCGGTGGACATCTCCCAACAGTAATAAGTTTTTATGTTACACTATATCCTGTCAGGCAGTTTATTGGACTATATAATTCCGTCTATCCACGGTGTAAACACTGATAGGAACTGCATACCTTATAGCAATGCCTTTCTGTAATCCCTTTGCATGCATCATCTTGTTACTTTATAATCCATTTTGGTAAAGCAAGTGTTTGCTAATAGATACTGTGGCGTGGTATCAATCCCTTTCTATCAAAATAACTTTTTTGCTTAGTACCTAGGAGTGTCGCCAAGCGGTTAATGAAGTGAGCAAAACCAATGGAGACAAAAGACACTAGGTGATTTCTTCACATCCGCCTGAGTCTTGGTGGCCAAGGTCAACCGCTTGTACAGATGGGAGGTAGCGTAGCAGGTACCTGGTGAAATAATCAAGATACGCAAAAGCTGGCCCTGACGCCACTTTTATAATTATTTTTGTTTTGATTTCTCTAAAAGTTGGTTATGTTTTGAGTTCAAGATGCAATATGGGCATTTTTTTACGATAACTGTCTGCATCATATACTTGTTTAGGGGACAATGTTCCCAATAGTCATGTTTGAATGAGCCATTGCCGACCACCCCCTTTTGTTATGAGAAAATTGAGGCTTGCATACTAACTTGTATTTGCTATTCTACAGGTGTGAATCTATCCTTCAGTCTGGCTATAATTGTTCAGTACGGATCGAGAAGAACAAAAGAAAGGGACGAAATAGACGCAAGAAACCTGGTATTCCCCAGAAGAACTATGTTGTCTATGAGTGCCATTTCTGTTCACATCGTAATCTTAAGAGAGGAACCCCGGGTGGCTATATGAAAGACCTATATCCTGCCAAAACAACAACTTCAAGAGTAGGCCCTACTAAATCAGCAACCCGAAAGTCTGAACAGTTGGATACAGTAGTGTCTAGTATCGATAAGGCAAGAGTTGACCCTACTGAATCAGCAACGCAAAAATCTGAACAGTTGGATACGTTAGAGGCTAATATCGATGAGACAAGAGTTGACCTTACTGAATCAGCAACCCAAAAGTCTGAACAGTTTGTTACTTCAGTGGCTAGTACCAATAGAGATAATTATAATGCAGATGTAACGGTTTCATCTGAAATAGTTGGAGATGATCCTACCGCTAGTCCTGCAACTCCATTGTCGACAGTAACAGTTACTTCTTTGTTGGATTCTAAGAGGAAGAAAAGAAACAGAACAGGGTTCAAGAAGAAAGTTGAACCTCAGGTTGGTTCGTCCGCGACAGATGCTGAGAAAACTGTCTCAATATCCAGTAAGCGAAAGAGGAAGTCTTGGACTAGTTTGAAGGAAATTTCTGAAAGTGAGGGTAGCAGTAGCAGAAAGTTCTCCAACATATCTGTACCATTTGTTCTTTGATTGTAATAACTATATTACTGTTTCTTGAGAACCCCTTTGGTGTTGATATATTAAAGTTTCAACTCTTCTTTTAAACCCGATATATCTATTTCAATTGACATGCATAAATTTCCATTTCTTTTTTTCACGAAGCTGAGTACTTTTCTGCTATTTCTTATAATTTCAAACATTTTTAACATGCTAAAGTTTTTAGGGACTTGAAGCTAATGCCTCATTAACTTTGTTTGGCCTTCAACTGCCCTTGCACAAATTTTTATCTTCACATTCACCAACAACTTGCTGGGCGAGGGTAAAAAAATAAAGAAATAGTTAAAGCAAAACCAATATCATAGAGAACATTATAGCCATCAAGTTGTAATAAAAGGATCCATCCTTGTTGTGTGACAGGCGAAATCCCTTGGCAACTGAGCCATATCAAAGAAATGTGTGATAGATACATCACAACTCACTCCTTTAAGGTTAAGGCACTGACTGCAGTAGGACTTTTACATGATAGATGTTGGTGTCTGATAAGCGATCAGCAATAAAGGGGTAATTAATTGAATGCAAGAATCTGATCGATGATGACACTTAATTCAAGCTCAAAGACCTCAACCAACTCAGTTTATGGATACAAAGGTGTTAATATATTATTACTAAGGTTTGTCCAGAATTTAGTTCAGCTCACTTTTCTTCATCATTAATAAATTGGAAGTAGATTCCTTTTAGGACAACAGGCTCAAGGGAATCAAATTACTAACTATTGTACTAAGCAATCCTGCTTTGGCCAGCATATATAAGACTATGCACTCAGGCAGGTAAAGAAGTTTACAGACGTATATTCTTCCTTCACTTTATATCCTTTAATTAATTAATATTACAAACCGTGGAAGACTGTTTATCATAAAACTAAAGATATCTTGCGACTGAATTTTGAAGCTTAATGCTCAAACACATTAACCTCTGTTTATGCTTGAGACTTTAGCTAATCAAATTTATTTATATGACATTCCATTGAGGCTGACATCGATCGACACAATCAGTGCTACTGCTCGTGTGTTTCTATATATGCACTTAACTTAGAAATTATTAGTCGAAATATGAGATGAGGATTATGAATGACGGTTGGTTTCAAATGGGGCAATTCAACAAGTACATCTCCCATAAACTCACTAGTGAGTATAGTGTAATTAATTAATAGTACTAAATAAACTCCGGCAGCTCCCTTCTCAAAATTACCTGCGTCTTTGCCATATCATGCAAAAAATATCCACCCAATATTCTGGCGTAAAAGGTTCAAATATATCCATCCTTAAAGAATTATAAAATCCAAATATATACCCTAGCATTTGTAATTTGACTTATATAATGCCATTCAATTCATTAAGGTTAACACCTTATTTATTTTAAATAAATACCATTTTAAAAAATTATATTCTATAGATACCTTTTAAGGTTATAACAAAATATTTAATTTTGGTTACCTCCTAGCCCTAAGCCACTAAAAATGCTAATCAGTTACACTATTTTCTTTCTCTCTCTACTTTGATACATCTCATTCTCTTCCCCCATCCCATTAAAATTTCCGATCTTCTCCTTCTTCCACCGAATTTGTGCAAAGCCCACTTCAGAGATGCTGATTTCGACCATGAAATTTCAGGGGATCTCAGGCTTCCTGATCGAGTCTTCCCCAGGCAAAAATCCATTCGCAATCTATCAAAACTCAATTATGAGTCTTTAGCGTCGTTAAGCAATGAATCAATTTCGAAAATTCTGGATTCGGTTGCAACGATTGGGTGCTTTGAGGTAGGTAACCATGGAATTTCACGGGATCTTCCCATTGAGCTCTTTTCTCTTTGGTTACTCTCTTGTATTGACACAACAACCCTTGCTGTTTGTCTCCGAATCCAAGTAAACAAAGAAAAAATGAATTCAAAGATTTGCCACCAGAACGTACTTATGCAGATTTTGTTTTCTGCAATTTAGTGCTTCATTTGGTGATCATGAATTTCCTTGGACAGATTAACGTTCCTAATTTTGAGAGAATGTTGCTTACCCAAATACTCTTGGCTATAAGGATGTTGTTAAGGCAATGAATGAGGGACTTACCGTCACTTTAGCAACAAAAAAAAAACAGGACCTTCAAATGTTGCTACGACGGATTCGCCGGAAATTAGGGTTTGTTCTTGAACAAAGACGACTAAGTTTGGGGCTGAGCAACTTGATTTTCTGTTAATATATTTCAATGTATTTTCATGTATTTCATTGTATTCATTGTCTTTTTTCATTGTATTTAATGTATCTCGTTGTATTCCATGTATTTTATTGTATTCATTGTCTTTTTTTTTCATTGTATTTCAATGTATCCTGCTGTATTCTATGTATTTTATCGTATTCACTGTCTCGCTATATGCCATGAATGTATTCATATATATTTTTTTAATTAATATAATTTATGTACTCAGATGTATTATATAATTTCTCTGAAGATTGCTATATTTTTGGGGTATTTTTCGGTTGAGAATCTTTTTTATAACTGAAAATACAATTTTTGTGTATTATAATTGAGTTTGTTGAGTTATATTAGGAGACTATTATGTTAATTGATTCGCTTTCCATTTTAAAAACAGTGTAATCCCCTATTTTACGCCGTGAATACAGTCGAGTACAATAATCTGTCCAGCTGTAATCCCATGTTTGAGTCAATGAATACAGTCGAATACACTCGAATACAACAACTGATTAGCTGGATTTCTCTCATTCACGCCTATTTTTGCTACTGCATTCATGATTACAATAGCTTAAATACATCAAATACATCTTATAACCACAGAAAAGATATCTATAATCTGTAATATAGCAAATGATATATATAGATGGCTAATTACTACTAAAAGATAGTGCTTTATGAAAATTTCCGAAAAATTAGTCAAAATAGCACGGTATAGCCAGTTTTCGGACTGGTCAATCAAAAATAGCCACCGTTTACGAAGTCAATGAAAAATAGCCACTATTTTGCTGCAACAGAGACCGGTACCGTATAATATATGGGAGTTTGGTGCATCTGTGTATGAACTCCAGCATATTATGCTGGACCAGTATATTTTGCTGACTCCTGTATAATATAAGGGAGACTAGAGCACCGATGCTCCAAACTCCAGTATATTATACTGGACATTTATACTTGCTGGAACTCCCGTATATTATGCTGGAGTTCTAGTGTACTTATGCTGGAACTCCAACATATTATGCTGGAGTTCCAGCATAGTTATCCTGGAACTCCCGTATAATATGCCGGAGTTCAAGCATACTTATGCTGGAACTCCAGTATAATATACGAGCGTATTTTTTGGGTTTTGAACAGTGTTTTCGCTCATATTTATCTTTACATGAAAAGTGGCAAAATTTCAATTACTTTTGAAACTGTGGCTATTTTTGAATGACCAGTTGTAAATCTGGCTATTTTTAAATTTCTCCCGAAAAATTATGGTCACACTGGTACCAATAGGCCCACAAAACTCATAAGAGAAAGCCCAAAACCACCAGCTTAGCTCAGCAGTAGCAGTAGCAGACTCCGCCATAGCCGCCTCCCTTTCTCTTTCTCTTTCTCTCTCACTCACTGCACACAGTGAAAATGCGTAGATTCACGTCCCCGTTAACACGCCTCCACCTTCGAACACTGCTCCGCCGCTCGGCGACTAATCAATCCCACCACCTTCCCTGTTCCCAATTCTCCCTTTCCAAAACCCACCTTTTCACTTCATCACTGCCCCATGACCCATTTCCGTTTTCACTATATTGCACCAGTTTTAAACCCTTTTCATCCCAATCTGAAGATCCTGTAAAGGATCAAGAAGAAGAAACAATTGCTCAGTCTGTATCGTCTGAGCTTGTCAAAGAACTGGACGCCGAATCTCTCTCCATTCCGGAAAGACTCCATCTTTCTTTCTCCCACTTAACTTTAACGCCTTCCCTGATCCTTACCACACTCAATCTTTCCCCAGATGCTGGCAGAACTGTTCTAGGGTTTTTCAAATGGGTTAAATCCGAAGAAAGTTTCAAACTTGATGATGAAATTGTGTCTTTCTTTGTGGATTATTTTGGGAGGAGAAAGGATTTTAAAGCTGCAAATGATGTGCTTACTGATAGCAAAGGGGTAACGGGTTCTAAGACATTTGAGTCCATGATTGATAGACTTGTACGGGCCGGGAGGCCCACTCAGGCAGTGGCATTCTTTGAAAATATGGAGAAAGATTATGGGTTAGTTAGGGATTTGAATTCTTTGAAGTTGCTTGTTTCTAGGTTGTGTGAGCATGGTTTTGCTAGTTATGCTGAGAAAATGGTGAAGAATTTAGCTAATGAATTTTTCCCTGATGAATATGTATGTGATATGTTGATAAGGGGTTGGTGTGTTGATGGGAAACTTGATGAGGCGCAGAGGTTAGCTGGGGAGATGTATAGAGGAGGGTTTGAAATTGGTACTGCAGCATATAATGCAATTCTTGATTGTGTTTGTAAGCTTTGTAGGAAAAAGGATCCATTTCGGCTTCAATCCGAGGCAGAGAATGTGTTGGTGGAAATGGAAGAGAAGGGTGTTCCTAGAGATGTAGAAACCTTTAATGTGTTGATCACTAACTTGTGTAAGATCAGGAAAACAGAGGATGCTATGAATCTGTTTTATAGGATGGGGGAATGGGGTTGTTCTCCAGACGAGACAACGTATCTTACACTTATTAAGAGCTTATACCAGGCTGCAAGGATTGGAGAGGGCGACGAAATGATTGATAGAATGAAATCTGCAGGTTTTGGGGATGCACTTAATAAGAAGGCTTATTATGAACTTTTGAAAATATTATGCGGGATTGAGAGAACTGATCATGCTATGACTGTCTTTGCAAAAATGAAAGAGGATGGTCGCAAACCGGGGTTAAAGACTTATGATTTGTTGATGGGAAAGCTGGTTGCTCATAATCGTGTTGACAAAGCAAATGCCCTTTATAAGGAAGCCGAGAGCAATGGGTTGCCAGTTGAGCCAAAGGCCTATATGGTGCATCCTAGATATGCAAAGAAGAAACCGACATCTGTGAAGAAGGAGAAGAAGCGGGAGACACTGCCGGAGAAAATGGCTAGAAAGAGGAGAAAGCTAAAGAAAATTCGCCTGAGTTTTGTGAAGAAACCTAGGAAAATGCAGCGCCGAGCATATTGATCCCTTCTGTATCTGATCATTTTGAGAGAGTTTTTCAAGTGGTATGCTGAAAGGTTTTTTCCCCCTTTGTTCTGATATAACTAGAGAACATTAGAAATAAAAATTTTGATTCCCAGCAGTGCACGCTCCTTCTTCTTATTTTGCTTTTAGAATTGTAACTGATGAACCAATTTATATTTTTGTATCTCATGAATCCATTTTCAACTAAAAATCCAACTTGCTGTCATATCTCCTTTTGTGTAACAAACAGTAGTGTCATTCTTCTATGCTTCAGATGGACTGGAGTATATATATATTCTCTTGTGACAGATAAATCTAATTTACTTGTGACTAGATTAATTGGCAGTCATTGGTGTTGAATTCGTTGTGCATTTGTCTGTATAGGCGCACATAAATAAGGATTGTCATTGCTTCCAAAAGAGAGAATTTTCTACCCTTGTTTATATCAACCTGGATGCCTTCAGTAAATTTAAAGGCATCAATTTTGCAACTTCATTCCAAGGTTCCCAAATGTGAAGGTGTACTTGTGATTTTGTAGATGCAACTATTGGCTTGCTGTGTTCCAGTTCAATTGCATTGAGATTTAACAGATGAATTGTATATCTTTGAGAATTGTAACCCTTTATGATAATGCATCAGTGCCCTACATCTTGAAAATTTTGATGTACACTATTGAATGATGTTGAGAAAGATTTGGCAGAAAGCAAGAATCTTATACATAAGTGAAATGAAATGCTATCTCCAGATATACGACAAAAATAGACGAGGTGCAATCTCACTGTTCTTTCTACATGTATGCAATATAAAACAACCTAATCAAGCTCTTTCATTGATGGAATACAGTCTAATATTATCAGAAGGGCCAGCAGATTCCGTTGTTGCTTCTGTTCTAGAAATGTTTTTGCCATTACCAGGTTAGGAAAATCATCAAAATCATGCAAATTACAGTGCTTGAAAATGAAAATGGTCGTTTCACAGTAGAGTTGGGCAAAGTTGGGTATGAATCCGGAGGAGGGAGTTTGCATTCAGCTCCATTGAAGTAGACTCTGCGGGGAAATCCCCATCCAGACTTTAGTGTAAATTACTCCTTATCTTTTTGCGTAAGCACCTCAGACTGAACATTCCCTGCAGGTCCAGCTTCCATCAAGAGATCATTGTAAAATTTCATGCCATAGAACATGCCAGTATCATCTGTTTATCAAGCATGACCGTTAAGTTCAGTTCAATTTTTTTTCTGCACGAAATTAAGAATGAGAAAAAAAATATATACTAAATTCACATTTATATGCACTCACTAACGGATTGGTATGGCACGAGAGGCTTGTAATTGAAGCTGAAAACTTGAGTCACATTGTTGAGATTAGGATGCTGTGCCACAAGTGTCCATTGTGTATAGTTCAATCTGTAGTTGAAGTTAGTTATAGCAATCTTGACTCGCCAATAATCCTTGTAATTGATCTTAACGTGCCAATGCACGCGTATTGGGCACATGTGGTGGTTGCATTGCAGCAATGGCTCATTATCCTTTCTTGGAGTGTTTATTCCCTTCCTTTTCAGTTTCTCGGAGTCGCTCTTGCATCATCAGAATCCCAGTAGACTGATTAGCAACTGTTAGTGGAAAATCTCAAAGTTTGCAATTACAAAACTTCAAGATTTGAGAAACAAAATTTATGCATTTCGATTTCAAGTATCTGTACAGTTCCACTGAAAGGGATACCTACATGATGCAGTTGTGTTTATGACTGCAACCACAAGCACAGGTTGGGCAAGGAGTGATGGTGTCGTTGTAGAAAGTTGAGAAAGAAACACAACAACTCGGGTACTTGGACGCCAGAAACTGAGAATAGGTGCATGTTACATTCCAGGTCACTGCAAGTAATTTTTTCATCAACCTGATTGTTTATTTGTTTAACTTCTCCAACTGACACAAAAACAGAGAAAAAAAGGGGAAACTTGCTCAATGCTTGAGTTTTTCGCCTGTGATCTGTAGTGAGGAAAACAGTGGATGGAACTATCTTAGCAGGGCCACAAGTGTAGCCTGGACCTGAAATTCTTGGTCAGTTTCACCGTCTTGTTTGATGTTCCAGCAAGTCCAACACTAAGCTGAAAGGAAGAAACTGACTCGGAAGGATCTTCGCCCCAAGATGCCATAACACCACCTTTGCAGCAATTGCTGAATTGTTGGTTGTAAGTGTAAGCACGTGATTTTTGCCCTATATGAGAATTACTCACAAAAAGTTCAAAAATAAAATGATTTTTTTTGGTGTGCAATTTTGTGATATTTTGGAATAATTATTTGTATTTGTCTGTGCATGTTTATTTGTTAAATTAATAAAAATACAAAAATATGTCGCATTTTGCATGTAGGAGTTAATTCTACAATTGTTAGTAATTAAGTTTGCTTTACAAAAAATGAAAATTACAAAAATAGACATCTTTTGCAATTTTTAGCATTTAATGTCCAATTGTACAATTTTATGCTTAATTATTACTTAATTATGCGTTAATTGTTATTGGGAGTTAATTTGCGCTTTTATAACTTAATTTAGTTCTTAATAATAATTTAAGGATTTTTATAATTTAGTTCTAGAAAAATAAAAGAAGAAAAGAGAGCAAAAATACAAATGTCCAATTGTACAATTTTATGCTTAATTATTACTTAATTATGCGTTAATTATTATTGGGAGTTAATTTGCGCTTTTATAACTTAATTTAGTTCTTAATAATAATTTAAGGATTTTTATAATTTAGTTCTAGAAAAATAAAAGAAGAAAAGAGAGCAAAAATACAAAGAAAAATCGGATTGAGACACTTCTTCAAATTTCAACCCCAGGCCCAAACGATTGTCCAACCTTCCCCACGACCCGGGCCATTTCAAACCGGGTCGACCCAATCCATAACCCAACACCCCCTATCTTGCATTTCAAAAACAAAACAAAACAAAACAAAAAAAAACCCCTAAAACTCATCCCCCCCTCTTGCTCTCTTCTCCTTCTTCTCCAAAAAGAGCTCAAAGCCCCTCCCATGGCTGCCCCTCTCCCGTTCCCTTCATCCCCACGCCACACACACAACCACGTCGACAACACACACACACACAACCACGGCAAAGTAACACACACACACGCGCGGCTTCACCAACATGAACGACCATCCATGAACGACCACGACCTCGTCGCCTTTGCTCCAAAGCCAAGCGGCTTCTGCTGCTCCTGCTGCATCTAGCATGGTCGAGTAGTTGGTTCGAAAAACCGACCCCGTCACTCCAAACGACCAGCCCGTCGTTGCTGCTCCATTCCAGCTACCTCGTCGAGCTGCTACTGCTTCACTGCTCCAGCAGTGTTACTGCTGCTTGCTCCGTCGAGCTCCACCATGAAAACCCACTCTGCTGTTGCTTCATCTTCCCCAGCTCCTCCGTGCTGCTGCTGCTGCTCACGTTTCTGCTTCTGCTCCCCGCTGGTTCTGCTGTTGCTTCATCTTCTTCGTTTCGTCGAGCTCAAGTTGAGTGGTCGAGCTCCCGAGCTCCAGCCATGGACGTGAGGCTTCGCTTCATTTGTCTCCATCCAAATGACCAGCTGCTACTGCTTCTTATTCACTACATACCCCATCGTTGTTGCTTCACGTTTGCTTTACCTCCTTCAGTTGCTTCCTAGGATCGTCTTCATCGTCGTTTGTGCGAGTTTTGGTTGGGGTCGTCAAAACAGTCCATACGAGTTCGTCGTTGGTCAATCATTGTTCGTCGTTTCGATCCGGTTAGTGGGTTTTGAGTTTTATTTTTGTTCGTATTTTGTTTTGATATTCTCGAATCTAAAATCGGTAAATTTTTGTTTTGTTCGTGTTCATTGTTTTGTTAATTTTTCAGTTGTTCATGTGAAATTGTTATTTTAATGTTTGTTAGATTCAAATTGAAATTTAATTAATTATTTCTTCAATTTGTTTCATGTGTTTTATGTATTTTTCAGAAATTGTTAATATTGTTAGATTCAAGTTTAAGTTCATAATTGTTTCTTCTTCGATCTTGTTATTTGTCTAAAAGAATTTAGTTGTAATAGGGAAATATGTTGGTTTAATCATGTGAATCCGTCATGTTTTATTGTTTAAAATAGATTTAATTCATGTTCATCTTTGTTTGAAGTTCATTTTTAATCCAGTGATTTAATGTGAGTTTATGTTTTTGATTTGTTGATTTAGTTTGAATCATGTGTTGTGTTGTTAATATTGTTGTTTCCTTGCTCATCCATTGTTGGTATAAGTTAACCAGGATTGGTTCCTAATATGGTTAATTCATTCACATTAATTTGATGTTGTTCATCATTTAGTTTGAATTGTTGTTGAATTTGTTTAGAAATTGGTCATATTGGCTATATTTTGGTTGAGATTGATTAGGTGAATTGATTATAGCTGATGGGGGGTAGTTTGGTAAAATGCAGTACGTTCAGGGGTAAAATGGTAATTGCAATAAGGTCGGAGGGGTTGTTTGGGAATTGAACATTTTTAATAATTCTTTATGTTAAGCATGGGGGCAAAATATAATGGGGTGTGAGTGATATAATTGTTTAATATAATGGGAGACAAGACATAATGTAGTGGGGGGAATATTGTAATTGTTTATAGTAGGCATGGGGGACAAGATGTAATGAGTTGGATTGATATATTTGTTTAATGTAGTGGGGGATGAGTGGGAAGATAGTGGGTTTGGTAGGAGAAAGTGATGGTTTTATTAATTGATTAAAGTGTTTGGGATGAGATATAAATAGAAAGACTTGAATCAGATTTTAAAAAAGACAGATAATAAGGGAAAGAATACAGAAGAAAATTTGAAGAGAGAGGAAATTCCGAAAAATACTAAGACTTTAGAAAATAAAAAGAAAAACATTCTGGAAATTTAAAAGAAGAATAGTATACACCTGATATACAATCCAAATATTCTGATATACAAATTCAGAAATTAAGGGTTAAACACTAACTAGTCTTTCAAAATCTGAAAAGATTCTCTTTGCTTCTGTCCGTTGTTTGTTGTTGGTGTTTCTGGATTTTGGTCTTGATTTTAAAATCTGTCACTAAGTTTCTCGTTGCTGTTGTTACTGGTTGCTGTGGTTGCTGTTGTTGTATGCTACTAAATTTCTGCTGATCTCCCTTTTCTTTGCTTCCAATATCAGGTACACAACTGACACGCTGATTATTGTAAACTGAAACAGGAAGCATGAATACAAAAACTGAAGAGTTGAAGTTCTAAATTTATTTTAATTATATTCTGAATTTTATTTGTATATATAAATTATTTAGCTTACAAAAATCAGAATCATGTAGCTATTTAATATATATAGTGGAACATCTGACGATAGCTTAACGGATGAACTATCTATATATATTGCCTAAAAATAAATGAATGGTGTAGTAACTCCGTCTAGCTAAAAATCAAACGAATAGACCATTTCGGAACTTATAGGAATATTGTTTAGTTAAATAATATTGGTTAATTTCAGCATGTAAATGGTTTAGGATTAAAATTAGATTGCTAAGTTTTTTTTTAATTCGACAAACTGAGAACATGCCTAGTATAATGTAACTAGGTAGTAACATGTGAATAAGACGGCCCAGATCTAGTTTTATGTCATACACGTTGGGCCTGGGCCCGCATTGGCGACGGACTGCCCTGTTTGTATCATTTTCAGAATTTATGAATCATATTCGAAACCCAACTATAACAACTCAAGCATGTAAATAAATTAAGACCTTTTCTCTTCCATTTCTTAGAGACGAACATAATAGAAAAATATAGTCATCGTAGGCTTATCCTTTCATAAAATGAGATGAGCTTCGCCAAATAAAACAATGAAAATTGCGGGGCCCTCAATAATTGGTCACAAATAAAATACTTAGAATTTAGGAGGGACTGTTTAGTGAATTTCACTGCCTTCCCCAAAGATAATAACGCGTTAGGCTCTTTAGGCGCGACTTAACTAAATTACATTCTTAAATTCGGGTGCGCATTTATGTGACCCAAATTCAAATCTCAACGGAGTCGAAATGTGTTAACAACTACGAGTGCATTGATTGTGACGTGGTTCGAGATACATTTTCGCGACGTTGCAATTCTATAAAAAATAAATGATAATAATAAAAACGGTTTAAACTTAATAAAACACACAAGTCACAACATGTATTTAAATCAGATCTTCAGCCATTATAACAATTTAAGCGACCGTGCTTGAACCACGGGATTCGAGGGTGCCTAACACCTTCCCTCGGGTCAACAAAATTCCTTACTTAGAATTTCTGGTTCGCAGACTTCATTTGGAAAGTCGAAAATTTCCTCGATTTGGGATTCAAGATAAACCGGTGACTTGGGACACCAAAAGCCAAACCTTTCCCAAGTGGCGACTCTGAATTAAATAAATAATCCCATTTCGAATATTGTCACTTAAATTGGAAAAACTCCCTCGCGCATTTTTACCCTTCGGGGCGGGCGCGCAAAAAAGAGGTGTGACAGCTCTGACGACTCTGCAGGGGAATTAACCCAGAACCTTTGGTTCAGGATTCAAGAATTCGAGCTTAGAATAATTGTTATATTGGCTTTATTATCTGATATTTATTACATGTTTTGGCATAACGTGCTAAATGTTGTCTTTTACCGCTTTGATATTATCTGAACTGTATATAAACTGTGCCGAAACCCTTCTCTCTTCACCTCTGGGGATGTGCTTACTGGTTGAGACTCCCTATTCTGTTAGTGTCATACCCTGAAATAAAAAGGAGGCTCGGACAAGTTACGAAGCCGGATGGCCTTTTGGTTCCCGGTAAGTTGCCCCCTCCTCGACTTGAGTTGTCCGCTCGGGTACACAGTTTAGAACATATACCCAGGTTATAAACCTAGTATAACGAAACGTCATGCCGTATCCCTAGTAGGAACGCTTATTTGCATCATGTTGCATTTGACATAGAGGACTCAACATAGGGGTTGGGTCCGTCTAGGACAGGCAACCTGGAATGAAAAGACCATCCTGCTGCATCCCGTTTGTTTTGCGCATTTATTTGCTTCAGATCTGCATGTTGACCGGTTTCTAAAAAAAAAACTTTAAAAAAATAGCAGCGTAGGAGGATAATTACTTATTTTGGAAAAATAAAACCAATGTCCAAGTAGTGTCAAAACCTCGCCGAAATTTTCTTAAAGAAAAAAAAAATGAAAACAAAATTTGTCTTTTAGTTTGATCTATTAAAAAAAAACATATAAAAAAAATTCCTTTTAATCACTTTCAAAATACAAAAAAAAAATATATATTTATTTAAAAGTAAAAAAAAAAAGAAGGGAAAATTCAAAATTCAAAAAAAAAAATGTTGTTTCTTTTGTAGTATCTCTTGTGTAAATTCAGACTAATAGTCCAAATACTTCCTTAAAAGATTTTTCGAAATTTTAAAAAAAAAGGGTAAAAAAAAGGGGTTCAAAGAAAAAATATTTCTTTAGTCTTCATCTCTTTTCAAAAAATAACTAAAAAACAAAACAAAACAAAAATATAAAATATAGAAATCCAAAAAAAAAATAAAATATTTTTCTCCTTTTTCTTAAAAGATTGTATTCAAAAAAAGGGGTTTAGTTTATTTCCCTATTCCTGATCGGACCGAACTACGCGGGTTTGATTCTCACCGGATGTGAGATACGTAGGCAAACCTCATCGGTTCCAACCCCAATTTTCAAAAAATCCAAAAAAAATATTTTTTATTAGTTCCTTCGTTAGAAATCTTTCCTTAGAAAATTCAATAAAGAAGAAGAAGTTTTCAAAACTCAAAAAAAAGGTAGTTTCCTTCTTTCTGAAGTATTTCATACGGAAAAAGAAATAAAAGAAAAAAATAATAAAATCTAAAAGAAAAAATCAAAATCCAAAATACGGGTTCCTTTATTTTGAAGTATTTTTCCCAAAAAAAAAAATCAGAAAAAAGAGAATCATAGAATTAAAAATTAAAAGTCTAAAAATATTTTCATTTTTTCTTCGGAAGTACTTTTGTAAATTCAAAAACAAAACTCGAAAATCCAAAAAAGAGAGAACAAATGAAAATTCAAACAAAAATATTTTTTTTTACTTCTAAAATTATCAAAGTTCCAATCAAAAGAAAAGGAATTTTTAGAAGTCTTTCTTTCAAAAATAAAAATTGAGTCAAATTCAAAAATTCAAAAAAAATAAATATCCTTTTCTTCTTTTAAAGCATTTTTTTTAGAAAAATCCAAAAGAAACAAAAATCCAAAAAAAAAACCTTTATTCTTTTTAAGCATTTTTTTTAAAAAAAAATTCCAAAAAGAAAAAAAAGAGTTTACTTACTCTATTCACGATCGCCCGAACTACGCCGGTTTGATTCTCACCGGGTATGAGATACGTAGGCAACCCTCATCGGGTCCAACCTCCCCTTTTTCATAAATAGCCAAAATGTTAGAGTTTTAATTTCGTCATGAATGAATCGGGTGATGCCGTTTTGTCAAGGATAGCCAAATGTTCCCGAAAGGGACGCCGGAAGGTTGACTTTGCACAAACGGCCATTATTGGTCATTTTCATTTTTCCGACCAAATTGCCCAATGGCCTTAGGATCCTCGTCCCCGAGGCTCTGTGAGTCCGTGTTCCCCATGTTGGTTCATTACTAAAAAAAGAGTCATAAATAAATCAAGTGATTGTTTTTGTCAAAAATAGCCAAATGTTCCCGAAAGGGACGGTGGAAGGCTGGTTTCGGTCATCCTGTAGAGTCTGGATCGATTTGACCCTCACAGCCTTAAAATCTTCATCCCCGAAGTGCTGAAAGGCCGTGTTCGAAAATTGGATCTTTCTTTCTAAAATATAGTCAAATCATTTTTGAGTCAAATCATTTTCGCTTAAATCACCTTAATAAATGTGCAGGATGAGCACAATGCAAAATGAACACTGTTTCTTTATTTTTGCACTTATTTGTCCCGAACTACGAAAGATCTGATTCATGCGGGGTCATGATACGTAGGCAATCTCTATCGGATTCGATCATAGCTATAAAATAAATTGAGTGAAAAAATAAACTGAAAGAAAAGGAGAAAGAAAATTGAGTGAAAAAAAGAAGAAAAATAGTGAAAAAAGAGAGTGACAAAATATATATATATAAAAAAAAGTACAAAAAATAAAAGAGCGGCAAAAACAAGATCAAGAGTGGTTAAAGAGAGGCAGGAATAAAAGAAAAGAGGTACATAGTGAAGAGAGCTAGTTTAAGGCCGGGATGAAACATGCAACCCGTTCAAACACATGGTAGAAATGTTTAACTGTTTAGGTGCATTGCATCCCAACGGTCGATTTCCTATATGTTAAATGTCTCAAAACTAATAAAGTTGAGTGTGTGAGTAAATTAGTCAGGTTCTGTTCAGGTGATTGGTTTTGTTGGCATGCGGTGATGAATATGCAGCCTTGCACGCGGCCACAACATTATACACAAAACTGAGCTCTACCTCCCAGAAATGTCCATCCTTACCAAGCTCCATATAGTCCCCAATCAAATGTTCCTCAGCACAATCCTCACCCAAGAGAGTCTTTCAAAAGGAATCAGTTCACCCCTATTGGTGAATCATACTCAGGTTTGTCCCAAAAGCTAGTCAGGCGAAGTCTGCTGCAGCCAGTGGCCCTAAATCGGCCAAACACCGAGTCCCCCCTCCCCGCATCGATCTGATACTAGATGTGAATACCACTCTAGAGCAGTGGGACACGGTACAAAGGACTGTTGGCCATTGGACCCTCAAAAAGCAGTTGAAGACTTGATTGAAGCTGAAAGAATCGTTCTCCGGGACGAAAAGGTTCCTAATATGATGAACATTCCCCTGCCTACTCTCACAAACGGGCCAATAGACGGAATGATCTGTGAAGCTGAGGAATTTGATCCAGCACTGAAGGCTATTGCAGCCATTGCCGAGATAGAAGAAAAGCCAAAAAAAAACAATTGCCAAAGCCTGAAAGTTCCCCATCAGACGGGAGTTTCGGTAGCCAGTCTTGCTATCCATTCTGCATCTGGATTGTCTCAGGGTGTGATCCAGATGTTTTACTTTATTGTCTTACTTTCCGATATAAACCCTTTTATCTTCAAAAATTAAAAAAAAACAAAACAAAATTAAAAAAAAATCAAATGAAATTGATATTTCATTTTCCCGGAATGTCTCTTTTCTTAAATCTTGTCAATTTTCTCATTCTCTTTTAGTTCTGTTAAATGCAGATTTCAATAATATGACATGCTTGCGGACTTCATGCCCGGATCTTAAAACTCTGTCAGACCTCGAAATAATGAATCAAGAATTGGGTCGCAATGAAGAATAGCTTAAGGAAACAAGACAAAGAGTTGGAACAACTGAAGGAAAATTGGTTCCCGAATGGAAAGGTCCATACATTACAACAAAAGTACTGCCAAAAAGAGTGCGTTGTACTTGGGACACATCGAAGGAAATGTCCTTGAAATAACTGTCAATGCAAATGCAGTCAAAAGGTACTATGTTGGATCCTTTATATAATAAAATCTTTTCCGGTTGAGATGACGAAGGCTTTCATTCTCGCTACCCAAACACTATCAACCCTTTGCAAACCCATTTGAGCTGGTTACTCTTCTTTGATTACCCTCTTTGGAACCTGAAAGTATTATTGAAAATAAAATGAAAAAAAAGAAATTGAAATGAAAAAGAAAAATGAAAAAAAGAAGAAGAAAGAATTGGAAAAATAAGAAAATATATATACAAAAAAAAAGGGAAGAAAATGAAAAAAAAGGAAGGGAAGTGAAAAAAAAAAGCAAATCAGAAAAACGAAAAAAAAAACCAAAAACAAAAGAGCCTGAACTACGTCTGACTTGATTCCGAAAGGATACGTAGGCAACCTCTCCTTGGGGTTCAGTCACACCAAAACAAAAGTCCAAAGTCCCCCAAAAGTGAAATTGGGGCAGAAGTTATAACGGTTCAGCAATGATCCCGCCTAAAAGGTTCCAAAGTTGTAGTTCAATCCAAATTCTTTTCACCCCAAACCTTGTTCAAGTCCTTCTGATCAATCGGCAAAGCGGTTCAAAATGGGAGGATGAAGTTATTTGGGTCTGATACAACAAAATGAGAGGAATAAAATGAGAGAGCCTTATTGGTGAAAACCCACACGGGCATGTAAGGCGACGGTAAGTAGAGGAAATCAAATGAGAGTCTTTTTAGTGAAAACCCACACGGGCACTATAAGGAGATGGTAAGAAATGAGATAAAAAATGCCCGCTCGTGAAAACCCACAAAGGGCGCCCATGATCGAAAATAAGATCCTCACAGCCATCAGCATCAACAAAGTCCTGGCAAGGTTCCTTGGTATTCAAGGCAAAGTGGTGATGAATTTTTGAGAGTCGGACGGTTTACACAGATCAGGCATCTAGTCCAAAAGGCATGTCATGTTCATTGAAGTCCGCATGTACTCCAGATAAGTCCTTCTCTACTTTCCCCGAAAGGGACACTTCTAGTTTTAAACTCATTCTCCATTCAATTATTTGTTTCTCTTTGAATCCTTTTTGGTCTAACACTCTTCCAAAACTAAGACAAAGAAAGGATGGCAAGACTGATTTACAGGGCTTTCATTTGATACACGCTAATGTGCAAAAGGCACCCAGCCTCAGCAGGTGCATCAAGTCGACCCCGACTGGCCATGGCGGCCGATGCTCAGGAATCAACACTCTTGGAAGGAGAAGATAAAATTAAAGCACTTATAAAGGCAATTGAAGTTGAAAGGGTTGAGTTTCACATGGCTAATCGCCTCAGCAAAGTCAAAGAAACCAAGGTACCCCCAAATGCTCTTAAATTGAAGTTGGAAGAAAGAAGACAGAAAAGAAAGGCCTACAAAGAAAAAAAATAATAAAGTTGGAAAGGTTAAGTCCCACGCGATGAGCCATTGCAGTTAGGTTTGAGGATCAAAAAATCCCTGATGCTCCGAAAAAAAAAGAAAAAAAAGAAAAAAAAACAAACAAAATGATTGTCCTGAACTACGTTTGACTTGATTCCGAAAGGATACGTAGGCAGCCTCTCTATGGGGTTCAGTCACACCAAAACAAAAATCCAGTTTTCCCCAAAAAGTTAAACTAGGGCAAACGTTATAATAATTCGGCGATAATCCCGCCTGGACGGTTCCAAAGTTGTAATTCGATCCAAGTTCTTTTGACCCCAAACCTATTGCAAGTCCTTCCGATCAATCGGCAAAAGTTTCTACAAAATCAAAGGACGCAGTTGCTCGGATCCGATGCAGTCAGGATGAGAGAAATAAAATGAGAGAGTCTTATTGGTGAAAACCTACATGCACCATAAGGCGATGGCAAGCAGAGAAATCAAAATGAGAGAGTCTTGTTAGTGAAAACTCATGACGAGCACTATAAGGCGACGGTAAGAAGAGAAATGAGAGAGGTCGGCTAGCGAAAACTCACAAAGGGCGCTGTCGGCCGAAAAGAGGAATTCACCACAGAAGGTTCTGGTAAGGTTCCCTGGTTTGGAAACATAGATCTGTTTGGTTCGTGAGAAAATGTAGGTTCATGAGAGTCAGACATCCAGTCCAAAAAGCAGGTCATGTCAATTCAAAGCCAGCATGCACCTCAGATAAGTCTTTCCTTTCACCGAAAAGGACGATTCTCTATTAAATTCATTTCCTCGCTCTTTGTTTACCTTTCTTTGGATTCCTTTTCGGTTTAACCCTAAGCCCCAAAACATGCTAGAAAGAAAAGGTGGCAGGACCGGTTTCACAGGGCTCTGTCTGGCAAGAGGTGGAGAACATACCCGGCCTCAGTGATGCGTCAGTCCAATCCCGACTGATCGTGACGTTTGATTACCTCAAAATCCCCAAGTAGAGTTTGAGACGGAAGAAACAGAGCCTTACACGCGCAAATCATCGTGAAATCCTGAAATATTGAGTCTTATCAGTTTGAAAAGAGGTCGCCTTGGAAGCCAATCAATGGCGAATTTTCTCAACATAAATGAGGCTTGGGACCAAGAAAAACAATGAAAGCCACAAAACCGACCACAATTTCAAACTAACAATTTTCCTTTGTTTGAAGTTGAAGCAGTTGCAATACAAAACGAACTAAGCAGGAAGCAGGTACAACCCTGCGAGAGGCAGGTGCAGCCAAAAGGAAATGCGCAAGGATTAGAAATGGCTATGTTGCAATAATCAACCCAAAAGGGAAGTCTCCTCCCAATTCTTTCCTACATTTTTTTTTCTTCCTAACCCGATGAATCTTCCCGACATAACCCGTGGACTTTTCCGGCATAACCCGATGATTTCCCCGGCATAACCCGAAGACTCTCTCCCTTTTCCGGCATAACCCGATGACTTCCCCGGCATAACCCGAGGACTTTTTCCCTTTTCCGGCATAACCCGATGACTTCCCCGGCATAACCCGAGGACTTTTTCCCTTTTCCGGCATAACCCGATGACTTCCCCGGCATAACCCGAGGACTTTTTCCGCATAACCCGAGGACCTCTTTCCCTTTTCCGGCATAAACCGATGACTTCCCCGGCATAACCCGAGGACTCTTTCCCTTTCCCAGCATAACCCGTGGACCTCCCTAGCATAACCCAGGGACCTCTTTCCCTTTTCCGGCATAACCCGATGACTTCCCCGGCATAACCCGAGGACTTTTTCCCTTTTTCGGCATAACCCGATGACTTCCCCGGCATAACCCGAGGACTCTTTCCCTTTCCCGGCATAACCCGTGGACCTCCCTGGCATAACCCAGGGACCTCTTTCCCTTTTCCGGCATAACCCGATGACTTCTCCGGCATAACCCGGTGAATCTTCCCGGCATAACCCGATGACTTCCCCGGTATAACCCGATGAATCTTCCCGGCATAACCCGTGGACTTTTTCCGGCATAACCCGATGACTTTCCCGGCATAACCCGTGGACCTCCCTGGCATAACCCAGGGACCTCTTTCCCTCTTCCGGCATAACCCGATGACTTCCCCGGCATAACCCGAGGACCTCTTTCCCTTTTCCGACATAACCCGATGACTTCCCCGGCATAACCCGAGGACTCTTTTCCTTTTCCGGCATAACCCGATAACTTCCCCGGCATAACCCGTGGACTTCCCTGGCATAACCCAGGGTCCTCTTTTCGTGGCATAACCCAGGGACCTCTTTCCCTTTTCCGGCATAACCCGATGACTTCTCCGACATAACCCGATGAATCTTCCCGGCATAACCCGTGGACCTTTTCCGGCATAACCTGATGAATCTTCCCGGCATAACCCGATGAATCTTCCCGGCATAACCCGTGGACCCTTTCCAGCATAACCTGGCAATCCTCCCAATTTAGGGCTCCGATCCCTAAGTTGAGCAAGTTTCCATTTAGCCAGCATTAGAGCTCCACTCCCTGAACTGAGCGTTCTTCTGTTTAGCCAGCCTTAGGGCTTCAATCCCTAAACTGAGTGTTTTTCTGTTAAGCCGACATTAGGGCTCCAATCCCTAAGTTGTGCATTTTTACCTTTTGCGACATTAGGGCTCCAATCCCTGAGTTGCGCTTCGTAGACTAGGGTTTTTTCCAATCCTCGCATCAGTGCTGTAGATTATTACGGCAATTAACTCACGAAATTTTCCTAGTGAAATTGGGGCAGAAAAATTTCGTTCGTTTGTTTTGTTTGTCTCAGCAGGTTTGACCTCGAGGCGCATTGATCGAGATGACCTACGGGATGAGTCTCAATCTTGAATAAAGAAAATAAGAAAAGGACAAAAGGAGAAGATGTCCCCAAATACTGGAACAAACAAACAGCGGGTCGCTCCAAAATTTGATCAAAGTCCCGAGTTCCGCCAATCCCGTCTCATTCAATACCGCAGAAATAAACAGGCGCCTACAGCTTGCGAGCATCAAGATTCGGATCGAAGTCTACAAGCAGAATCAGCTAAGACCCAAGATCAAGTTGCAATGGAATTATAGATAAGGATCTTGTAACTAGCAATTGACACGCATAAGTAGTTAGTTCAATTTCAATTTTCCTTTGGTTGTAATAAGGCGATCAGTAAAGCAACACCAACAACAACAGCAATAACAGCAAGCATCGCAATCCCAGGGTAGTCCCAGCTACCAAAGTTTCCCAAACTACATTGACCTGATTCCTGTTTAGCCCATGATATGTAGGAAACCTTTGAAGCAAAGGTTCGGTTAAATCTTTTTCAAAAAATGCTTCACGCGGAGTACTCGGATGGGCAAAAATTGCTCGCTTTATCTTTGCACGAAAACCCTTCGTGTCTTCGGGCAAAGAGGGGTAGCTGTAAGCACGTGATTTTTGCCTTATATGAGAATTACTCCCAAAAAATTCAAAAATAAAATGATTTTCCTTGGTGTGCAATTTTGTGATATTTTGGAATAATTATTTGTATTTGTCTGTGCATGTTTATTTGTTAAATTAATAAAAATACAAAAATATGTCGCATTTTGCATGTAAGAGTTAATTCTACAATTGTTAGTAATTAAGTTTTCTATACAAAAAATAAAAATTACAAAAATAGGCATCTTTTGCATTGTTAGCATTTAATGTCCAATTGTACAATTTTATGCTTAATTATTACTTAATTATGAGTTAATTGTTATTGGGAGTTAATTTGCGCTTTTATAACTTAATTTAGTTCTTAATAATAATTTAAGGATTTTTATAATTTAGTTCTAGAAAAATAAAAGAAGAAAAGAGAGCAAAAATACAAAGAAATATCGGATTGGGCCACTTCTTCAAATTTCAACCCCAGACCCAAACGATTGTCCAACCTTCCCCACGACCCGGTCCATTTCAAACTGGGTCGACCCAATCCATAACCCAACACCCCCTATCTTCCATTTCAAAAACAAAACAAAACAAAACAAAAAAAAAACCCTAAAAAACCCTAAAACTCATCCCCCCTCTTGCTCTCTTCTCATTCTTCTCCAAAAAGAGCTCAAAGCCCCTCCCATGGCTGCCCCTCTCCCGTTCCCTTCATCCTCACGCCACACATACAACCACGTCAACAACACACACACACACAACCACGACGAAGTAACACACACACACACCCGCGACTTCACCAACATGAACGATCATCCATGAACGACCACGGCCTCGTCGCCTTTGCTCCAAAGCCAAACGACTTCTGCTGCTCCTGCTGCATCTAGCATGGTCGAGTAGTTGGTTCGAAAAACCGACCCCGTCACTCCAAACGACCAGCCCGTCGTTGCTGCTCCATTCCAGCTGCCTCGTCGAGCTGCTACTGCTTCACTGCTCCAGCAGTGTTACTGCTGCTTGCTCCGTCGAGCTCCACCATGAAAACCCACTCTGCTGTTGCTTCATCTTCCCCAGCTCCTCCGTGCTGCTGCTGCTGCTCACGTTTCTGCTTCTGCTCCCCGCTGCTTCTGCTGTTGCTTCATCTTCTTCGTTTCGTCGAGCTCAAGTTGAGTGGTCGAGCTCCCGAGCTCCAGCCATGGGCGTGAGGCTTCGCTTCATTTGTCTCCATCCAAATGACCAGCTGCTACTGCTTCTTATTCACTACATACCCCATCGTTGTTGCTTCACGTTTGCTTCACCTCCTTCAGTTGCTTCCTAGGATCGTCTTCATCGTCGTTTGTGCGAGTTTTGGTTGGGGTCGTCAAAACAGTCCATACGAGTTCGTCGTTGGTCAATCATTGTTCGTCGTTTCGATCCGGTTAGTGGGTTTTGAGTTTTATTTTTGTCCGTATTTCGTTTTGATATTCTCGAATCTAAAATCGGTAAATTTTTGTTTTGTTCGTGTTCATTGTTTTGTTAATTTTTCAGTTGTTCATGTGAAATTGTTAGTTTAATGTTTGTTAGATTCAAATTGAAATTTAATTAATTATTTCTTCAATTTGTTTCATGTGTTTTATGTATTTTTCAGAAATTGTTAATATTGTTAGATTCAAGTTTAAGTTCATAATTGTTTCTTCTTCGATCTTGTTATTTGTCTAAAAGAATTTAGTTGTAATAGGGAAATATGTTAGTTTAATCATGTGAATCCGTCATGTTTTGTTGTTTAAAATAGATTTAATTCATGTTCATCTTTGTTTGAAGTTCATTTTTAATCCAGTGATTTAATGTGAGTTTATGTTTTTGATTTGTTGATTTAGTTTGAATCATGTGTTGTGTTGTTAATATTGTTGTTTCCTTGCTCATCCATTGTTGGTCTAAGTTAACCAGAATTGGTTCCCAATATGGTTAATTCATTCACATTAATTTGATGTTGTTCATCATTTAGTTTGAATTGTTGTTGAATTTGTTTAGAAATTGGTCATATTGGCTATATTTTGGTTGAGATTGATTAGGTGAATTGATTATAGCTGATGGAGGGTAGTTTGGTAAAATGCAGTACGTTCAGGGGTAAAATGGTAATTGCAATAAGGTCGGAGGGATAGTTTGGGAATTGAACATTTTTAATAATTCTTTATGTTAAGCATGGGGGCAAAATATAATGGGGTGTGAGTGATATAATTGTTTAATATAATGGGAGACAAGACATAATGTAGTGGGGGGAATATTGTAATTGTTTATAGTAGGCATGGGGGACAAGATGTAATGAGTTGGATTGATATATTTGTTTAATGTAGTGGGGGATGAGTGGGAAGATAGTGGGTTTGGTAGGAGAAAGTGATGGTTTTATTAATTGATTAAAGTGTTTGGGATGAGATATAAGTAGAAAGACTTGAATCAGATTTTAAAAAAGACAGATAATAAGGGAGAGAATACAGAAGAAAATTTGAAGAGAGAGGAAATTCCGAAAAATACTAAGACTTTAGAAAATAAAAAGAAAAATATTCTGGAAATTTAAAAGAAGAATAGTATACACCTGATATACAATCCAAATATTCTGTTATACGGATTCAGAAATTAAGGGTTAAACACTAACTAGTCTTTCAAAATTTGAAAAGATTCCCTTTGCTTCTGTCCGTTGTTTGTTGTTGGTGTTTCTGGATTTTGGTCTTGATTTTAAAATCTGTCACTAAATTTCTCGTTGCTAGTTGTTACTGGTTGTTGGGGTTGCTGTTGTTGTATGCTACTGAATTTCTGCTGATCTCCCTTTTCTTTGCTTCCAATATCAGGTACACAACTGACACGCTGATTATTGTAAACTGAAACAGGAAGCATGAATACAAAAACTGAAGAGTTGAAGTTCTAAATTTATTTTAATTATATTCTGAATTTTATTTGTATATATAAATTATTTAGCTTACAAAAATCAGAACCATGTAGCTATTTAATATATATAGTGGAACATCTGACGATAGCTTAACGGATGAACTATCTATATATATTGCCTAAAAATAAATGAATGGTGTAGTAACTCCGTCTAGCTAAAAATCAAACGAATAGACCATTTCGGAACTTGTAGGAATATTGTTTAGTTAAATAATATTGGTTAATTTCAGCATGTAAATGGTTTAGGATTAAAATTAGATTGCTAAGTTTTTTTTAATTCGACAAACTGAGAACATGCCTAGTATAATGTAACTAGGTAGTAACATGTGAATAAGACGACCCAGATCTAGTTTTATGTCATACACGTTGGGCCTGGGCCCGCATTGGCGACGGACTGCCCTGTTTCTATCATTTTCAGAATTTATGAATCATATTCGAAACCCAACTATAACAACTCAAGCATGTAAATAAATTAAGACCTTTTCTCTTCCATTTCTTTAAAGATAAATGTAGTAAAGACGTAGTCATTGTAGGGTACCCTTCTAAAATAATGAGACGAGCCTCGCCGAATAAAAAGGCAAATTGCGGGGCCCTCAATAATTGGTCATAATAAATACTTAGAATTTGGGATGGACTGTTTAGTGAATTCCACTGCCTTCCCCAAAGATAATAACGCGTTAGACTTTTTAGGCGCGACTTAATTAAATTACATTCTTAAATTCGGGTGCGCATTTATGTGACCCAAATTCAAATCTCAACGGAGTCGAAATGTGTTAACAACTACGGGTGCATTGATTGTGACGTGGTTCGAGATGCATTTTCACGACGTTGCAATTCTATAAAAAATAAATGATAATAATAAAAACGGTTTAAACTTAATAAAAACACATAAGTCACACCATGTATTTAAATCAGATCTTCAGCCATTATAACAATTTAAGCGACCGTGCTAGAACCACGGGATTCGAGGGTGCCTAACACCTTCCCTCGGGTCAACAGAATTCCTTACTTAGAATTTATGGTTCGCAGACTTCATTTGGAAAGTCGAAAATTTCCTCGATTTGGGATTCAAGATAAACCGGTGACTTGGGACACCAAAAGCCAAACCTTTCCCAAGTGGCGACTCTGAATTAAATAAATAATCTCATTTCGAATATTGTCACTTAAATTGGAAAAACTCCCTCGCGCATTTTTACCCTTCGGGGCGGGCGCGCAAAAAAGGAGGTGTGACAATAAGGAACCCCAGGAAGCAAGTCCAGAATTACAGGGTCCTTCTTGCAACAATGTGGTAAGTTTCCTTTAAACTTGGAGCAGTCACCTTGCTCTGTTGCTTGTGCTCCCACAATTGACCATATCACTTCTTTCTTTGCCCATTTCCATCCTAAAGCCCAACCGGGGCTCATGATGTGCCGATACATTTGGAAACTATTCATTGTTACAACAGCCTGGATTGTTATTACTCATATAATCTTTCGTGTCATGATATCGTTTTAAGAAAATACTTACTACATAGCCATCTGGTGTCCAAGACATGACATCCCATTTTATTGTGATGTTACCAATAAATGCATCTGAAGGTAGAAAAGAATAGTGTGTAATTAGTTACCAAAGGAACAAAAGAGAAAGAAGCTGTAATAATATACAATTTCCTGTCTATGGGTACGTACTGTACCTGCATGAGGCAAGGTAGATGACAAGACGACTGCGAAGAAGCAAAGGTTTGCTAGAGGAAATAAGAGAAGCTGGCATCGATTGGAATAATAAAGACATTCTTTTCTGAGACATCCTTAAAGGAACTTACTTATGTTTTTTCTAAAACTTGGAGTATTAAAAGAGCAGAAGGCAAATTCATGTTGATGTCAGACCTAATGGTTGTTGGGTGTTTTATGCCGTAATATCATTTTCTTACCCCCACTCTATATATAATTCTCTAACCTATGAAGAGTTGTGAAAGGCGGGAGAAAATGGTCATTTCCTAGGTGGGATATATATATATATATCATCACTTCTGTTGTTGTTGTATATCATCACTTCTGATTAGTGACTTCACTGTACGCTACACTGGCCCTTTATGGTAGATGTTACGTCCTAATTGTTCTTGATTATGTATAACCAAATTATTAACCTCCACTCCTTCCCTTAAAAGGCAAAAAACTACTACCCCGTAACAGTGAAAGAATGCTAATTGATGAGAATATTAAGCAATCATTACCTATAACAGTCAACAAGCGAACCCTTGCAGTTGTAAAACGTACTATTCCAAGGACGGAGAATATTTTTCTTATATGTATCCATTTCAACATAATTTAATGTTCTTGAGAGCATTTTACATTGTTAAGATCAGGGTAGCTGACTCAAGGAGGTGTTTCAAATTGAAGAAATCCAAGTGAAGTTGTACGATGAGCTCGAATGCCTAAAAGTTTTTTTTAACTTTGGCGTTCGAAGCCTCTTGAACATTGTTACATAAGTGAACAAAGATGTTGAGGGATGCTGAGCTGTATATGAGCTGGCAAATTAGTTAGTTAGTTAGTGCTAATGTTAGTAATTAAGGAGTCAGTTATATTTGTATATATATATATAAGGATGTACAGTGTGTTGTTAGCTTAGTGAGTGAAAATAACAAATCATTTTCTAGAAGCTTCTTTTTCCTCTGTCTTCATCTTCTCTCTTCTGCATCTCTCTCACCATTGACTGAGCTTGCAATCTCTTAACATGGTATTAAAGATCTGAGAATCGATCGAAATTTCGCTCACAACTCACCTAATTCTCGAAGCTTATTGCATTTCCAATTTCCTTCAAATTTGTGATGAAATGATTGATAGAATGAAATCTACAGGTTTTGGGGATGCACTTGATAAGAAAGCCTATTATGAATTTTTGAAAATATTATGTGGGATTGAGAGAACTAATCATGCTATGACTGTCTTTGCAAAAATGGACAAGATGTAGCTTAAAAGAAAAGATTATCAGATTCCCGGTAACGGAACCAATTTGTTTAACCAAAAATCTGAGTCTTTGGTCAAAGCTAGAAAGAAATTCGGGTTACTGATAATCAGGAGACGAAAATAAAATATTTTTGAGAATGATGGTAAAGCAGTAAATAGTTTTGTATTTCAGTAAGATCTCAATAGTATTTCGTGTCCTTACAGATGTTGAGTCTTTCCCCTTTTATAGTTGATTCTAGGAGAAGATATAATGTCTTTGTCTTAATGAGGCAATTATGAGCAATAAATGATATTTAAAAGAAACGTTACACAATCATTTCTATTTAATTCAGATTCTCTAACGTATTTGACATTTAATGCTGTATTTAAACTCTTTTACGTCATCAGATTCGTATCTTCAACTTCTTCTGATCTTTGATCTTTAAACGACTCAAATAGGTACGAGACTCGTACCTATTTTAGTAACGGTCCACACCTATGTTGCTTTCTTTTCCCCCTATATGTTATCGCCCGTGCCTCTTGGCTATTTATTGCGTTTTGACCTTTTGACCAGTCCACGTGTCATGACACGTCATCTTCAATATTCAGACTCAGTTTTTTCCCAATACAGATAGTCCCCCCACTTTCCATTTATTTATCCATTAAATATTTGGGAAGTGGACCTTCACAAAAAGGGAATTTTTTGTTGTAATCAATGCTATGACAGTACTGACGCCCCAGTTGTCTTTTCTATTTAATGCTCTGCACACGTGTCACCTTCCGATTGGTTTTGTAATTCTGCAGCCTTTTTCCAAGGTTTATTCATCCCTTATATTCACAAAGCGATAGTTGCCTTTATTATAGGCTTTCCATCATTACACTTCTTTGCTTGACGGTTGCTATTATATACATATATATCCTTTTTCCCTTTGTCCTTTTCTTCATAAACCCTTAACAAATCCTTTACTCTTTATTTCTACTCCTTTCTCCTTGAGTTCATCCTTTTCTCTGCAATAGCATCTCCGAATCCTAACCCTAAAAGAATCCCAATTCTTGATAGCTTCCCCAATGCCCCTGTAAGACATAGAAGAGGAAGAGGTGGCAGGCTTCGTAGCCTAGGATCCGTTCGTGGTGGTGCCTCTGGTTCTGTCATGCCTTCTTCTAGCTCCGGTACTATTTCCAGAGGTTCTATCACTAAGAAATCTTCCTCTAAAGGTAAAGAACCTCCTGAGCTTCTTCAAGAGCCTTTAGTTGAGGAAATAGTACCCAACGACCTATCTTTTGAGAATGATAGGAAATCTCTTCGTGAGCAAGTTGTCAATTTAGAGAAAGCTGACACTTTCCCTTCTTTAATCACTGAACCTTTGGTTTCTATTGTTCGAAAAGATTGCAACTGGAGAAGTGATTTTCGTATAGTAATCCCTAATCCAAATCAAAGAATATCTTCTTTTAGGATTGAATTTTCTTTTGTTTATACTTACCCCTTCACTTTGGGATTTATTCCTGCTATTGACCTAGTCATACTTGATTTCTGTCATTTTTTCAAAATTTGTTTGGGACAAATTGGTCCCCTTGTATGGAGAACAATGGCTTGTTTGAGGTATTTATCTGTTAAAGCCGGTGTTGATTTTTCTTTTCCCCACCTTATTCATCTTTACCACCCCAAGTTATTTCGCAATGGAGTTTTTACTCTAACTGCAAGAAGTAAAAGAGTCTTAGTAAGCCCTGAAGATGACAAGGACCGCGGGTGGTACACTCGTTATGTTGCGGTACGCACAGTTGATTTGGTGGGTGAAACAAATATCCCCTTCCCTGAGAAGTGGAACTTTGCACGTAAGTTTTTTTTTACTTACGGTTCTTACCTCTTAAAATTTCAACTTCTTTTCTAATTTCATCCTTTTTTGCTTTTCTATAGCAACCATGGGAGATATGGAACCCGTTCCTAATTTCCGTGGTTGGGTAGATTTAATCATGAAAGTCGTGCCTATGGAGGCGAGAACGTGGAAATCCATTTCCAATTTACATGGTTGGAGAGTGAAAACTCACGGTATGCGTCTCTTTATCATTTTTCGTATGACAAGTCCTTTATTTTTTCTAACTTCTTTTTTTGAAAAAATCCTTCTTTTTGTCAGGATTTGCTATTCGAGGAATGACAACCGAAGTGGCTACTGCCCTTCGAGCCTCTTCTGGTACTTCTCTTTCTGTGGAGAGAACTCAAGCTAGGTTGTCAAAGAGGAAAGTTGTAGAAGAAGATTCTGAGGACGATGAAGACGAAGACACCTCTTTGATAGCTAGACCAAGAGCCAGGAGACGCATAGTTTCCGAGAATGAAGTTGAAGTTACCCCTGTCTGTGCCTCTCTTACTAAACCTGTTCACATTCCCTCTGAAGATGAAACCACTCCGAGGGACACCAACGAATCTATTCATCGTCTCTTCGTTAGTGGTTTTGAAAGTGGAGAACTAGGTCCAGTTTTAGATGAAGTTCCTCTTTCTTCCTCTGTTCCCATTCCTTCTTCTCCTGCTTCTTTACCTATTTCTGCTCCCTTACCTGCTTCGAGTCCTATGACTCCTGTTATTTTCACTTCTTCTACCACTCTTCCTTTTATAGCTCCCCCTTCCTCTGTTCAATATGCAGATGAGGGTTCTAATAGCAGAAGTTTGGCTATGAGGAGTGTTACGCTTGAAGTTCCTGCTAACAACAACCTTTTAAGGAAGTTTGGTGGAGCAGATGACTGGCTTAGGCCTTTGATTGGAGATATTGAGAAGAAGAAGAAGATGGACAACCATAGTTGCTTAACTTTGATGAATGACATTGTTCATTCTACTTTGAAGGTATTCTTCCTTCACTTACTAACAAGTTTTTTTTTTTAAAAAAAATAATCTTATTTCTATGAATTGTCACTGCAGGCTAACCTCATTGGTACATAATTGATGGGAAGCATTTCCCTTCTAGAAAAGAAAGCCCGTGAGTCTGAAAAGTCTATCCACGAGGCTGAGGAAATAGCCAGGGGAGCACAGCTAGAAGCAGCCAATTGGAAAGAGCAGTCTGAGAATGCTCAGGGAACTATAGAAGAATTGCTAGAGAATAGAAATCTCCTGGAGCAACAAAAGTGAGGTCTGACTTTTGAGCTAGCAGTTGCCAAGGCTTCTTCAAGCCAATTTGAGAAAGATAAGGAGCGTCTTGAGTGTTCATTTTCAGAACAACTATCAAATTGTAGTGAAGAGATTAGAGAACTTAAGGTACTCTTGGCCAAGAAAGAAGAGTATGCAGGGGAGTTAGTGCAAAGCTTGACTCAAGCTCAAGCTGATTTAAAAATCTCTTATGATAAGGTACGTACCTTAGAGAGTTCTCATGCCTCCCTTGAAGCATCCTTTGAATCCTCTTTAGCTGAAAATCAAGTGTTAAAGAATGATCTTGCTATGTGGGAAAAGGAGTATGAACTTCTTGAGGAGAATTTTAACATAGAGGTGAGTTGAGCTTTTCTAAACTCTCGTCGTGATGCTTTAATAGAGGCCAGTCAAGAAAATTTTGATTTAAACTCAGAGTTGGCCAAAGTTTTAGAGACCATTGAGAGAACCCAACAACCACTTGACTTTCCCTCTCCGTCAATTGAAGCTCCCGTGGCTGAAGAACCTTTAAACGAAAAAGCCGTTGATATGGCAATTGAAGTTGAAAATGTTGCAATTCCAGCTTCAGAGGGTGAAACTTCTATGACTCAGTTTGTGGAAGTTGAAGCTTCCGTGACTCTTGCTTCCCTCGTTGATCCTAACATTTCAAGCTTAGCTGAAACTGTTCCTGTTGCTGCTTCTTCAGAAGTTGCCACCGTGCCTGTGGCTGAAAGTGAAATTAATATTGCAACTTCTGATTTGTTAACCCCTTCAATTGGATGATGGTTTTATCCCTTAGTTTTTAAGGGATTTTTTGGTGAAAGTCCTCAGTTATCATAATGGGGCACTTGTATAAACTTTTATTGACTAAGTTTCTACTTAGTCTTTTTAATTATATTAAGAAGTTTTGTTAGTACTTCAATGTGTTCTATTCTTGCCTTTTCCTTACTTATTTAGGACTTATAGAATAGTTTAGCATTTTTATCCTTTGAAAATGCTTTATGATTCTTCTCATGACTTATTAACATGAGGTTTATAAAAGAGGACCCTTTTATTTTATCGACACTTAATGAAGAAGACGTCTCAACTTCATAATGGTGTTATAATACGATGAAAGAAATAGGAATACACATGTTTTGTATGAAACAACTTTGACAAGTTTTTATTCATGAACTTTAACAGTTTTTTTGACTATTACATGTATTAAAATACATCTATAACTTTCTCGTAACTGTTTTTCTTGTAACAAATTTTTTTCATAACATAAAATAAACAAGATTTTTCTTCATAACCTGTTTCAGTACATAGTCATGACCCTATCTTTATATATTAGGAAGGGTTTGAGAGGTGACTTTGTTTATAAGTTTGAGAGATGACTCTGTTGTTCTCATGGGAAAAACATTATGATGCATGTCTTGTGTTTGTTGAACACGATGATGAAGAATGTCTTTTTCTCATGAATGCTGAAGACTTCGTAACTTTTTCTCAACACTTGTCTCTTTGTGGCCGACTTTTGTTTGATATTCGTATCTGTTTTTCTACACATATCTGTGTATAATATGTAGTCCCCCAAGTGTTTGAGCGGTGAAGTAGGAAGCCTCGAGCACTTGTTTATTTCTTTCAATTTGGTCATTTTCCTGAAACAGAAAAATATACGGGACTCGGAGGTGCGATTGTAGATGAAGACTGCCTAACTCATGTGTATTTCCATCAGATTAGTTGTAACTCTGGGCTGGGAATTTTAGAATACTCCATTTTGCCTTGCAGGTCGCGACTCATCATTTGGCACGAGTTAGGGTTTTTGCCTAACATCTAAAATCGTTAGTAAAATATTAATAATTCAAAAGAAATTTTTTTAACATGACGATACCTGATCGTGGGTACTTTCTCAGAAGTAATACCTCTTTAAATGGACGACATTCCAATGTGAGGGTAAAACTTTGTCGTCCATTGTCTCCAACTCGTATACTCCTTTTCCCGCAATGTCACGAACTTTGTATGGTCCTTCCCACGTTGTACTTAGCTTTTCTGAATTAGCAGCCTTTGCAGATTGGAACACCTTTTTAAGCACGAAGTCCCCAATTTTGAAAAATCTAAGGCGTGTTTTCCTATTGTAATATCGTTCAATTACTTGCTTTTGTGCTGCCATTCTTATCAATGCAGCTTCTCTTTTTCCTTCAAGCAAATCAAGGTTGACCCGCATCTCTTCATTATTAGATTCCTCCGTTGCCCGAACGTACTGTGTGCTTGGTTCACCTATTTCAACTGGAATTAAGGCTTCCGCACCATAAACCATTGAAAATGGTGTTTCTCCAGTGCTTGTTTTTGTCGTTGTATGATAAGCCCATAATACTCCAGGTAATACCTCAGGCCAATTACCTTTTGAATCCTGTAACCTCTTCTTCAAGTTGTTGATAATGACTTTGTTAGTGGATTCCGCTTGTACATTACCCACTGGATGGTATGGCGTAGACGTTATCCTTTTAATCTGCCAACTTTGAAGAAATTTTGTGATTTGAGCTCCGATGAATTGTGGTCCATTGTCACACACGATCTCCTTTGGTGCTCCAAAACGACATATTATATTTCGCCATATGAAGTCTTTAACTTTCTTCTCTCGTACCTGTTTAAATGCTCCTGCTTCTACCCATTTAGTGAAATAATCTGTGAGTACAAGTAGAAACTTTACCTGACCTTTTGCTTGTGGAAGTGGACCTATGATATCCATTCCCCATTTCATAAAGGGCTACGGGGCTATAACAGGGTGTAGTAACTCAGCTGGTCTGTGCATATTATTGCCATATCTTTGACATTTATCACATTTGGACACGAAACTATTTGCCTCTTCTTCCATCTTAGGCCAATAATATCCTGGTCGAATCAATGTTCTTACCAGCGTCCTTCCCCCTGCGTGATTTCCACAATGTCCTTCGTGCACTTCTCTTATCACATATTCTGTTTGAGAGGGTCCGAGACGCCGTGCTAGTGGTCTACCGAACATCTTTCGATAAAGATTTCCTTGATAAAAACAATATCTAGCTGCTTTTTTGCAAAGCGCATGAGCCTTCCCTTTGTCAATAGGCACAGTTCTGTGCTGTAAAAAAGCAATAATTTCGTTTCTCCAATCCCATGTTAGATGATTAAAATTTACCTCATTCTTATCAGGTTCGAGAACGGAATGAAATAAATGTATGACTGAAGCATTTGCATCGTTTGCTATGTCAGCTGCAGATGCAAGATTAGCTAAAGCATCTGCCTCCACATTCTCATCTCTTGGGATCTGCATTACCTTCCAAGTTTGGAATTGCTTAATTAGTTCCCGTACCTTTTCGAGATATTCGTGCATTCGAGTTTCCCTGGCTGTATAAGTCCCCAGCATTTGATTGACCACGAGTTGAGAATCACTCTTGATTATAATTTTTGTTATGCCGAGTTCTCTTGCCAATTCCAAACCTGCAATTACAGCTTCGTACTCTGCTTCATTGTTAGTTATAGAATGATATTTTATAGCTTGCCTAATAATTTCACCCGTAGGTGGTATGAGAACTATACCTAGACCTGCTCCTTTTATATTAGATGAACCATCAGTGAATAAAACCCAAGTCCACGGGTTTGCACCATTAAAAACTTGTAATTCTTTTTCTGCTTCTAAATGCATCCCCTGACTAAAATCAGCCACGAAATCAGCTAGTACTTGAGATTTTATAGCGGTCCTGGGTTGATAAATGATTCGTATTCACTTAGTTCTATAGCCCATATTGCTAATCTTCCTGACAGTTCGTGTTTATGCAAAATATTTCGAAGCGGAAAAGCAGTAACTACAATAATGGGATGACATTGAAAATAAGGTCTTAATTTTCTAGATACCATGATCAAAGCTAATGCTAACTTTTCTAGCTGTGGGTATCGTGTCTCAGCATCTAATAAGGACTTACTTACATAATAAATAGGAGATTGTTTACCTTGGTCCTCACGGACTAAAACAACACTTACTGCAACTTCAGACACAACCAGATAGATGAGAAGCTTTTCTCCCACCTTTGGTTTTGCCAATAACGGTGGTTTTGACAAATAAGCTTTCAAATTTCTAAGGGCTTGTTGACAATCTTCATTCCATTCAAAATGATCTTGCTTTTTGAGTGCAGAGAAAAACTTAAAACACTTTTCTGAGGATTTGGAAATAAATCTCCCCAAAGCTGCAATTCTTCCCGTTAATCTTTGAACTTCCTTTTTATTAGTAAGGATATCAGGGATTTCTTCTATTGCTTTGATCTGAGAAGGATTTACCTCAATACCACGGTTAGAAACAAGAAAACCCAAAAACTTACCTGATGCAACTCCAAATGCACATTTTTCTGGGTTGAGTTTCATATTAAATTTTCGCAAAATTTCAAATGTAACAGATAGATGAGAAATATGATCATGAGACTGCTGGGTTTTGACGAGCATATCGTCTATATATACCTCTATTGTCTTCCCTAAATGTTCTTGGAACATTTTTGTGACCAACCTTTGATAGGTTGCCCCAACATTTTTGAGACCAAAGAGCATTACTTTATAACAGTAAGTCCCCCTGTCTGTGATGAAAGAAGTTTTTTCTTCATCACTAGGGTCCATTTTAATTTGGTTGTACCCTGAATATGCATCTAAAAAACTTAAAAGTTCATGTCCTGCAGTTGCATCAATTAATTGATCTATATGTGGTAAAGGAAAAGAATCTTTTGGACAAGCTTTATTAAGATCTGTATAATCTACACAGACTCGCCACTTACCATTTTTCTTAGATATAACAATTGTGTTGGCTAACCAATTAGGGTACTTTACCTCGCGGATTGACCCAATTTTTAATAGCTTTTGGACCTCATCTTGAATCACCTAGTTTTTGAAAGCCCCTTGCTTTCTTTTCTTTTGCTTTATTGGTGTAAAGCATGGGTCTTCGTTTAATTTGTGAGTCATCACATCCGGTGGTATCCCTGTCATGTCAGCATGGGACCAAGCAAAACAGTCCACGTTAGATTTTAGAAATTCAATTAACATACCTCGCATGTTTGAGTTTAAATTAGCTCCAACATAAACTTTCCGTTCAGGCCAATGCTCAAATAATATCACAGCCTCGAGTTTTTCGATGGTTGTTTTGATATTTTCATTCTTCTCATGTTCTTGAATTGTATCAGGTCTCGAGTCTAAATCTATTTTCTCTTGCTCAGTTGAGGTTTGATTGCTAGCACCTTCAACTGTTTCCTGTAATTGCTATTTTTCTTTATTTACGGTGCTCTTATCTATTACAGCGTTGATACTCCTAGCTATTTGCTGATCCCCTCGAATTTGACAAATCCCCCACGGTGATGGAAATTTAATAACTTGATGTAGAGTTGATGGAACAACATTCATATCATGGATCCAAGGCCTCCACATGATCATATTGTAGGCCATTTCCATATCAACTACCTGAAATTTAGTTTCTTTAACAACACCTGCAGCAAAAGTTGTTAGAATTTCCTCTCCTTTTGTTACTACACTTGAGTTGTCGAAGCCTGACAAGGTATGCGCCTTGGGTATCATTTTGTCTTCAGCTTACATTTCACGTAATACCCTTAGTAGTATAATATTTACGGAACTCCCTGGATCAATCAAAACTCGTTTTACATTAGTATCATGTACAAGTAAAGATATTACCAGTGCGTTATTATGTGGAGTTATCACTCTTTCGGTATCTGCATCATCGAATGACATCTAAAACCTGCCGTACCCGTTTCCCGTGTGTAATTGTTACTTTAGAAACTTTGTTAGAGGCTGTGTAGGTTATGCCATGAATATCTTCCCCCCCACTTATCACATTCACTGTTCTCTTGGGTGAAGGAGGCTTTGGTGGCTCTTGCCTATTTTTCATATAGGCCTCTTTACCTTTTTCACTAAATAACTCAGTGAGGTACCCTTGCTTCAATAGATGGTCCACTTCACTCTGCAAGAATCTACATTCTGAAGTTTTGTGCCCGTGATCATTGTGGAATTCACACCAATGATCTGGATTGCGTCTATTTGGATTTGACCGCATCTCTTTTGGCCACCGCACCTTATCTCCCATACTTCTCAAAACAGCCACGAGCTCGGAGGTAGTGACATTAAAGTTATATCCGCCGAACCGTGCCTTTAAACTTCTGTCATCATCTCGTGACTCTTGTCTGTTCCGATCATTTCTGAATTTCGATGAAGAACCAGAGTCCCTATTCCTCGATTTTTTATCATATTGCTGGCTATCTTGTTTTGACCGTGGGTCTTTTCCTACGGGTCCCATATATGGTCGTACCTGTTTTTACCTGATCTTTTTTCGGTTTCTGATCTTCTGGAACCACCCCTTTCTTCATGATGAAACTTAGGTACGGTATCTTCTTCAATTCGCAGCTTCGTACTATACCTGTTGTAAACATCATTCCACGTGGTTGCAGGGAATTCTCGAAGGCTTTCTTTGAGTCTTCTCGTGGCTTCAGAACTTTTGTCATTTAAATTACTTGCAAAAGCTATTGCAGCCCAGTTGTCAGGCACACGGGGTAGAGTCATTCTTTCACGCTGGAATCTATCAACAAAGTCTCTGAGCAACTCTGAATCTCCTTGTTTGATTTTGAAAATATCTTCCATTCTTTTCTCAACCTTTTGTGCTCCCGAATGTGCTTTAATAAAAGAATCTGCAAGCTCAGCAAAAGAATTTATAGAATTTTCAGATAAAAGAGAATACCAAGTTAATGCACCCTTGTTGAGTGTTTCTCCAAATTTTTTGACCAGTACTGATTCAATTTCTTGTTTGGTCAAGTCGTTGCCTTTTACGCCTGTTGTAAATGCAGTCATGTGGTCACATGGGTTTGTAGTACCATCATATTTTGGTATATCAGGCATTTTGAATTTTTTCGGAATTGGAAGGGGAGCAACACTTGGCTTCCAAGGTTGTTGTGAGTATTGGTCCATGTCAACTCCTTTTATTACAGGCGGAACTCCAGGAATTTGCTCAATACGTTCATTTTGTTCCTTAATCTGTTTCTGCAAGGTTAGTACTAAATTTTGCAAATAGAAATTATTTGAATTACCTGGTTCCCCTTCCTGTGGTTCACTGGTAGTTCCTCCATTTCCAGAATTAACAAGATTAGAACAGGGATTCTCCAATGTATTATTATTAGGAGTTGGTGTGGGTAGTGCAGCAGGCAGTCGACTAACTAGAGCTTGAAGAGCTTTGCCGACCTGTGCATCAATTAGCTTTTGTAAAACTTCATTTGTACCACCTTCAAAGTGTTCAGATTATTCTTGTTGATCAGCATGAGATTCAGGAGTGCCTTCACGAGATTGACGTGGTGAATTTTGAGGGGAGGTAACCACTTCAATGTCATGTAAATCTCCTTGATTTTGATGGATTTGATTTTCAGGGTTTCCCAAAATGTTTTCATTGTTATTGTTGGTGTTGTTGTTTGACATGGTGATAACAATGGACAAGATGTAGCTTAAAAGAAAAGATTATCAGATTCCCGGTAACGGAACCAATTTGTTTAACCAAAAATCTGAGTCTTTGGTCAAAGCTAGAAAGAAATTCGGGTTACTGATAATCAGGAGACGAAAATAAAATATTTTTGAGAATGATGGTAAAGCAGTAAATAATTTTGTATTTCAGTGAGATCTCAATCGTATTTTTTTTGTCCTTACAGATGTTGAGTCTTTCCCCTTTTATTGTTGATTCTAGGAGAAGATATAATGCCTTTGTCTTAATGAGGCAATTATGAGCAATAAATGATATTTAAAAGAAACGTTACACAATCATTTCTATTTAATTCAGATTCTCTAAGCATGCAACAACAGTAACAATGCAGTCCCACGGTAGTCCCAGCTACCAAAAACTTCCCGAACTACATTGACCTGATTCCTGTTTAGCCCAGGATATGTAGGAAACCTTTGAAGCAAAGGTTCGGTCAAATCTTTTTCAAAAATGCTTCACACGGAGTACTCGGATGGGCAAAAATCGCTCGCTTTATCTTTGCACGAAAACCCTACGTGTCTTCGGGCAAAGAGGGGCAGCTGTAAGCACGTGATTTTTGCCCAATATGAGAATTACTCCCCAAAAATTCAAAAATAAAATAATTTTCCTTGGTGTGCAATTTTGTGATATTTTGTGATATTTTGAATAATTATTTGTATTTGTCTGTGCATGTTTATTTGCTAAATTAATAAAAAATACAAAAATATGTCGCATTTTGCATGTAGGATTTAATTCTACAATTGTTAGTAATTAAATTTGTTTTACAAAAATTAAAAATTACAAAAATAGGCATCGTTTGCATTTTTAGCATTTAATGTCCAAATATACAATTTTATGCTTAATTATTACTTAATTGGGCGTTAATTGTTATTGGGAGTTAATTTGCGCTTTTATAACTTAATTTAGTTCTTAATAATAGTTTAAGTATTTTTATAATTTAGTTTTAGAGAAATAAAAGAAGAAAAGAGAGCGAAAATATAAAGAAAGTCGGAATTGGGCCTCTTCTTCGATTTCAAGTCTCAGGCCCAAAAATGGCTCAATCTTCCCAAACGACCCAGTCCATTTCGAACTGGGTCGACCCAGTCCATAACCCAACATCCTATCATTTTTTTTTATTTTAACAAAACAAAAAAAAAGGGCCAAAAAACCCTAAAACTACTAAGTCATCCGCCACCCCTCCTCATTTTCCTTCTTCTTCCTCAAACTTCAAAACACCCCATCCATGGCTGCCCCCCCTACAAACCCCAGCCCGCAACGTCGACCACCCTCCCCCACGAACACTCCCTCACGTCCAAACGCCAGCAACAAACAGCTCGTCTGCGTCGTCACTTCATCTTCTTCGTCCTTCGTCAAGCTCGAGCTTGAGCTCGCTTCCATGGCAGCTGTTTCCGCGTCGACTTCTGCGTCTGCTCCATCTCCAAACGACCATAGTCCTTAAAACACCCAGCTCCACCATGTCGACGAACAGCTCGTCGACCACTGCTCCGGCGCGTCGTTGCTGCTGACGTTCCAGCAGCTCCGTATTTCTCTGAGACGAACAACTGCTCGTCATCCTCCTCGACGGACAGCTGCTGCCATGGTCGACCAGCTGCTCCTGTGCTGCCCGTGTCCAACTACGACGAGCAGCCATGGCTGCTCCGAACGGATGTTGCCGCTGCTCCTCCTTCCTCCGCCGCTGCTTCTGCTTCTCGACGTCGTGATGCTGCTGCTCTTCGCAGCAGGTGTTGGACGGACTGTTGCTGCTGCTCGCCGCGGCAGTAGCTGCGGGCTGCTTCTTCTTCTTCTTCGTCTTCGTCGTCCTTCGTTCGAGCTTTGGTCGAGGCTCGGACAGATTTGTTTACAATCAAAGTTCGTTGTTGATTCATCTCCGGTTAGTTGTTTTTGAGTTTTATTTTTGTCCATATTTTTGTTTGATATTTTCCGGATCCAAAATCGTTAAAGAATTCAATTCTTGTTTTGTTCGTTGTTCATCGTTGAAATCATTTTTCTAGTTTGTTCATGTTCATGTGCTTTGTTAAAATTAATTTTCAGATTTCAAAATAGAAGTTTAATTAATTGTTTTCATATTCATTTCATGTTTGTATTATTGTTTAAGTAAGTATTTGTTAGTTTGATGTTTGTTAGATTCAAATTGAAATTTAATCAACTATTTCTTCAATTTGTTTCATGAGTTTATGTATTGTTAGAAATTGTTAAGTTCAAGCTTAAGTTCATAATTGTTTATTCGTCGATCTTGTTATTTGTCTAAAAAGAATTTAGTTGTGTTAAAGGAAATATATTGATTTAATCGTTTTAATCCGTCATGTTTGTTGTGTTAAAATAGATTCATTCATGTTCATACTTTGTTTGGATGATCTTGAATCCGAATTTTGTATAGCTTGATTTCTTGTTTATCATTTATGATTATTTCTTGAATTTGTCTCATAATCTTGTTTAAGTTTAATATAAGAATTGTTTGTTGTAATGTTTTTAGAGTAGTTGATTTTAAGTTCAATATTATTGAATTTAGAAATCTAAATATACTTGTTTGTTGTTGTTGTTGAATCCGAAAATAGGATTGTTTGTTGCTAAAATATTGTTCAATCAAATTTTAGTTGTTCTTTGTTGTTCAATTTGTGTTCATGTGATTTGTTGTTGAAATGTTGAAGAAATCATGTTCATGTGATTTGTTGTTGAAATGTTGAAGAAATCATGTTCATGAAATTTGTTGTTTGAACATTGTTAGAAATTAATCATATTGTCTATATTTTGGTTAAGTTTGATTAATTGATGTGTTATAGCTGATGGGTAGTTTGGTAATTTATAGTACTTTCGGGGGTAAAATAGTAATTTGCAATAGGGTCGGAGGGGTAGTTTAGGAATTGTACATTTTGTAATTGTTTATATGAAGCATGGGGGACAAAATGAAATGGGGTGGGTTGTGATATAGTTGTTTAATATAAAGGGGGACAAGACAAAATTTAGTGGGGGAATCTTGTATTTATTTATGTTAGGCATGGGGGACAAAATATAATGGGGTAGTGTGATATGTTTATTTAATATAATGGGGATGAGTGAGAAGATAATGGGTTTGGTAGAGAAAATGAGTTGATTTTAATTGATTAAAAGATTTATGGGATGGGTTATAAGAAGTGTTGAAATCAGAAGAAAGACAGACACAGATACGAGAGAATACAGAGGAGAAAGAACGAATCTGAACAGAAAGAAAATAAGAGAGAGAGAAAAAAAGGCTGAACATTTAGAGAGAGAAAATTCCGAAAAAATATTTAAACTTTCAAAAAAAAAACTAAAAAAAAATCTTTTGCTTTCTTTCATTGTTTGAAATCAGAATTAATTGTTTTTCATCAAAGCTTGAAGCTTTTGTTTTGAGATTAATACTCCACCGGTTTGCAAACTCTGTTCCTGGGTTGTTACTGCTATTGGACTTTTGTTGCTGTGCTGTATTGTTATTACTGCGTGGCTGACTTTCTTCTTCTTATATTGGCAATACCAGGTACACAACTGTAATTTTGGCATTTTGTAAGCTGAAATGAAGAACGAAATGTTAAATTTTTAATTTAGTTTTAATTTTTTTTGTATTTTTTTTGTATTGTATTTAGATTATTCATGTATTATTATTCTGTCAATCACTGTCATTTGACATAATTAGACGTGTTATAGCGATATATTAAATAACGCCTTAACCGGATTATTAGGAAATATATTCAAGACGGATTACTAATTAAAACTGTTTAATAATTAAAATAGAAGAAATAACGTAAAAAATGGCGTTATTGAATCAGTTTGGCAAAAATTGATTAATTCCTTATTCATAAGGTTTTTGTCAACATTAAGTTAATCGGAATCATGTAGTTAATTTCAGTTAAAACATGAATTAGTTTGCAAATCAAGTATTAGGACATGATGTGAATTAAAACAAAGTTAGTTAAGTTTAAATTGTTTAACTTTTAGAAATATGGTTTAGTAATCAAGTTTTTTTTTAATTTTCAGTATTTGTAAATAATTAATTTCAATAAGCTTAAGTCATACTAACAATATGTTTTAATCCAACTATGGGATAATTAGTTTTTTTTTACTTTTTGGGCAATTCCATGTTGTTCGTAATTATCATTTTAGTAATATTACTTTCCATTAATATTTGTTTTGAATTAGTAATTAATATGTTATTTTTAAGTATGTAGAGATTGACTTCATAATTATGGACAAACTTAGTAATAATAAAGATGTAGTCATTAAAGGGTATTCATAAAATAAGGGAGGATCTCGCTAACAAATAAATAAATATAAATAATACAAAAAATTGCAGTCCTCCAATCTTATTTATTTATTTTTTTATATAAGAAAATACCTAGATTTCAAGATGGGCGATTTAGTAAAATTCACGGTCTTACCTAATAATATCATAACGCGTAGTATTTTGGCGCATATTTAATAAGGTTATTTTCTTGAATACGGGTGTACATTTATGTAACCCAAATCACGATCTTGACGAAGTCAAAATGCGTCAACAAATCACGCGTGCACTGGTTGTGGCGTGGCTCGAGATGCGTTTTCACGACGTTGCAATTTTGTATAAAATAAATAATGATAAAAGCGGTTTTTAAAAGTTAAATTTGCACATAAGTTTATAATACGTATTATATCAGATAGTCAAGCCAAATATAACAGTTGAGCGACCGTGCTAGAACCACGGAACTCGGGAATGCCTAACACCTTCTCCCGGGTTAACAGAATTCCTTATCCGGATTTCTGGTTCGCGGACTGTAATACAGAGTCATTCTTTTCCTCGATTCGGGATTAAAATTGGTGACTTGGGACACCCTAAATCTCCCAAGTGGCGACTCTGAAATAAATAAACAAATCCCGTTTCGACTGTCCTTTAATTGGAAAAAACTCCTTGTACCCTCGCGGGGCGGAAAAAGGAGGTGTGACAGCTCTGGCGACTCTGCTGGGGAATTTTATGGTAACCTAGAATCACTGGTTCGGGGTTAGAGATTCGAGCTTAGATAAATTGTTATATTTGGCTTTATCTGATTTTTACATGTTTGAGCCTAATGTGCTAAATGCTGCTTTTACCGCTTTGATATTATTTGACTGTATATATAAACTGTGTCGAACCCTTCTCTCTTCACCTCCGGGGATGTGCTTACTGGTTGAGACTCCTTATTCTGTTAGTGTTATACCCTGAAATAAGAAAGAGATCGGACAAGTTACGAAGCCGGATGGCCTTTTGGTTCCCGGTAAGTTGCCCCCTCCTCGACTCGAGTTGTCTACTCGGGTACACAGTCTAGTACACTGACCCAGGTTTTGAATATAGAATAACGTGACTTCATGCCGGATCCCTAGTAGGAACGCTTATTTGCATCACATTGCATTTGACTTAGGGGACTCAACACAGGGGTTGGGTCCGTCTAGGACTAGCAACCTGAAATGAAAAGACCATTCTGATGCATCCTACTTGCTCTGTACATATATTTGTTTCGAACTTGCATGTTGACCGGTTTCTGAATCTCGGGAATGTTGGAAAATTGAAGGGAAAAAAAAGGGAAAAAGAATATATCAGTTAGGGAGTTAATTGATTATTTTAGAAAAAAAACCAATGACCAATTACTGGCGAAACTGTGCCGAAATTTTGAAAAAAAAAAGAGAGGAAAATATTTTATTTTGTCTTACTAAAAAATATATGAAAAAAAGAGTCTTTTTTTTTTTTTTTGGAAAAATAGATTGTTTTATTGTTTGTTGAAAATGAAAAAAAAATCGTTATTTTCTCTTTTTCAAAAATAGAAAAGGAATATAGATTGTCTTGCCAGGAAAAAATAAAAATGGAAAAGAGTCATGTTTTAAAATAGTTCGGTTAATTTGCCCGAACTACGCGGGTTTGATTCTCACCGGATGTGAGATACGTAGGCAACCCTCATCGGGTCCAACCCCACCTTTTGCTAAAATAGCCAAAAACAAATTAAAAAAAAACATGTCAAGATTTTTAATTTTGTCATAAATAAGTCGGGTGATATCCAACTTCCCCTTTTACAAAAAAAAAATAATAATAGCAAAATATATATGTCAAATTTCTAAGAAGTCGGGTGACGCTGTTTTATGAAGACATAGCCGAATGTTCCCGAAGGGGACGCCGGAAGGCTGACTTTGCATAAACAGCCACTTTTGGGTCATATTTAAGATTTGGTCCAGTTGACCCACACAACCTTAAAAATCTTCGTCCCCGAGACGTTGAAAGGCCGTGTTTGCAATATTGAGTTTCCTAATTTGAAAAACGATAAAAAAAGAGTCATAAATAAGTCAGGTGATGTTGTTATGTCATAAATAGCCAAATATTCCCAAACGGGGCACCGGAGGGCTGACTTTGCATAAACAACCACCTTTGGTCGTATTTTGATTTTTGACCCTCACAACCTTAAAATTTTTGCCCTTGAGGTGCAGGAAGGCCGTGTCGCAATATCGGGTCTTTTATCTAAAAATATTAGAATTAAGAATTGAGTTCTTCATTTGAAATATAGGGTTAATTTTGAGTCGATAATATAGATAGTAGTTTTTGGAGTTAAATAAAAGTTTTCTTTTGCTTAAACGCTTTAATAAATGTGCAGGATGAGCACGACAATAAATGAGCCTTTTTCAATAATGACCAAAATCCCTTTTGAGCTGCAATTGTGGTGGAATGATTTGGGCAAAGAAGGGCAAGACGAAGTGAGAAAATATTTGAAAGACCTTCCGGATTTATTAGACATTCAGCCTCGGGGGGATATCATCAGGGCATTGGTCGCCCATTGGGATTCGGCACATAATGTGTTTCATTTTTCAGACTTTGAACTCACCCCAACAATAGAGGAAATAGCGGGGTACATTGGAAGTGACCAAGCTCCATTGAGATTCAAATACTTGATTGCTCCTAGGGCCATTACCATACATCGATTCCTGGATTCCTTGAAAGTACCCCGGACAGTTCATCACTCAGATTTTGCAAAGGGTTTCTGCAGTTTCCGCTTCGTGTATGATAGATATGGCCATGTGGGCGGGTTCAATAATCCAGACTTTAAGCTTTGCAGCAGAAATAGCCGACAAAAATGGGAGGAACACAGGCGAGTGGCATTTATGGTAGCTTTTTTGGGTCTCGTAATATTCCCAAGGAAAGATGGTAATATTGATTTGAAAGTAGCAGGCGTCGTCAGTACTTTGCAAACCATGGGGAAAAGCACTTTAGCACCTATGATTGTGGCTGATATCTTCAGAGCTCTCACTGCGTGCAAAGCTGGGGGCAAATTTTTTGAGGGATGTAACTTATTGTTACAAATGTGGATGATTGAGCATTTGTGCCCGCGCTCTCAGTTATTGAGTTATGGCTCGGCTGAGAAAACTTGTATAGGGGAATTTTGTACGAGAATCAAAGGGGCTGGTCTACCTGAAGGAGTCACGGCTTGGGCATTATTATTTCGGAACCTCGAGGCTAGCCAGATACAGTGGGTGCTTGGATGGTTGTCTGTCGAGGAAGTCATATATATGCCAGCCGCCCGACCGCATTTTTTGTTAATGGGACTCAAAAGCATACAACTTTATGCACCGTATCGGGTTCTGAGGCAACTCGGTAAATATCAAGTAATACCGAGAGATGAAGATTTAAGTACCCAAGTGGTCGAAATTAGTCCTGACGGTCGATTCCCCGAGGAAGAGGTTCGTCAAATTTGGAGTGAGTGTCAATATCTGATGGCAAACACTTGTGTGTCTGATAGGGTCAGAGGGGAAATTGCTCCAGGGTATCACGAATGGTTCAGAGGTGACGTGGCATATGGGAGACCGGCTAAAAGACCTCATCTCGAAGATTTCGCCAAGTCGTCCCAAGAGCAGTGGGATTGGTTAGCAAAGGAAGAAAGCTATCGAGTTGAGATTGGTAAATTAAAGCAACAAGTCGAGAGTCTGAAATTCGAGAACAGTGTACAGGTTGCCGAGGATCAAGGTGAAAAGAATAGACTAGCCAGAGAAAATGACGCTCTTAAGGCCCAAGTCCGACAGTTGAAGATAACCATCGATAAGCAACCGAGGAGCCGATCCGATGAACAATTGGTAAAAAGATTGGAAAGCGAAGTCAGAGAATGGCGGGATGAGCTAGGAAAAGCTGAAAATGTCATGGCAGAACTTAAAGCACAGTGGGCGACAAGAACCGAAGAGCGTCGCCAATACTTGAATCAGTTGAAAAGGGACCATGAGAAAATTGTTGCCAATTTAAAGAGAAAAGTAGTTGCCCTTGAAGGTAGAGCGGTTAGGCAGGCTAGAGACTTCGAAACTGAAAGCGGACATTGTTACAACTTGTTAGCCCAAATGGAGGCAGAAGTGCAACAGCTGCAAGACCAGCACTTGCAAGACTCCCGAGCTTTAAAGACGTGCAGCGATCAGATAAGACGCTTGCTCATAGAAAAGAAGCAAACAAAAGACAGGATTAGAGCCATTGCTCATGCTATTGTCAGGAGATGTCGGGTTTGTGAAGACATGACCCGTACTACTTTTATCTCAGCAGTGATGATCTATGTGAAGCGAACCATGAATGAGTTAGAGCAGCTTGAAAGGGATTTGGATCCTAGACCCGCGGCGAGGCCGAACGACGCCCCGCGGATACCTAAGTTTGAAGCACTAGAATATGCATAGTCCGTGTCTTTGAGTGTCTACCATGTCGAGTCAGTCTTTTGTACGTCCGGATTGAGTATGTTTGCAGCTTAGAGTTTTTGTTTGCTTTCAGATTGCGTTTGTTAGTTTCTTTCCAAAACAAAAGATGTCGAGTTTGTAAGAGTCTGTTTATTAATGAAAGTTGAGCATTTTATTTCCACCCTTATTTTTACATTTATCTTCATGAACTACGCTTGGTTTGATTCGTGCGGGGTCACGATACGTAGGCAATCTCCATAAGATTCGACCATAACCGAAAAGGAAACAAAAAGAATGAAAAGGAAAATATAAGGAAAACCAAGAAAAATAGAAAGAAAAAAAAGAGCGGAAAAACAAGAGAGAGAAAAGAAAAAGCACAAGAGAGGGATAAGGCGAGGAGAAGAAAAATGAAACAAGGAATGAAATGCCGGGATGACGCATGCAATCGGGCAAACGCATAATAGAAAGGAATAACTGTATAAGTGCATTCATGCCAACGTGTGGTTGTTAAATCTGTTAAGACCTAATCGCTAACAAAGTGGTTGTCTAAATGTGTGATACCAGGCAGGTGGTTAATTGATTGGCAATTCTGGCAACTCATCCATACAACACCCGGTCGAAAGATCAAGTAAAAATGACAGGGCAGGATTCGGAAATCAGCATCGTAGACCCTTCGAATGAGGTTGAGGTAACAGATGTGGGTGCTATGAAAGAAGAGATGAGGAAATTAAAAGCACAAATGGCTGAAATGCATCAGGCATGGTCGCAGGGACACCCAGCACCACTATATCCTGCCAACCGATCTTACATCCCACCGTTGGCTCAAGCTTAGGAGCCTATCCCTCCCCACGCATCTTCAGCTTTCCCTTATCAGGCCCAGGGTTATGGTACCACGTCATACGCTCCCCCAGCTTCACCCTCCAAACAAAACCCTCCACCACCCATGGTTCCCGTCTTTGTGGCACCTCCCCCAGCTCCACTACATAGATCATCCAGTGAGCCGCTATTCCAAGCTCACGACACCCAATATTACCCTCCCGAACCCACTTTCAAAGCGCCTGAGCCATATACCTCCTCTCCCCATTTTGAAATCCCGGGAGAAGTTGAGAAACCGGTTAAGAATGCAGAACAAGAGGAGGTGATTCGTAAAGTCAAAAGCCTGGAGCAATCCTTCAGGAACATGCATGGTTTAGGAAACCAAGTTAGTGTCGCATACAAAGATTTGTGCCCTTTTCCTGATGTACAGTTGCCTGCGGGGTTTAAAATGCCGAAGTTTGACTTATATGAGGGGCACGGTGACCCAGTAGCCCATCTGCGTGGTTTCTGTAGCAAAATGAGAGGGGCTGGGGGAAAGGATGAGTTGTTGATAGCATATTTCGGGCAAAGCCTGAGCGGGTCAGCGCTAGAATGGTACACGAGGCAAGACCCCGGCAGATGGTATACATGGGATGATTTGGCTCAGGCATTCATTGGCCATTTTCAATATAACCTCGAAATAGTCCCTGATCGTCTGTCATTGTTGAAACTAGAAAAGAAGCCTGGGGAAAGTTTTAGAGAGTTTGGTTTCCGCTGGAGGGAACAAGCTGCAAGGGTTGATCCTCCCATGCGGGAGAGTGAGATGGTAGATTACTTCTTGCAAACATTGGAACCTACCTATTTTGGTCATCTAGTGACATCTGTCGGGAAGTCGTTTAATGAAGTGGTAAAGATGGGAGCCATGATTGAAGAAGGATTGAAATCTAACAAGATCTTGAGCTACTCGGCTTTGAAAGCAACCACCCAGGCCATCCAAAGCGGTACTGGTGGTGTGCTGGGAAAGAAGAAGAAAGAAGAAGTTGCTGCAGTTGAAGCTAATGTTTGGTCCAGGCACAATAACCGTCCACTCTACTACAACCAACCCAGACCCCATCACCCAAACTATTAATATACCCCATATGGTCCACCAAAACACTATTATCCACCACCAGAACCACACTTTTCTATTCACCACGCCCAGACCTACACTCAACCCCCAGTGCACTCGCAATGGCGTACACCAAGTCCCCAAAATACACAGCCACACCCACAAAACACCTATCCACCTCCCAGGGCTAACAGACCAGGAACCAGCTTCCGCCCAAACCAAGCTTTTAGAAATGAGAAGGCCCCAAACAAAAAAACATTTACTCCGCTGGGAGAATCTTACACTTCTCTTTTCCACAGATTGAAACAGTTGGGGATGCTGACCCCAGTTGAATCCAAAGCACCAAATCCTCTTCCCAGAAACCTGGACCACTCTGTTAGCTGCGAGTATTGCTCAGGGATGCCGGGGCACGATACTGAAAAATGTTGGAAGTTGAAAAACGCAATCCAAGAGCTCATTGATAATCGCCGTATTGAGGTACAGGCTCCAGAGGCCCCGAACATCAATCAAAATCCGTTACCAGTGCATTATGAGGCCAACATGATCGAACTGATACATAAGGGGGCAGAGCCTAAGAAACTTTCGCAGGTGGTTATGGTGATTCGTTCTACGAAAACCAAAGAAAAGATAGTGAGTGCAAGGCCAGTGGTTCAGTTAAAAGCAATAGAAGACAAGCCAGTGCTAGTAATGGGAAAGGGACCGTTTGTGGCCGAGAAAAAGCAGGAGCCAGTCAAGATAGTGGTACCAAGGTCAGTATCCACGCCCGTGGTGGTTGTGAAGGGAGTCTATGTAGAGCCGGTTGTCATAAAACCGGTAGTCCAGTTACCCATGGTTGATAGCAAAGCCGTACCCTGGAAATATGACAAAGTAGTGGTGACATACAAAGGAAAGGAAATTGAGGAAGAAAGTTGTGAAGCACAGGGACTGACCCGGTCAGGACGTTGTTTCGCCCCTGAAGAGTTGAGAAAAGCTAAGGGCGCAAAAGACAATCCAGTGCCAGTTAAAAAAGCTGTAACGGAAGAGGAAGCAGAAGAGTTTCTGAAAAAGATGAAAGGACAAGATTATTCCATTGTTGAGCAACTGAGAAAAACACCGGCCCAAATCTCGTTGTTGTCATTATTAATTCACTCTGATGAGCATTGCCGAGCTTTAATGAAGATATTGAATGAGGCTCATGTGCCTGACAAAATCTCAGTAAACCATTTAGAGACAATTGCCAACAAGATCTTTGAAGTGAACAGGATAGCATTTTCTGATGATGAATTGCCTATGGAAGGCACAGAACACAACAAGGCTCTCTATTTGACGGTCAAATGTGAAGGTTCAATGGTTACTCGGGCACTAATCGATAATGGGTCGAGCGCTAATATTTGCACGTTATCCACATTGAACAAGTTAAAGATTGATGAGGATAGAATCCGCAAAAATAGCATTTGTGTTCGAGGGTTCGATGGAGGGGGAACAAACACGGTAGGAGATATTGTACTCGAATTGACTATTGGCCCAGTCGAGTTCATGATGGAATTTCAGGTGTTGGATGCTGCAGTATCCTATAATCTTTTGTTGGGTCGACCGTGGATTCATGCGGCAAAAGTCGTGCCCTCCACACTGCACCAAATGATCAAATTCGAGTGGGACAGACAAGAAATTGTGTTACATTGGGAAGATCCCACATGCACCATGAATGATGCCATTGTACCTTTTATAGAGACCGAAGATGATAAGGGGCCATGGGTGTATCAGATCCTCGACACGGTTCCGGTGAGCAGGGTGCCTGAGGGTAAAAGTATGCCATGTCCTAGGGTGTCAGCTGCGACCGTCATGGTAGTGTCAGAAATGTTGAATAACGGGTTTGTGCCCGGGAAGGGTTTGGGGGTTGAACTGCAGGGCATTACTCAACCTGTGTCTTTGCCCAAAAATCTGGACACCTTCGGGTTAGGGTTCAAACCAACAGCGGCAGATGTCAGAAAGGCCCGTAAATTGAAGAAGAAAGCTTGGGTGCTCCCTAAACCAATTCCTCGATTGTCCAGGTCCTTCGTCAGACCGAAGTATTAAGAAACAGTCATTGGCAAAGATGCCAGGTTCGTTAATTGAGGCGGATGGGAATTTGGATAAGGTGTTTGAGAAAATATTTGCTGAAGTAAACATGGTTGAGGCCGGGGAAGGGTCAAGCAGAGCAGACATAGAGTACATCGGACCACGTGCTAACATCAGCAATTGGGAAGCTACTCCTCTTCCAGTTCGGAGGGAGTCGTGGTAGTGGGTTTTGTTTTCCTTTTTGTCACCTGGATTATTCCAGGGTTTGTAATCCAGTTGTTATGTTCCGTCCGTTTGGATGAGTTAAAACCTTGTTGTCTTTACGTTTAATGAAATGCAATTTTCTTCGTCCCTAATTCTCTTTCCATTTTCTTTTCTTTTCTTTGTACAGTTCTTTTTATGCTGATATCAATGACATGACATGCATGAGGAATCTTCGGCCCAGTTTTAAAAGCCAATCTAGTTCAGAAGTAATAATACAAGAGATCGAGTGTGATGATGGGGTGGATTGTAATAATGATGAAGCTTATGAGGAAATTAGTAAAGAATTAAGTCACTTTGAAGAAAAACCCAAACCTAACCTAAATGACACAGAAGCAGTTAATCTAGGGGACCAAGACAATGTACGGGAAACTAAAATAAGTGTTCATTTGGAGCCACAACTCAAGGAGGAGATAATTAAAGTATTGCATGAGTACAAAGACGTTTTTGCATGGTCATATGATGATATGCCGGGTCTAAGCACCGATTTGGTGGTTCATAAATTGCCCACTGATCCAGCACTCCTCCCTGTCAAGCAGAAGTTGAGAAAGTTCAAAACAGACATAAGTGTGAAGATCAAAGAAGAGATCACCAAGCAGTTTGAGGCAAGGGTCATTCAGGTTACACGGTACCCCACTTGGTTAGCCAATGTCGTGCCTGTGCCAAAGAAAGATGGCAAGACCAGGGTGTGCGTCGATTATCGAGACCTTAACAAGGCAAGCCCAAAAGATAATTTCCCACTGCCCAACATCCATATACTGATCGACAATTGTGCCAAACATGATATTGGCTCTTTTGTGGATTGTTATGCGGGTTATCATCAGATTCTAATGGATAAGGAAGATGCAGAAAAGACGGCATTCATCACGCCGTGGGGAACGTATTGTTATCGGGTCATGCCGTTTGGTTTGAAAAATGCTGGGGCAACTTATATGAGGGCCATGACAACTATCTTCCATGATATGATACATAAAGAAATCGAGGTATACGTGGATGATGTGATCGTGAAGTCTAGACAGCAATCCGACCATGTCAGAGATTTGAGAAAATTCTTTCAAAGGCTTCGCAGGTACAATCTTAAGCTCAATCCTGCGAAATGTGCTTTCGGGGTGCCATCTGGGAAGTTGTTGGGATTTATAGTTAGCCGGAGGGGTATTGAATTAGACCCGTCAAAGATCAAAGCTATTCAGGAGTTGCCACCTCCAAGAAACAAAACCGAGGTGATGAGTTTGTTGGGAAGACTGAACTATATCAGCAGGTTCATTGCTCAGCTCACGGCAACGTGTGAACCAATTTTCAAATTGTTAAAGAAAGATGTCGCGGTCAAATGGACTGATGAATGCCAGGAGGCTTTTGATAAGATAAAGGGGTATTTGTCAAACCCACCCGTGTTGGTCCCACCAGAACCAGAGAGGCCTTTGATTCTGTATCTGACAGTTATGGACAGTTCATTCGGCTGTGTACTGGGGCAGCATGATGTTACGGGCAGAAAGGAGCAGGCTATCTACTATCTCAGTAAGAAGTTCACATCTTACGAGGTCAAGTATACTCATCTGGAAAGGACATGTTGTGCCCTAACTTGGGTGGCACAGAAATTGAAACATTACTTGTCATCTTACACCACTTACCTTATATCTCGCTTGGACCCGTTGAAGTATATTTTCCAGAAACCCATGCCCACAGGAAGGCTTGCAAAGTGGCAGATCTTACTTACAGAGTTCGACATTGTCTATGTGACACGGACTGCCATGAAAGCACAGGCATTAGCCGATCACTTGGCTGAGAACCCCGTTGATGAAGATTATGAGCCTTTGAAAACTTATTTCCCTGATGAAGAGATAATGCACATTGAAGAATTAGAACAAGCTGAGAAGTCGGGATGGAAACTTTTCTTTGATGGGGCTGCAAATATGAAGGGTGTGGGAATAGGAGCAGTACTTATTTCGGAAACAGGTCAGCATTACCCCGTTACAGCTCGGCTTCGTTTCTACTGTACAAACAACATGGCAAAATATGAGGCGTGTATATTGGGATTGAGATTAGATGTGGATATGGGTGTACGGGAAGTCTTGGTCATGGGTGACTCGGACTTACTAGTACACCAGATTCAAGGGGAATGGGAAACACGGGATTTGAAGCTTATACCGTATCGACAGTGTCTGCATGAGCTTTGCCAGCGTTTTCAGGCCATAGAATTCAGACACATTCCAAGGATTCATAATGAGGTTGCTGACGCTTTGGCTACTTTGGCGTCAATGTTGCACCATCCAGATAAGGCCTATGTTGATCCATTGCAGATTCAAGTCCGTGATCAGCATGCTTACTGCAATGTGATAGAAGAGGAAATCGATGGAGAGCCATGGTTCCATGATATCAAAGAGTACATCAAAGCGGGAGTATATCCAACGCAAGCCACCGGTGATCAGAAAAGAACAATTCGACGGTTGGCAAGTGGGTTTTTCCTTAGTGGAGGAGTACTGTACAAAAGAACGCCAGAGCTCGATTTGTTGAGATGTATAGATGCACGGCAGGCCACAACTATCATGACTGAGGTGCATTCCGGAGTTTGCGGACCGCATATGAGTGGGTATGTTCTAGCAAAGAAGATTCTCCGAGCAGGTTATTATTGGCTCACGATGGAGCGAGATTGTATCAGTTTTGTGCGTAAGTGTCATCAATGCCAAATACATGGAGATTTGATTCATGCTCCACCATCAGAATTACATACGATGTCCGCGCCATGGCCTTTTGTTGCATGGGGCATGGATGTTATTGGGCCAATTGATCCAGCAGCATCAAATGGGCACAGGTTTATCTTGGTAGCTATAGATTATTTTACCAAATGGGTGGAAGCGAAGACATTCAAGTCTGTGACCAAGAAGGCTGTAGTTGACTTCGTGCATGCAAATATCATCTGTCGGTTTGGGATCCCAAAGGTAATCATCACAGATAATGGGGCTAATCTTAATAGTCATTTGATGAAGGAGACATGTGAGCAGTTTAAGATTGCTCACAGGCACTCTACTCCATACCGTCCCAAGGCAAATGGTGTGGTTGAAGCGGCCAATAAGAACATAAAGAAAATACTCCGGAAGATGGTTGAAGGATCTAGACAATGGCACGAGAAATTGCCTTTTGCATTGTTAGGATATCGCACCACCGTGCGTACCTCGGTAGGGGCGACTCCTTACTCATTGGTATACGGTACCGAGGCAGTAATACCCGCAGAAGTGGAAATCCCATCTCTGCGAATCATTGCAGAGGCTGAGATCGATGATGATGAATGGGTGAAAAGCCGTCTTGAGCAGTTGAGTTTGATCGATGAGAAAAGATTGGCATCAGTGTGTCATGGCCAACTGTACCAACGAAGAATGGCAAGAGCATACAACAAAAAAGTACGTCCAAGGAAATTTGAAGTCGGGCAATCAGTACTGAGGCGGATCTTGCCTCATTGGGCTGAGGCAAAAGGAAAATTTGCCCCAAACTGGCAGGGACCATTTGTAGTAACCAGAGTGTTGTCTAACGGAGCGTTGTATTTGACAGATATGGAAGGAGAATGTGTAGAAATGGCCATCAATTCCGATGCGGTCAAGAGATATTATGTATGATTTCTTTATTTTCTGAATGTATCTGTTCGTATTTGGCATATCTTAAAGATTGAAATGATGAAGGCATTTTGTTCTGCTATCCAAACACTCTTACCCCTTGTCATCCCCTTCAAGCCTTACTTATTTTTCATACACCTCTTTCGGAATCAGCGGCACTATAAGAGAACACATGTGACCAACATAAAGAAAAGAAGGAAAGAAAAAAAAAGAAGAAAAGAAAAAGAAAAAGAAAAGAAGAAAAGGAAAAGAAAGAAAAGTGAAAAAAAGGGAAAGCAGAGAAACATAACAACGTAGTCTCTATGAAGTGAACTACGTTTGACTTGATCCCGAAAGGGTACGTAGACAGCCTTACTCCGAGGTTCAGTCATACCAAATAGAAATCCAAAAATCCCCAAGCAAGAAACTGGGGCAGAAGTGGTGATTGTTATGAAAGTTGGATTCCGAAAGTTGTAATTTGAACCCATTGGAATTGTTTTGAGCCTTTTATACCTTTCTTTCTAACTCAATCCAAAAGCCTACATTACGGTCCAAAGAAAGACCTTATGATCAGTTTTGAGAAATGCCAAGATGAACAGGTAGGAATAACCCACGACAGGGGCAACACTCTGGTTCGAGCAAGAAGAACAAAAATAAATGAGAGAGTCTTATGGGTGAAAACCCTCACGGGCACCGTAAGGCGACGGGAGCTGAGAGAAAAATAAATGAGAGAGTCTTGTTGGTGAAAACCTTTACGGGCACCTCAAGGCGAAGGTGAGATAAGAAATGGAAAACTGAGAAAGGTATGTTGATAGAAACCGTTTCGCGGTACCGCAGGGAAACAAGGTTAAGGTCTGGATAAAAAAAAACAAGTGATGGAAGTTCTGGGCAATGAGGTACGGCAATTGAGAGTTGTTTGGTTGGATAGATTGGGCTGATTAATCCAAAATGCATGTCTTGACCATTGGTACTAGTTGTCTCGCTCAGATAAGTTTCTTTTCCTTCTCTTTTCAAACAGTCATCTGGTTTTGGATTCTTCTTATCCTTAACTCAAGAATCATTGCATTTCATTTTCTTTTGAGGGTTTTATCTAGCTGAGATGTTTCAGTGCCAGTTTTGTTCAATGCAAGCAGAAAGGACTTCAAAGTTCACTACCAGCTTCTAGAATTGTAAAGCACAACGTGGTCAGAGCATGTCAAAAACAACTTGATGTCAAGTGGAATACAGGGAATTAACGGAAGTTTCATCGGTGAAATGATTGGGAAATGTCGTGGGAAAGGCGAAAGCTCAAACAAAAAGGTCAGAAAAGTGAAATAACAGCAGGGGTGTAAAACATTTAGGTCGCCAGAGGTTGGGAAATTTAAAAGTTGGTCAGAAAGTCAAGCGAGTCAGGAGTCCGCCTGGAGAATAGAGACATTCAATTTCAAATTTAGCAATCAGGAGTCCGCCTGGAGAACAGAGACATACTTTTCAAGTTTGACGTCAGGAGTCCGCCTGAAGAACGGAGACATACAGTTTAAATTTCAAAAATCAGGAGTCCGCCTGGAGAATAGAGACATTCAATTTCAAATTTAGCAATCAGGAGTCCGCCTGGAGAACAGAGACATACTTTTCAAGTTTGACGTCAGGAGTCCGCCTGAAGAACGGAGACATACAGTTTAAATTTCAAAAATCAGGAGTCCGCCTGGAGAATAGAGACATTCAATTTCAAATTTAGCAATCAGGAGTCCGCCTGGAGAACAGAGACATACTTTTCAAGTTTGACGTCAGGAGTCCGCCTGAAGAACGGAGACATACAGTTTAAATTTCAAAAATCAGGAGTCCGCCTGGAGAATAGAGACATTCAATTTCAAATTTAGCAATCAGGAGTCCGCCTGGAGAACAGAGACATACTTTTCAAGTTTGATGTCAGGAGTCCGCCTGAAGAACAGAGACATTTATTGGTTGAAATCTCGCCAACCTAAAGAAAGGAGTGGCATTTTTAAAGTTGTTGTTGAAGTTGGGAGCCCGCCTAGATAACAGAGGCATACATTTCAGTCTTTACATTTCAAGTGTTGAAGTTGGGAGCCCGCCGAGATAACAGAGGCATACATTTCAGTCTTTGCATTTCAAGCGTTGAAGTTGGGAGCCCGCCCAGATAACAGAGGCATACATTCAGTCTTTTCATTTCAAGTGTTGAAGTTGGGAGCCCGCCCATAGAACAGAGGAATACATTCCAGTCTTTATATTTCAAGCATTGAAGTTGGGAGCCCGCCCAGATAACAGAGGCATACATTTCAGTCTTTATATTTCAAGCATTGAAGTTGGGAGCCCGCCCAGATAACAGAGGCATACATTTCAGTCTTTACATTTCAAGCATTGAAGTTGGGAGCCCGCCCAGATAACAGAGGCATACATTTCAGTCTTTATATTTCAAGCATTGAAGTTGGGAGCCCGCCCAGATAACAGAGGCATACATTTCAGTCTTTATATTTCAAGCGTTGAAGTTGGGAGCCCGCCCAGATAACAGAGGCATACATTTCAGTCTTTATATTTCAAGCATTGAAGTTGGGAGCCCGCCCAGATAACAGAGGCATACATTCAGTCTTTTCATTTCAAGTGTTGAAGTTGGGAGCCCGCCCATAGAACAGAGGAATACATTTCAGTCTTTATATTTCAAGCGTTGAAGTTGGGAGCCCGCCCAGATAACAGAGGCATATATTTCAGTCTTTAATTTTCAAGTGTTGAAGTTGGGAGCCCGCCCATATAATAGAGGAATACATTCAGTCTTTAATTTCAAGTATTGAAGTTGGGAGCCCGCCCATAGAACAGAGGCATACATTTCAAGATCAAGTCAGAGGACAATAAAACAGAGGGTTACAATAGGAATCCCCAGCAGGAAACAACAAAATTCCCCGGCACCGGGAAACAGAAGGTTGCAACAAGAGGTCACAGTACAAACTCAAGTACATGTGTCAAAAGAAGAAAAGCACCGGAAGAAATGCAAGCAGACAAGGAAGCAAGGCAACAAAAACAAATTGTACTCTAGCCTAGCTTCTTGTTTTCTTTTAAGCATGGTGTAACAAGGAGATCGGTAAGCAGTGGTAATAGCATGCAACAACAGTAACATTGCAGTCCCACGGTAGTCCCAGCTACCAAAACTTCCCGAACTACATTGACCTGATTCCTGTTTAGCCCAGGATATGTAGGAAACCTTTGAAGCAAAGGTTCGGTCAAATCTTTTTCAAAAAAAAAATGCTTCACACGAAGTACTCGGATGGGCAAAAATCGCTCGCTTTATCTTTGCACGAAAACCCTTCGTGTCTTCGGGCAAAGAGGGGCAGCTTAAGCACGTGATTTTTGCCCTATATGAGAATTACTCCCAAAAAATTCAAAAATAAAATGATTTTTCTTTGGTGTGCAATTTTGTGATATTTTGTGATATTTTGAATAATTATTTGTATTTGTCTGTGCGTGTTTATTTGCTAAATTAATAAAAAATACAAAAATATGTCGCATTTTGCATGTAGGATTTAATTCTACAATTGTTAGTAATTAAATTTGTTTTACAAAAATTAAAAATTACAAAAATAGGCATCGTTTGCATTTTTAGCATTTAATGTCCAAATATACAATTTTATGCTTAATTATTGCTTAATTGGGCGTTAATTGTTATTGGAGAGTTAATTTGCGCTTTTATAACTTAATTTAGTTCTTAATAATAGTTTAAGTATTTTTATAATTTAGTTTTAGAGAAATAAAAGAAGAAAAGAGAGCGAAAATATAAAGAAAGTCGGAATTGGGCCTCTTCTTCGATTTCAAGCCTCAGGCCCAAAAAATGGCCCAATCTTCCCAAACGACCCAGTCCATTTCGAACTGGGTCGACCCAGTACATAACCCAACATCCTATCATTTTTTATTTTTTTTAACAAAAAAAAAAGGCCAAAAAACCCTAAAACTACTAAGTCATCCGCCACCCCCCTCATTTACTTCTTCTTCCTCAAACTCCAAAACACCCCATCCATGGCTGCCCCCCCTACAAACCCCAGCCCGCAACGTCGACCACCCTCCCCCACGAACACTCCCTCACGTCCAAACGCCACCAACAAATAGCTCATCTACGTCGTCACTTCCTCTTCTTCGTCCTTCGTCAAGCTCGAGCTTGAGCTCGCTTCCATGGCAGCTGTTTCCGCGTCGACTTCTGCGTCTGCTCCATCTCCAAACAACCATAGTCCTTAAAACACCCAGCTCCACCATGTCGACGAACAGCTCGTCGACCACTGCTCCGGCGCGTCGTTGCTGCTGCCGTTCCAGCAGCTCCGTCTTTCTCTGAGACAAACAGCTGCTCGTCATCCTCCTCGATGGACAGCTGCTACCATGGTCGACCAGCTGCTCCTGTGCTGCCCGTGTCCAGCTGCGACGAGCAGCCATGGCTGCTCCGAACGGATGTTGCCGCTGCTCCTCCTTCCTCTGCCGCTGCTTCTGCTTCTCGACGTCGTGCTGCTGCTGCTCTTCGCAGCAGGTGTTGGACGGACTGTTGCTGCTGCTTGCCGCGGCAGTTGCTGCTACTTGCCGCGGCAGTAGCTGCGGGCTGCTTCTACTTCTTCTTCGTCTTCGTCGTCCTTCGTTCGAGCTTTGGTCGAGGCTCGGACAGATTTGTTTACAATCAAAGTTCGTCGTTGATTCATCTTCGGTTAGTTGTTTTTGAGTTTTATTTTTGTCCATATTTTTGTTTGATATTTTCCGGATCCAAAATCGTTAAAGAATTCAATTCTTGTTTTGTTCGTTGTTCATCGTTGAAATCATTTTTCTAGTTTGTTCATGTTCATGTGCTTTGTTAAAATTAATTTTCAGATTTCAAAATAGAAGTTTAATTAATTGTTTTCATATTCATTTCATGTTTGTATTATTGTTTAAGTGAATATTTGTTAGTTTGATGTTTGTTAGATTCAAATTGAAATTTAATTAACTATTTCTTCAATTTGTTTCATGTGTTTATGTATTGTTAGAAATTGTTAATATTGTTAAGTTCAAGCTTAAGGTCATAATTGTTTATTCGTCGATCTTGTTATTTGTCTAAAAAGAATTTAGTTGTGTTAAAGGAAATATATTGATTTAATCGTTTTAATCCGTCATGTTTGTTGTGTTAAAATAGATTCATTCATGTTCATACTTTGTTTGGATGATCTTGAATCCGAATTTTGTATAGCTTGATTTCTTGTTTATCATTTATGATTATTTCTTGAATTTGTCTCATAATCTTGTTTAAGTTTAATATAAGAATTGTTTGTTGTAATGTTTTTAGAGTAGTTGATTTTAAGTTCAATATTATTGAATTTAGAAATCTAAATATACTTGTTTGTTGTTGTTGTTGAATCCGAAAATAGGATTGTTTGTTGCTAAAATATTGTTCAATCAAATTTTAGTTGTTCTTTGTTGTTCAATTTGTGTTCATGTGATTTGTTGTTGAAATGTTGAAGAAATCATGTTCATGTGATTTGTTGTTGAAATGTTGAAGAAATCATGTTCATGAAATTTGTTGTTTGAACATTGTTAGAAATTAATCATATTGTCTATATTTTGGTTAAGTTTGATTAATTGATGTGTTATAGCTGATGGGTAGTTTGGTAATTTATAGTACTTTCGGGGGTAAAATAGTAATTTGCAATAGGGTCGGAGGGGTAGTTTAGGAATTGTACATTTTGTAATTGTTTATATGAAGCATGGGGGACAAAATGAAATGGGGTGGGTTGTGATATAGTTGTTTAATATAAAGGGGGGACAAGACAAAATTTAGTGGGGGGAATCTTGTATTTATTTATGTTAGGCATGGGGGACAAAATATAATGGGGTGGTGTGATATATTTATTTAATATAATGGGGATGAGTGAGAAGATAATGGGTTTGGTAGAGAAAATGGGTTGATTTTAATTGATTAAAAGATTTATGGGATGGGTTATAAGAAGTGTTGAAATCAGAAGAAAGACAGACACAGATACGAGAGAATACAGAGGAGAAAGAACGAATCTGAACAGAAAGAAAATAAGAGAGAGAAAAAAAAGGCTGAACATTTAGAGAGAGAAAATTCCGAAAAAATATTTAAACTTTCAAAAAAAAAACTAAAAAAAAATCTTTTGCTTTCTTTCATTGTTTGAAATCAGAATTAATTGTTTTTCATCAAAGCTTGAAGCTTTTGTTTTGAGATTAATACTCCACCGGTTTGCAAACTCTGTTCCTGGGTTGTTACTGCTATTGGACTTTTGTTGCTGTGCTGTATTGTTATTACTGCGTGGCTGACTTTCTTCTTCTTATATTGGCAATACCAGGTACACAACTGTAATTTTGGCATTTTGTAAGCTGAAATGAAGAACGGAATGTTAAATTTTTAATTTAGTTTTAATTTTTTTTGTATTGTATTTAGATTATTCATGTATTATTATTCTGTCAATCACTGTCATTTGGCATAATTAGACATGTTATAGCGATATATTAAATAACGCCTTAACCGGATTATTAGGAAATATATTCAAGACGGATTACTAATTAAAACTGTTTAATAATCAAAATAGAAGAAATAACGTAAAAATGGCGTTATTGAATCAGTTTGGCAAAAATTGATTAATTCCTTATTCATAAGGTTTTTGTCAACATTAAGTTAATCGGAATCATGTAGTTAATTTCAGTTAAAACATGAATTAGTTTGCAAATCAAGTATTAGGACATGATGTGAATTAAAACAAAGTTAGTTAAGTTTAAATTGTTTAACTTTTAGAAATATGGTTTAGTAATCAAGTTTTTTTTTAATTTTCAGTATTTGTAAATAATTAATTTCAATAAGCTTAAGTCATACTAACAATATGTTTTAATCCAACTATGGGATAATTAGTTTTTTTACTTTTTGGGAAATTCCATGTTGTTCGTAATTATCATTTTAGTAATATTACTTTCCATTAATATTTGTTTTGAATTAGTAATTAACATGTAATTTTTAAGTATGTAGAGATTGACTTCATAATTATGGACAAACTTAGTAATAATAAATATGTAGTCATTAAAGGGTATTCATAAAATAAGGGAGGATCTCGCTAACAAATAAATAAATATAAATAATACAAAAAATTGCAGTCCTCCAATCTTATTTATTTATTTTTTTATATAAGAAAATACCTAGATTTCAAGATGGGCGATTTAGTAAAATTCACGGTCTTACCTAATAATATCATAACGCGTAGTATTTTGGCGCATATTTAATAAGGTTATTTTCTTGAATACGGGTGTACATTTATGTAACCCAAATCACGATCTTGACGAAGTCAAAATGCGTCAACAAATCACGCGTGCACTGGTTGTGGCGTGGCTCGAGATGCGTTTTCACGACGTTGCAATTTTGTATAAAATAAATAATGATAAAAGCGGTTTTTAAAAGTTAAATTTGCACATAAGTTTATAATACGTATTATATCAGATAGTCAAGCCAAATATAACAGTTGAGCGACCGTGCTAGAACCACGGAACTCGGGAATGCCTAACACCTTCTCCCGGGTTAACAGAATTCCTTATCCAGATTTCTGGTTCGCGGACTGTAATACAGAGTCATTCTTTTCCTCGATTCGGGATTAAAATTGGTGACTTGGGACACCCTAAATATCCCAAGTGACGACTCTAAAATAAATAAACAAATCCTATTTCGACTGTCCTTTAATTGGAAAAAACTCCTTGTACCCTCGCGGGGCGAAAAAAGGAGGTGTGACAGTGTTGACAAAGCAAATGCCCTTTACAAGGAAACTGAGAACACTGGATTGCCAGTTGAGCCAAAGGCCTATATGGTGCATCCTAGCTATGCAAAGAAGAAACCTACAGCTGTGAAGAAGGAGAAGAAGCGAGAGACACCACCTCAGAAAATGGCTAGAAAGAGGACAAAGCTAAAGAAACTTCGCCTGAGTTTTGTGAAGAAACCTAGGAAAATGCAGCGCCAAGCATATAGATCCCTTTTGTATCTGATGATTTTGAGAGAGTGTTTCAAGTGGTATGCTGAAAGGTTTTCCCCCCTTTGTTTTGATATAACTAGGCAACATTGGAAATAAAATCTTTGATTCGCAGCTGGGCACACTCTTTTTTTTTTGCTTTTAAAATATGTAACTGATGAACCAATTTATATTCTTGTATCTCATGAATCCATTGTGAACTAAAGATCCAACTTGCTGTAATATGTTCTTTACGTAACAAATAGTAGTTTTCTATGCTTCAGATGGACTTGAGTAAATATATTCTCTAGTGACGGATAAATCTAAATTACTTGTGACTAGATTAATTGGCAATCGTTGGTGTTGAATTCGTTGTGCATTTGTCTATATAGGCGCACATATTTTGTACTGGTTTATTGAAGTCGGATGCAAGAACAACATGTTCAAATAATCATTGGAATTTTCTCATTTTCGGTGCCCTTTAGTCTAAACTCTAAGTGATTTCTAGCATGTCTCGCACATACTTTTTTCCCCTTCTCCTGGCAATTAGCTTGTTAATTTACCTACTTTGAAGTATAATACATATCCCAGTGTGGTGCTGCATCTTTGGGTAAGATATTTAGATGTGCCATGTTAAGTTAGATTCTTATTTACCCTAAATATTGTTGTACGAGTTAGAGGGAACTAATGATTTGCATAGTATTCTCTGTATTTGGTAATTCTTTAAAAAAAATTATGTCATTTGTTCTTGCTATGTAAGATTGCTCGATATTCCTGCCAATCAACATGGTTGAGGTTTCCGTAGAATTATAGACATTTAGTTATATTAGCAGAATTTGCCCTTACAAAGAAGACATGTGGATTCTGAATCAAAATAGATGATATAATAAGTATCATCTTCACATCTAAGTGAATTACCTTATCAGGGTTAGTGTTGCACTTTACGGCCATAAACCTAATAATAGTTTCTTAGGTCGTATTTGACGTCCAGGACAAATATTAGGCGATCCGGGTCCGGATCCTCCCGAGCCCACGACGGAAGGCGTTGGCTATAGCACACGAAAATTTGGGACTCGAGCAGATTTTCAGTTTTATAGCCGTAAAGTGCCAAAAAATGTAATTTGGTCAGGGCGGGTTGGTAACAATGGTTTCTTAGGTCGTATTTGACGTCCAAGACAAATATTAAGCGATCTGGGTCCGGATCCTCCCGGTCCCACGGTGGAAGGCGTGAGCTATAGCATACAAAAATTTGGGAGTCGCGCGGATTTCCAGTTTTATGGCCCTAAAGTGCCAAAAATGGTAATGGAAACAGTGAATGATGAAGACTGAATGGATGAAAAATATTCAATATGATGTGGTAGAATAGTGAAAATACTGCAAATTATTTGTGGATGGACCATGGAAAATGAACAGGGCATTAGGAGGGTTTGTCTTGCTCGGCAAATATGAAGTTTGCTGACTTAAATATGGAATTTGCACATAAATATCTGCATTTTGGATATATGTGACTAAAATTTCAGCGATATTATAACTTTGAGCGATCATCTGCTGCTATTACAAAGTAGTTAAGGACAAATCCTAGCGGAAATAAAAACACTTCAGTGATTTCTTCCCCATCTATCCAAACTTTGGTGGATAAAGTTACTTGGTACCTGATATTTGTGAGAGATGACAGATTTCCTATGGAATTAGTCGAGGTGGGCGCAAGCTGACACCACAGTTATGAAAAAAGAAGATGATGATAATGTCCACTTAGGTCACATTTCAGCTAGATTGGTAGCATTGTGGAGGATGTACTGAACTTGGCTGTAATATTTTCTGGTGTTACTTTTTTATGACATATAACTTGATTTATCAAATTGAAGCTTGCTTTCGCGCCAACGAGAATGAGGGCTTCACCTGATCATCCTAAACCCACTAATGAGCAAGAGAAAAATGAAGAGGTTTTTTCTTATTAAAGATAATAAGAGAACCAAAAAAAAGAGCAAAGAGCTATTAGAAAAAATAACCGAATATGAGGACGAAATAATTAGGCCTTGATAGTATAGTCACTGTCCTTAAGGAATTTAAGCCTCCCAATTTCGTTGCTGCAGGGATTATGGCAGAATTCATCCAGGATTCTACAAAGCCTCTGAAATTCGAGTACCGACAATTAACTCGAATTTCCACTTGAACAAATTGATGAATTGAAGATAGCAGAAAAAGAAGAAAATAAAAACTGTTGCTTTTCTGATGATTTTTGTTTGGGAGAAGAAAGGGGTATTTATAAATCCTTTAGGTGTCTGTTAGGATTAACAGACTCAACCTTTGCCAATAGACACCTTTTAAAAATCAAAAGTCACCTTTTTCAAAATTAAAAAAACGTTTTAATAATTAAAATGTTTTTTATTAATTAAAAAAATTAATAGGTGACTAAAAGAAATAAATTTCGGGATATTTGGTTATTTTCATCCTTTGAAATTGAAATCGTTAAAACACCACAAAATTTTGACTTCAAAAAAGTTGCATCAACAACAATCACTGGTCTACAATGATTCTAACCAGCTATTGATGATCCATATGCAAAAAACATATAAAGAAACCTGAAAATACAATATAACAGAAGGTTAAAAATACAGGACACCAAATTAAGGACAGGTAGTCCTTAACTTAGAGTTACAAGTTCAAAAGTTAAGGACAGGTAGTCCTTAACTTAGAGTTACAAGTTCAAAATTTAAGAACATGTAGTCCTGAACTTAGAGTTAAAAGTTAAAAAGTTAAGGACTTCTTGTCTTTAACTTAGAACTAAAGCACAGAAATTAAGGACAGGTTGTTCTTAACTTAGAGTTACAAGCACAAAATTTAAGGACATGTAGTCTTGAACTTAGAGTTCCAAGTTCAAAAAATAAGGACATGTAGTCCTGAACGTAGAGTTTAAAGTTCAAAAGTTAAGGACAGGTAGTCCTAAAGTTCAAGTTACAAGCTCACAAATTAAGGACACTTGGTCCTTAACTTAGAGTTACAAGCACAGATATTAAGAACATGTAGCCCTTAACTTAGAGTTATACGAACAGAAATTAAGGACACCATGTCCTTAACATTTTCACTGCACACATCAAAGTTAAGGACACCATGTCTTTAACTTTCTCACTACATATATCAAATATAAGGACACCATGTCCTAAAGTTTATAAAACAGAATAATAAACTCTTTTTGATTGTTTACCTATTGTCGTCTAACTTTATGTTAGTATATGTTCCCGGGTTTTTACTTTTCATCATATACAAGTATGAAGACAATAATTCATAATTCTCTTCAGGAGTTCCTTTTATTAAAGCTGCAGCACATCGAATAGCACGCCACGTCTTATGATAACCAATGTCTAGTCCATGCAATTTTTGCATTTCTGCCATGACAAAGGCTGGTGTAACTTCAAACCTTGGGCCTCGAAGATTGTCAATAATGTAACCACTAATCAACTTTGAAGTTGCATGTCTTTGATCAGCTTTCATAGTGTTAACTGAGCTGTCATAATTTTTCTCAATCTTTACAATCTTGAATCTTAAATTCTGAAAGCACACACATACCACTCACACCTATCATCATTGCATTTCAACGAATATCTTGTTGAGCTTGATCTAACAACCTTGAATTCAAAATGTCCTTTAATTGCTATAATCAAAAAATGGTTAATTATACTCTTCTTTTTGTCAAATATTGATCCCACTTTTTTCATCCAACGAAGCATTTTCTCTAAATATCGTAGTTGGGGATTCTTTTTGTTTCGAATTTGAGCTTCGTCTAGTTAGTTGAGTAGAGGGTTTTTCAGCAACTTCTTCTATTACCGGTGCACCCTCTAAGACTTGAATACCCAAAGTTTTTTTATTGTCAATCTCTATAATGCTTTGTCCTTCCACTTGAATAGAATCAAATGTTTGAAGCACCTCTTCAGTTATTGGTTGAGCTTCAAACACATCTATTTCCATTGTTGGCATTTGTCTTGATTGTCATGTTGAGTTTCTATATTGACATGTTCAAAGGTGCTTGTAGAACCAAAAACTCTTTTCGAAACATCAACAATGAAATGACAGCCCTTGAAGAGTGAATGACCTTTTAGTAACTCTAGACATGTGTGAAGATCTAAAAATTTGGATACAAACATTCCCTTGCTTGTTCCTAGGTTGATATTAAACCATATCATTGCTTCAAACTTGTCTTTATCCAATTCAATAACTTCAAAGACCTGTTTAATGAAATTTTCAAATCGAATTGCCTCAGGTAGTGGAACAAGCTTTGTTTGATGATCAAGATACTTATAGTCTGCAGTCCATCTACCATTAAAAGCAACTATAATACATATCGTTTCCATCCTGCAAGTCAAGAAAATGGGAAATTCAGGACATATTTATACATCAATCGTGAAGTTAAGGACACAGTGTCCTAAACTTTATCAATACAACTTGCAAAACACATGACACTATGCCCCTAATATTTAGAACAGTCATGAAGTTAAGGTACTATATATCCTGAATATTTACACAGTAGTCATGAAGTTAAGGACACTATGTCCTTAATATTTAGAACAACTGCAAAAAAGTTAAGGATATCATGTCCTTAACTTTATCAATACAATTTGCAAATATAGGACATTATGTCCTTAATATTCAGAACAACAACAAAAAAGTTAAGGACACCATGTCCTTAACTTTTTCAATACAATTTGCAAAAACAAGACCCTATGTCCTTAATATTCAGAACAATAGCAAAAATGTTAAGGACATCGTGTCCTTAAATTTTTTAATACAATTTGCAAAGACAGGACACTATCTCCTTAATATTCAGAACAACAACAAAAAATTTAAATATATCGTGTCCTTAACTTTTTCAATACTATTTGCAAAAATAGGACACAATGTCCTTAATATTCAGAATAACAGTTATGTTAAGGACACCAAATTCTTAACATTATGTCCTCAATATTTTTAGAATAATCACAGAGTTAAGGACGCGATATCTTTAGTGTTATCAATCCAGAAAAGGAAAAAAAATCAAATTCCCAGTAACGAATTAAAAATCCGCACAAACACAAAAAAAAGAAGAAGCATAAAGAGATATCTCAAAACATAGAAGTTACTATAATTTTATGGTGACAGACGAGAAAGTTGAATATTCTAGTTTAAAATCGGAAGAGAAGCTTTTGCAATTCTGGACGATCATAGCCTTTGCAAGTTAGTTACGTAAGTTTGAGCTGTTGCTGCTGATCGTTAATAAGGAGCGTATGTATAAGCCAAATCCTTATAACAGAAGGGTATTTTGGTTTGGGTGGGTAAAAGTTTATTAAAGCAGTGGCTAAAGACTAAAGACATTTAAAATAGTGGCTTAAAAATAAAGACATGTGTTATTAATGGCTATCTGTGCACATCGCCCCAAAAAATTATACAAGTTTTATACACTTTTACGGCTACCAAATGTAAATAATTTATGGCACAAGATAAAAGTGATAATACCCCAATATTTTTTGTGGAACGGCTAAATGCATAACTTTTCCACACTAGTGGTCAAAAAGGCCCAAAATTTGCCACCCAAAGAGAAAGCCCAAAAATACACCAACTTAGCTCAGAGTTATAGCAGTAGCAGTAGCTGTAGCAGCAGCAGAGAGGGTTTAACAATCCGCCATAGTCGCCTCCCTTTCTCACACAGAATAGACAATGAAAATGTGTAGACTCATGTCCCCATTAACACTCCTCCACCTTCGAACACTGCTCCGCCGCTGTATTTCTTCGTCAGTGACTAATCAATCCCACCACCTTCCCTATTCCCAATTCTCCCTTTCCAAAACCCACATTTTCACTTCATCACTGCCCCATGACCCATTTACGTTTTCGCTATATTGCACCAGTTTTAAACCCTTTTCATCCGAATCTAAAGATCCTATAAAGGATCAAGAAGAAATAATTGCTCAGTCTTTATCGTCTGAGATTGTCAAAGAACTCGACGCAGAATCTCTCTCCATTCCAGAAAGACTCGATCTTGCTTTCTCCCACATAACTTTAACGTCTTCCCTTATCCTTACCACACTCAATCTTTCCCCAGATGCTGGTAGAACTGCTTTAGGGTTTTTCAAATGGGTAAAATCCAAAGAAAGTTTCAATCTTGATGATGAAGTTGTGTCTTACTTTGTGGATTATTTTGGGAGGAGAAAAGATTTTAAAGATGCAAATGATGTTCTTATTGATGGCCGAGAGGGGTAACTGGCTTTAAGGCATTTGAGTCTATGGTTGATAGGCTTGTACGGGCCGGGAGGTCCACTCTGGCAGTGACATTCTTTAAAAATATAGAGAAAGATTATGGGTTAGTTAGGGATTTGAATTCTTTGAAGTTGGTTGTTTCAAGGTTGTGCGAGCATGGTTTTGCTAGTTATGCTGAGAAAATGGTGAAGAATTTAGCTAATGAATTTTTCCCTGATGAACATGTATGTGATATGTTGATAAGGGGTTGATGTGTTAGCGGGAAACTTGATGAGGCATAGAGGTTAGCTGGGGAGATGTATAGAGGAGGGTTTGAAATTGGTACTTCAGCATATAATGCAATTCTTGATCGTGTTTGTAGGCTTTGTAGGAAGAAGGATCCGTTTTGGTTTCAATCTGAGGTAGAGAATGTGTTACTGGAATGGAAGAGAAGGGTGTTCCTAGAGATGTGGAAACCTTTAATGTGTCGATCACTAACTTGTGTAAAATCAGGAAAATGGAGGATGCAATGATTCTGTTTTACAGGATGGGTCAATGGGGTTGTTCTCCAGATAAGACGACTTTTTTGACACTTATTACGAGCTTGTACCAGGCTGCAAGGATTGGAGAGGGTGACGAAATGATTGATATAATGAAATTTGCAGGTTTTGGGGATGCACTTGATAAGAAGGCCTATTATGAAATTTTGAAAATTTTATGTGGGATTGAGAGAACTAATCATGTTATCACTGTCTTTGCTAAGATGAAAGAGGATGGTCGCAACCCGGGGTTAAAAACTTATGATTTGTTGATGGGAAAGCTGGTTGCTCATAATCGTGTTGACAAAGCAAATGACCTTTACAAGGAAGATGAGTACAATGGATTGCCAGTTGAGCCAAAGGCCTATATGGTGCATCCTAGATATGTAAAGAAGAAACCTACAACTGTGAAGAAGGAGAAGAAGCGAGAGACACCGCCTGAGAAAATGGCTAGAAATAGGACAAATGTAAAGAAAATTCGGCTAAGTTTTGTGAAGAAACCTAGGAAAATGCATCGCCGAGCATATTGATCCCATCTATATCTGATGATTTTGAGAGACTTTTTCAAGTGGTATGCTGAAAGGTTTTCCCCCCTTTTGTTTTGATATAACTAGACAACATTGGAAATAAAATCTTTGATTCGCAGCTGGGCACACTCCTTTGTTTTTTTTTTTGCTTTTAAAATATGTAACTGATGAACCAATTTAAATTCTTGTATCACATGAATCCACTGTGAACTAAAGATCCAACTTGCTGTCATATGTCCTTTACATAACAAATAGTAGTGACATTTTTCTATGCTTCAGATGGACTTGAGTATATATATTCTCTAGTGACGGATAAATCTAAATTACTTGTGACTAGATTAATTGGCAGTCGTTGGTGTTGAATTCGTTGTGCATTTGTCTATATAGGCGCACATATTTTGTACTAGTTTATTGAAGTCGGATGCAAGAACAGCATGTTCAAAATAATCAATGGAATTTTCTCATTTTCGGTGCCCTTTAGTCTAAACTCTAAGCTGATTTCTAGCATGTCTCGCACATACTTGTTTCCCCTTCTGCTGGCAATTAGCTTGTTAATTTACCTACTTTAAAGCATAATACATATCCCAGTGTGGTGCTGCATCTTTGGGAAAGATATTTTGTCACGCCCCGAACCTGGGCCTAGACGTAACACGGCACTCGGTGCCTGACTACATGTGACCGAGCGAACCAACTGGCTGGCTGAATCAACATGTGGTATCATAACATACTGAATGAGGAAGATAAACTAACATATGCTGATATACGGAAAGTCCGGAGAATATAAATCAAAGAGCGGAAATACTAATACAATTCTAAAACATATTTGTAGCCAACATTTCTTACTATGAAAAGCATGTGACTCTGTCTAACTGTTACTCTAGTCTATGAAGCCTCTATTGAAGTGCTGAAAACACTGACTATCTGTAAATACTGAAAGGCTGTAAAGTAATGATAATGCCCCGAAAGAACTGGGGATCACCAAATAGCTGGTACGAGAATCCTAGCGCTCTGCATCGTCGACCTGCAAATCATTACATGCATTGTGAGATGCAGGCCCCGAGCAAAAAGGGATGTCAGTACATTTGAATTGTACTGGTATGTAAGACTACTGAAAGAAAGAATTATAAATGCCGAAATTGAAACTAAGCTGATATCTGAGAATTGATAATTGAAATGATAACTATTGAAACTGAAACTGAAATGATAACTAATAACTGATAAATTAAATGATAACTAATAAATGATAAATGATAATTGATAAATGAAATGATAGCTAATAAATGATAATTGGACTGATAACTGGTAACTGAACTGATAACTGGTAACTGAACTGATAACTGGTAACTGATATGATAACTAATAACTGAATGGTAACTAATAATTGAACTGAAAGGAAGTAAGGATATGAATACTCCCTCTTCTGAATGATGAACAACCTGTTTATTTGAATAACCCATTCTTTTGCTCCTAGATAAATTCTAAAGTCTCAAATGGTTATAATCAAGATTATTCTTTATCACCCATAAGGTAAACAACACCCTTAATCAATAATCAACAATCAACAAGCCAAACCTATAATTGTTCATGCTTTTCTATCAAACCCATCAACTCATATCTCTTGAACTTGAGTCAATAATCATTAATCCAATGCTAGAATCAATTAGAGGGTGAAGACATACCTTTTTGACGTTCAATCTTCTTGAATTCGAATTCTAGGGTTTGTTCTCTCAACAATGATGCCCCAAACAATATCTAATGATATGGAGGGTTTACCCATGTTAATAAGATATTGAGATATTGAAACTAACTTAGAATCATTATTAGAACTTACCTTGGGTGGTGGAAGGACCCTTAGGGAGTTAGGTTTTTGAGAGTTCTCTTTTCTAGAGCAAGTTTTTATGTTTTGGGGTTGTGGGGGACGAAATATGGCTTTAAAACGACCCCCCACTAGCGCGCCCACGCATATGAAGGCCTGACCGCGCTACTGACCGCGCTAAACAGCAGTAGCACTGCCTCAAAATCCGTGCTACCGGCGCGCTACCAGCGCGCATATCGCATGTTATTTTGTAAAACGCGCATAACATTTTGAAAAAAGATACGTTAGAGCTCCATAATATATTTTTGGAAATATATTTCAAAGGTCTACAACTTTCATGCTTTGAGTTTTCCCAAATTCCTTACTCATTTTCACTAAAACTTGCTGGAATACGAACCTTCTGCAAACTTAGTCGATTTTGTCAAATCTTACGCGCCTCACTTTCCATCTTGATTTTGAAATAACTATTTTCACTCATAATCATCCCTATGAGACTTTACATGCCCAAAATATAACCTTACTACTCCTTTAACTCATTCATACCTGAGTCGAAGTTACGGGGTGTTACATTATCTCCCCATTGGGATCATTAGTCCTCGAGTGATTGTCCTGATTGTAACTTCTGCTAACTCCGGACCTTAAACGGGTCTGGTGTAAACATGAACTTTCATTAACACTTGTATACTAAACTGAATAAATACCTGATTATTGAACTGTTACAATACTGAACTGAATGACTACTGCATTGACTGAATATTAGTCTGTCATGGATACATGAATACTGAACTAACATGGATATATGAATATTGAACTGGCACGAATATTTGAGTAATCTAAGTACTAAGCTGGCATGAATGTCTAAGTATTGGACTAACATGAGTAGCTGAGTATTGAGCTGACATGAGTATCTGAGTACTAAACTGACATGAATATCTGAGTACTGGAAACTTGAATGTTATAACATGACACGTGAAATACTGGTTGTACCACCACTAATTATGGTGGCAACTCCAACTCATAAGCTAATTGATCGATCCTTCGCAAGAATCTATATGGCCCAATATAGCAGAGACTATGCTTCCCCTTCTTCCCAAATCTTATAACGCTTTTCATAAATGAAACTTTCAGAAACACCCAATCATCAACTTGAAACTCTAAGTCTCTATGCCACACGCTCGAATAGGACTTTTGGCGGCTCTGAGTTTTCTTCGAACGCTCTTGAATCAACTTAACTTTCTCCATTGCCTGATAGATTAAATTTGGTCCCAAAAATTCCTCTTCACCAACTTTGAACCAACCAATTGGCGATCTACACCTTCGCCCATACAGAGTCTCTCACATTGCTATCTTGATACTAGAATGGTAGGTGTTATTATTAGCAAGGTCAATGAGAGGTACGTGATTATCCCAATTACTTTAACATCAAGGACACATCCTCAATTGTTTGAATAATGCGCTCTGCCTGGCCATCTTTCTGAGGATGAAAAACTTGTGCTTAATCCTTTCTGAAAGGACTTCTAAAAGTTCATTTTAAACTGAGCACCACAATCCGGAATGACGGACAACGGAGTCCCATACATCAGACAATTTTCTGAATGTACAACTCAGTATAATCTTCTACTGAATCTGCAGTTTTTTACTGGCAAGAAGCGTGCTAACTTGGTAAGTTGATTTACGATCATCCAATCAAATCATGCTTTTAAAATGAGCAAGATAATCCCGTTATAAATTTCCATATTTACCATTTCCACTCAAAAGTATATGTATCCTGGGATGAAAACACTAGACTTTCTACTGCTTGACTTTCACTTGCTAGCAATTCGGACAATTGGCCACAAAGTCTGCGACGTTCTTTTTCATGTTGTTCAACCAATAAATATCCTTGGTCATGATGCATATTTGGGGAACCTGGATGGAAAGAATACCAGGAATTATGGGCTTCTAACATGATTTCCCTCTTTAAGTCCATCTATGTCTGGAATACACAATCTTTCTTGGTACCTCAAAGTACCATCATCTCCCCCTTATTCAAAAGCCATCGTCTTATACTTGTAAATCCCCTCTTTCAACTGCAACACGTAGGGATCATCACATTGTTTCTCATTCTCTTCGGCTACTAAGGAAGAACAAATTCTGTTCTGGACAATAATTCCACCATCTTCAGAATCCGAAAGCCAAACTCTTTGCTTGGCTAAGCGGTGAACTTATTTCACCATAGTTCTCTTGTCTGTCTCAATCATGAGCTACACTTCCCATACTTGATTATCATTCTAAGCACTTCCTGAAAACACTTATAGCATTGTTGCGATCTAAGTCTTTGACTTGTACTCCACAATTAGAGTCTCGGGCAATGGTTCTACCCTCATAACACATAAATAGGCATGATTTTATAGCTTTTATTTGACCACTTTATCATCAATAACTAAGCTCGGTGATCATTCTACTCACTTTGTGTTTCTTACACATGCTATACATAATCCCTGTGGTAATTATACAATTTTCCCTCATTACCGAACTAATTTTCTTTTTCATATCCCATGCTGACTATTTGGGTTTCAAATCACTAACTGGACTTACAAAAAAATTTCACATCACCCCTTAGACCAAAGGTCTTATACTTGCGGATCCTTCCTTTTTTTCCGGGATTCTAACAACTTTCTTTATCTTCTACAACTCTTTGCACTTTACGTTAATGACGACTCATCTCCCAACTTACCTCTGAGAAATCTTTCTTACTAGAAAAAACTAAATTATTTACTTAAACGGAAATCTTATGTCTTCATAACTATCCTACATAATCGTAATGATTTAACTCTACCCACACTGTCAATCCTGGAGAAATCACATTTCGATAATTCCTAAAGGCTATTCTTCTATAGTTTGCTCTCTCGCTACTAGCTGATTTTTTTTCCACCGCTATTGTACTTTGGGGTTTAACTTAAACTCTTTGGGCTCTGACACATGCGTTCGGTATTTTCAAACTGTCATCCACTCACTAAAGATAACCTGGCTAAGTGGATCAAATCTCACCTCTACTAGCTCAGCTGAAATTGCTAATTCACTGTATCTACTCAAAACTTACTTAATAACTTTTACTAACCACCTGCTAGCATCATATTCTGTTCTCCTGCTTTGAATAACTAAAATGAAGCATAAGGTTACTCCTAACTTCCCTTATCATCTGACCATATTCTTTTGCCACACACTATCATTTTTTTGAACTATGTACATAGATCACACTTAGGAAAATTCATCTGTCTTAAACAAAATTAGAATATCTAACCCCAAACTTTCTATATAATACAAAATCATATCATACTATAAACATCCGCGGTAATCACTTAGTCACATAACCTAAGGGGGAACTACCATATCTTTTATCTTATGTCAGTAGGTGCTTCTTATAGTAGCTTACTAGTGTGGTACTTCTAGTTCTGATTTGAATAATTCTAAACAACTTAAAATCATTCCCTGAAATTCAATATTGGCTGCTCTTGGTTCTCATTTCATACATCATATCTTCTTGTCATTTGCATGAGTTGTACGAAATCACATCTTTGGTAATAACAAACGTTTCTGACTCCTAGGTATTTTCCCCTTAGTCTCTTTTTTTCCCCAAAACTATAATGACCAATTCTAGGCCATTTGCGGTAAAATTCTTAACATGCTACACTGTAGGGTCTGACATACAGATACACTACCACACACATCTGATAAATTACTTCATACACCATCCAGTGAGTCTTGGGTCTTAATCCCTATAACTTGCAAAGATTTCGCTATAATCATTGTTACTTACATTTTCCTTGAGAATCCATATGCATCCCACTTTTAACGTCCTCTCAAGTCTCATATTTACCAATCTGTACTCCATAATTATACCCCAATAGGCAATTATCCTATCTAGGACCTTAGGTTTCTCCTGCGCGTCGCTTGAGCATCCAATACGTTTGGAATTCGATAGGAAGAAAAGGTTAACTATGGCTCTAAGTTTCATGGCACGATCTAGAGTAGAAAGAAATGAGACAATCCTGGATGTCTTGGTAGTTAACCGTTTATATGAGTGGTCGGCACACACATATAAAGGAAACTCCACTAGACACGGCTTCATAGACTCCCTAGGACTCTTGAACCTAATGCTCTGATACCAAGCTTTGTCACGCCGCGAACCTGGGCCTGGACGTAACACGACACTCGGTGCCTGACTACATGTAACCGAACAAATCAACTGGCTGGCTGAATCAACATATGGTATCATAATATACTGAATGCGGAAGATAAACTAACACATGCTGATATACTAAAAGTTTGGATGATATAAATCAAAGTGCGGAAATACTAATACAATTCTGAAACATATTTGCAGCCAACATATCTTACTATGAAAAGCCTGTGACTCTGTCTAACTGTTACTTTAGTCTATGAAGCCTCTATTAAAGTGCTGAAGACACTGACTATCTGTAAATACTGAAAGATTGTAAAGTAATGATAATGCCTTGAAAGAACTAGGGATCACCAAATAGCTGGTACGAGAATCCTAGCGATCTGCGTCATTAACTTGTAAATCATTACCTGCATTGTGAGATGCAGGCCTCGGGCAAAAAGGGACGTCAGTACATTTGAATTGTACTGGTATGTAAGGGAACTGAAAGAAAGAATTATAAATGTTGAAACTGAAACTAAGCTGATCTGAGAATTGATAATTGAAATGATAACTATTGAAACTGAAATGATAACTAATAAATGATAACTGGACTGATAACTGGTAACTGATATGATAACTAATAACTGAACGGTAACTAATAATTGAACTGAAAGGAAGTAAGGATATGAATACTCCCTCTTCTGAATGATGAACAACCTGTTTATCTAAATATTAAACTGCGGCCTTAGGCCCAAATATGCATAAAGCATAAACTGCAGCCTCAGGCCCAAAGATGCATAAAGCATAAACTGCGGCCTCAGGCCCAAATACAAGTATTCAACATTCAAGGATTTAAAATTAGGGACTGAGAATCATACTACAATATATGATAGTGAAATACTGAATCACATTGAGTTACATAATACTGGAGTACTGGATCATACTAAGTTACATAATAGTGGAATACTAAATAGGACTAGACTGAGACATGTATTCTTGAACTGATTATGAACACTGAAACTTCAACTGTTTATGGCATACCGAGTAATCTATACTAAGACTCGGGGGCATCAAGCCCAAGTCTATATTGAATACGCACTGAGCTCACAACATTCAGAATGAAAGCCATGAATGAGTTATGAAGCTAGAGAATAGAAGCTCTACAACTATTCAAGGAACTAGGCTTAACTATATTTTTGAGGCAATTGATACGTCGTAAAAGAAACGTAGTGTAGGGAGAATCATTAATATTCCCAAACATAGAGAGTTGGCCTCACATACCTTAACTTCCTTCTCTTGAGCATAATACAACATTCGCCAACCCCTTCAACTTTAATCTATATTAATACAAGTCAAAGGGATTCCGTATTAGCAATAATACTCATGTTTTGGTTACTTAGGCATTTTCTCAAACACTTGGTGGCATAAAGCTTCATAGTCCTTATTAATGGTGTCTCTACACCCAATAACCAATTCTCTTGATCCTAGATAAATTCTAAAGTCTCAAATGGTTATAATCAACATTATTCTTTATCACCCATAAGGTAAACAACACCCTTAACCAATAATCAACAATCAACAAGCCAAACCTATAATTGTTCATGCTTTTCTATCAAACCCATCAACTCATATCTCATGAACTTGAGTCAATAATCATTAATCCAATGCTAGAATCAATTAGAGGGTGAAGACATTACCTTTTTGACGTTCAATCTTTTTGAATTCGAGTTCTAGGATTTGTTCTCTCAACAATGATGCCCCAAACGAATATCTAATGATATGAAAGGTTTACCCATATTAATAAGATATTGGGATATTGAAATTAACTTAGAATCACCATTAGAACTTACCTTGGATGGTGGAAGGACCCTTAGGGAGTTAGGTTTTTGAGAGTTCTCCTTTCTAGAGCAAGTTTTTATGTTTTGGAGTTGTGGGGGATGAAATATAGCTTTAAAATGACTCCCTACTAGCGCGCCCATGCATCTGGAGGCCTGCCCACCCTACTGACCGCACTAAACGGCAGTAACACTGCCTCAAAATTAGCGCGGTCGCGCTAAGGGCGCGCTACCGGCGCGCATATAACATACTGTTCTGTAAAATGCACATAACTTTTTGCACAAAGATCAGTTAGGGCTCTATAATATGTTGTTGGAAAGCTATTTCAAAGTCATACAACTTTCATGCTTTGAGTTTTCCTAAATTCCTTACTCATTTTCACTAAAACCTGCTGGAATACGAATCTTCTGCAAACTTAGTCTATTTTGTCAAATCTTATGCACCTCACTTTCCATCTTGATTTTGAAATAACTATTTTCACCCATAATCATCCCGATGGGACTTTACATGCCCAAAATATAACCTTACTACTCCTTTAACTCATTCATACCTGAGCCGAATTTACGGGGTGTTACATATTTAGATGTGATAGGTTAAGTTAGATTCTTATTTACCCTAAATATTGTTGTACCAGTTAGAGGGAACTAATATTTTGCATAGTATTCTCTGTATTTGGTAATTCTTTAAAAAATTATGTCATTTGTTCTTGCTATGTAAGATTGCTCGATATTCCTGCCAATCAACAAGGTTGAGGTTTCCGTAGAATTATAGACATTTAGTTATATTAGCAGAATTTACCCTTACAAAGAAGATATGTGGATTCTGAATCAAAATATATGATATAATAGGTGTCATCTTCACACTTAAGTGAATTACCTTATCAGGGTTAGTGTTGCACGGTCATGGACAAGCTGGTAATGGAAACAGTGAATGATGGAGACTGAATGGATAAAACATATTCAATATGATGTGGTTGAATATAGTGAAAATGCTGCAGATTATTTGTGGATGGACCATGGAAAATGAACAGGGCATTAGGAGGATTTGTCTTGCTCGGCAAATATGAAGTGTGATGACTTAAATATGGGATTTGCACATAAATATCTGCATTTTGGATATACGAGACTAAAATTTCAGCAATATTATAACTTTGAGATCGATCATCTGCTGCTATTACAAAGTACTTAAGGACAAATCCTAGCGGAAACAAAAATATTTCAGTTTCCAAACCTTTGTGGATAGAGTTACTTGGTACCTGATGTTTGTGGGAGATGACAGATTTCCTGTGGAATTAGTCGATGTGGAATTAATAATATAGCCAAATTCTAGTTTCTCTCCAAAACGTCTTTAATATTCAAATCATGTAAGACAAAAAAGTTCTTTTGTGGTTAGTACTACTATTTTTATGCACCTTGGCAAACGAGGTATAGTAACACTAACCATAACAAGAAAAAGGATGTCATTATGAAGCTGTTTTGTGATTACAGAGACGGATCTAGGATTTAAATCCTATGAGTTCAGTTTTAATATTTTTAATATTGAACCCATTATATTTTTAAAGTTATGGGTCCATATCTATTATTTTTGCAATTTTAATGAATTTTTACATATAAATTTTTACTCCGCGTCCAAAGTTATGGATTCAGTTGAATCCATAGTTAATATACTACATCCACCTGTGTTTGTGAATGGAGTATATAAGAAGGTTCAAATCTGAAAGGAAGCGAAAATCAAACTGATTTCTACCTATTTGTTTCCTATTTAGGAGGTAGCAGATAGTCGATGAAATAAGCTGGCTTGGCACATCATCTCCAAACAGAGTATATAAAAAAAGATTCCATTATAACCTACTTTCAAATTGAAATTGGCTCATTTTGACCCAGAAAAAAAAAAAAAAGATGACAAGCACTCAATACATATTGGGCAAGAAATGTAATACTCCTATTAGTTTATTTAGGTAAATACATTTTTTTTTGAAACAAACACTTATATGATATGAGTCGACTCATTTTTAAACCGCTCATTAATTTTCAACCTGTTTTTTAATTATCTGAAATATGAGCGAGTTTGATTTTGATATATTTTTGTCGAATTCATTTTCAACCCACCCTAACACGCGCCGCCTAGGCGCCAGGCCGCCAGCCACCACTACTCTTCAGTCAGATATCAACGAAAATTTTATTTAAGAGCAGAAAAATGTGCCAAAGTATTTAAAATTAATTGATAACTCTATATAATTGTAAGCTTAGTAAAGTAATGATCCTCTTAATTAGCCGCGTCTTGACCAAGTATGATAATGAAACATTAAATTTAATAAATCCTAATGCTTAACCAAAAATGAATTTTTACCTCCTATAGCAAAGGTTAACACCTTATTTATTTTAAATAAATATCATTTAAAAAAATTATGTTCTATAGATACCTTTTAAGGTTTATAGCAAAATATTTTAATTTTAGTTACCTCCTAGCCCTAAGCCACTAAATACGCTAATCAGTTACAATATTATCTTTCTCTCTCTACTTTGATACATCTCATTCTCTTCCCCCATCCCATTAAAATTTTCGATTCTCTTCCTCTTCTCTGTCTAGTTCGCTTGCGATTTCTCCTCCGTTGATACAACATTATGAATTTCCCCGACTTGTACAAAATATATTTGTATGATGTAGTTTCCCCATTTTCTGAAAATGGTTAGCTTCCCGGAGTTGTACCGTACTGCACCGTCGCCGGTGTGCCGAAGTCTTTTGTAATCCATGAAATCCTCATCTTGTCTTCACCAACCATGAAAATATGCACCTGAAAGTGTGAGTTGGCTAAATTTGTAATACTAACTGTATGGTCTAAAAGCTTAAACACTCATCGATCTAATTGATCTCAACCGAATTGTCCGATGTATCTTTACCGTTCAGCAATTTTTCTGAAAATTCACCTCCGAGGATTATAACCCTAAAGAAGATATGCAGATGGTCATCATGAATTTGAAGTATTTCAAATGCAAGGCCCATCCCCTCCACTAGATTGTTATCTAAAAAACTTCATTTCTTATTTATCATTTTCTTTCTTCTACTGTTCAAACTCATGCTCTAAGATTTTTTTTCCATTGTAATTCAATGTATCTCGTTGTATTCCATGTATTTCAATGTATTCACTGTCTTTTTTTCTTATTATATTTCAATGTATCCCGCTGTATTCAATGTATTTTATTGTATTCACTATCTCGATATATGCCATGAATGTATTCATAAGTTTTTTTTAATTAATATAATTTATGTATTCAGATGTATTATATAATTTCTATGAAGATTGCTATGTTTTTGAGGTATTTTTCGGTTGAGAATCTTTTTTATAACTGAAAGTACAAAATTTGTGTGTTATAATTGAGTTTGTTAAGTTATATTAGGAGTCTATTATGTTAATTGATTTACTTTGCCTTTTAAAAACAATGTAATCCCTTATTTCACGCCGTGAATTCAGTCGAATATAATAATCTGTCCAGCTATAATCCCATGTTTCACTCCATAAATACAGTCGAATACACTCGAATACAACAACTGATTAGCTGGACTTCCTTGATTCACGCCTATTTTTGCTACTGTATTCATGAATACAATAGCTTAAATACATTAAATATATCTTATAACCACATAAAATGTATCTATAATCCGTAATATAGCAAATGATATCTATAGATGACTAATTACTACTAATAGATAGTGCTTTATAAAAAATTTCCAATAAAAAATCCACGGTATTAAACTTTTTTAATGGTCCAACTATCTGTTTCTGCTAGTAATACAAATGGGAAAATAGCAAACAATTGTATGAAGTCTCTCTTGTAAATAGATTAACAATAAAAACAGAGGTGGCCGGTGAGATGAGGCAAACCATAAAATTCATTGAAAAGCCAATTCTTTTTTTTTTTTTTAAGTCAAAACATTGTTATATGATATAACCAGAAAAATGCACTAACATTATGGCCAGCATTTTCATTGACAGGCAAGATATCTTTTGTGCATATGTTTTTTCCTTTCTCTTTTCCCCTGTTTTGGTTCATCAATTTAATTTCCTTTTGACACAGTTCTTTGCGTGCTGAAATAAAAGCATGTATTAGACGTTTCTAGGGGCACGTTTTGCCATAGAAACAGTTTCTTTTTTTCGATTTTTTAAAAACTTGAAAACAAATATCATTTTTTTCCCGAAATTTCATAATTCTTATGTCCAAACACCCACTAAATACGTACAATTTTCAATTACTATTCACAAATACTTTCTTGGGAAGTGAGAGTCTGTGTCCTACCAAAAAGCAACTGAATAGAAGTCTCTATAATGAAACGAAAATTGACAACCTCAATATTTTTTCCTAAAGCTATTTCTTAGTGAAGTTGCATTCAAAATAGTTAAGAGTTTATCGTGTCAATGAAAAATAGTCATTATTTTGCTGTAATAGAGATCGGTCCAACATAATATATACTTCAGTATATTATGTTGGACCGGTATACTTGCTGGAACTCTAATATATTATGTTGGAGTTCTAGTGTACTTATGCTAGAACTCCATCATATTATGCTGGAGTTCCAACATACTTATCCTGGAACTCCAGTATAATATGTTGGAATTCAAGTATACTTATGCTGGAACTCTACCATAATATACTGGCGTATTTTTCGGGTTTTGAACAGTGTTTTCGCTCAGATTTATCTTTACATGAAAAGTGGCTAAATTTCGATTACTTTTGAAATTGAACTATTTTTGAACGACAAGTTGTAAATCTGACTATTTTAAAATTTCTCCCAATATAGAGTCATCTTTGTGCGAATCCGAATTTCATCGGGCCTCAAGGTGGATACCAAACACCGGGTAAAAAAAACAAAAAAACTATCGAACAAAAAAAGAAATTAAAGAAGAAGATGCTAACACGTCAGCTCTACTAATCACTTTTGAGTACTTTTAACCTAAATGATCCAGTTTAGAACGTCATTAATCGTAATCATTTGCACATACAATAATGGCCAATTATATTCCACGAAGTATTCCCATTCAAAATCATTTAAGTTATGATAAGTCAATCACTTATACATTTTGCAGTTTCACAAATTTTAAACTCTTCGATGTATCATATTACACATAAAAGAAATTAAACACAAGATCAATCACTACTTTTTAAAGTGAATTTCATAATCTGCCCCTTAATACCTTGTACTTCACTGGAGCAATACATGGTTGAACACATGAAGTTACGAAAAAAATGAAGCCGGAAAATCAATCTAAAATTTCACTAGATTTCTCCCACACTGAACTAGTATTTCAATTAAGTAAAAGCAATCAATTTTTTAATCTCTTATCTTTACTTTAAGCACTCCTAAGCTCCTGTTTGGCCATAAATTTTAACACTATTCTTTTAATATTATTTTTTAAAATATTATTTGTTGATGGAATATGATCAATTTCTGAAAGAAAATAAATCAAGTTCCTAATAATTGGTTTATGACAATTTTTGGGTGAAATTTTTTCTTCCACTCAAAAAATTCTAACATTTTTAACTTACTAAAATTATTTTTCCACACAACATTATTTTTTTTTATTTAAATATTTAACCAATTTTATGTTCAAACGCTAGCTAAATTTCGATAAGACACACAAGGTTAGAAGAGAAATAAATGTGAAGCACCCGTCCCCTCAATTCCTTTTTCCGTCAAACAGGATTCCTTCTTTTCTCTACAACTTTTTTCCCAAAAATTGCAACAAAGGGCTGGCAATTTGTCCTTTCTTTTCCCTCTATTGGAAAGGTTCCTTTTTGTTTTCCCCTCTTATTAATTTCAAGTAAATCTTTTTTTGGTTTCTCATCCGGTGTCCGGTACCCGTATTGAAGCCCGACTATATCCGGATTCGCGCCGCGTAGGGCCCTATTCTGAGGGAAGCGCTCCCTACCAATGATTTTTCCATACCCAGGGCTCGAACTCGAGACCTCTGATTAAGGGAGGAGTAGTCTCATCCACTATGTGGTTCAAGTAAATCATAATCTCAAAGAAAAACAAAATATTGGCTAATCTGGTGACAGTTGGCTCAATAAAGTCTATTTCGCCCCTCCGTTTTAACTAATACAGTAGTCATATGAACATTACAAAAGGCTAATTCTTAAAATTTTAATCGGAAACTTATTGGACTCCACAATCATATAATTTAAAAATATTTAGAATATTTTCCTAGTCTTATGAAACATTTTAAAGGGAAAAATTCAGAATTAGCATGATTATTAGTAATTGAAAATTAGCTATAATTTTAAAATTAAAAAAAAAATTAATCATTTTTAATGCGAAGGTAATATTTGGACAAGAATATCCAACTTAAAAGAGCGCAAATACTCGTTTTATTTTTTATTTTTTCCGCTTTAACTCCAACGAGAGCTGGAGTTAAAAATTATAAGACAACGTCTTATTTGAGTTTCACTATTTTTACTTGGAGTTCCAGCATAATATACTTGAATTTAACTTCTAAAAATTAGAACTCCAGTATAATATGTAAAAATTCACATACAGAATATCTTGTTTGGGTTCCAACATTTTTTTCTTGGAATTTCAATATAGTTTGCTAAAATTCAACTTCTAAAAGTTCGAATTCCAACGCAACCCTGTATAGGGTGTCTTTTGTGCTAGAGTTTATATACAAGAATTTCATAATTTAACATATTATGTGGACCTTATTTCGGTAAAATATATTTTTGTCCAAAATTTATTCTCGTATTAAATAATAATTATTTTATAATCCGAAAATTGGCCAACTTACTCTATTTTGACCATTTTAAAGTGTTATGTCAAATACACAGAATCTCAAATTGATGATCTCTTCGTACAGTAGTACTAGTAGATTCCATTTTCTCTCCTTAACACTCTCCGCATTCGACACTTGTGACTTGTTGCTTGACTCACGCACCACATCACCGTATAGCAAGCAAAAATGGGAAACCGGCGGTTAGCGGTGGTAGCGATAAGCGACGACGAGGACGACGACGACAAGTTGCCGCTATCGCGTGTAACACGCGCTTCCAACAACGGCGAAGATAAAGCGAATAGTCAAAGGAAGCGTAAGAAAGTGAAGCTCGACGAAGAAGAAGAAGAAGAAGAAAAGCCACAGGAGGAAGAAGAGGAAGCGAATAATGATGATGAAAGTAGAGATAAGAGGAAGAAGAAGAGGAAAGTGACGGAAAATGAGGAGGAGGAGGAAGAGGAAAGAGGCCGGGGGAAGAGGAATAAGAAGAAGAAATTTGACGAAGAACCGGAGGTTGAATCGGAACCTGAACCGGTTGAAGAGGAGGAGGAGGAGGTGGAAGAAGAACAGCTGGAAGATGCTAAGCCTATTGGTGAGGTAATTAGGGTTACTGGAAAAGGTAAAGGGAGGAGAAACCATTACGAGTCTTTTGAGTACGATGGAAATCGCTATGAACTTGTGAGTTCTCATTCCTTTGCTTTATTTCATCGAAAAATGCTTCCGAAATGTTATTTATTGAAATTTTGTTTGTGTTTTGAAAAAATTACGGCTTTTTTCCATGACCTGTAGCTGAAATTAGGGTTTGAAAAATGTTACTTATCACTCATTGGTTGCATTTGGAATGATAGAAATTGGAAAGTACATTACCTCGACTATTGCAGCGGACCTGGCCACCAGCACAGATACTCTGCCCACCAAGGCTTAGCCTGATGGGAAGAAATTAATCATCTAGTAGTGTTTAGGATAATATTTCCCCATTTCTGATGCTTATTAGGGGACTCCTTTACAAAATGATTTCTGATAGAACACTTTTCATGAAAATTATTTTCCTTGGTAAACATTTCATCCATAATGCTTGAAGGAGTTGATTTCATGGATCCCCTCTGCTTCTTAGTTTCTGATTGTTTGGTTTATTGATAGAGTTTAATGGGGTATCAATAGGAATGGGTTTCTGGATGCCCTTTACTTCAACATCAGAAAATACTGCAAACAGCTAGTTTAGATATGGATTCACTTTGATTTAATGAGTGTCATTTGATGTTGTAATGGCTACTTTGTAAGGAGTTGGAGAAATGAGAGGGCTGATTAATCTGAATTAGTATCTCTCCTGGTAGAAGTGTATCACCCTAGCTTGAATATAGTGGAAGAGGCTTGGTTTGGTGTGCCTGGATGTTGGTATGAGAGTTGAGGAGATTTTGTGCAATCAATATCAACTCTAGTTTTGCCCCCAGGGCCTAGCTCAAGTGGCAAAGGGTGATGGATTTGTGTCTTAGGTCACAGGTTCAAGCCCCCACACCATGCAAAGCAAAGCCTGGTATTTAAGTGGAGAAGGGTAGAGGGGCGGGCACATTATCCACCGAGTTTCGAAGGCTGCGGTTGGTCCAAAGGATCGGCCCCAGACAGATTTCTCGGTCATAAAAAAAAAAATCAACTCTAGTTTTTTTCTTCCATGAAATTTTACTTGGCTGTTTCATCCCCTTTGAACAGTATTATCTGTAATTGCATTGGCTAGGAACTTTGTTAAGTGTGTTATAGCTATTGTTCTCCTGTGGTTGCTCTTATTACTAAGTTTTGTTCTTCTACAGGAGGATCCCGTGCTCTTGGTTCCAGAAGCTAAAAATCAGAAGCCTTATGTGGCAATTATCAAGGTAATTCTTTTTCAGGAAGATACATGATTCTTTTGGAAATTAAATAGATGCACAACTTATGTGAATGCATATGCTATTTCCCAGTCAGGAATCAGGTCAGTTGCATTATTAGTTTGGTTGTAGCATGCAAACTAAGCTTATATGTTAAGTATTTCTCTTTTCTGCTGCGAAATTTGGGCACTCAATTTGATCTGGATCTTAACTGCATTTTGCCTCATCTAGTGCCCCATCAGAGAATGTTTTCTATTTGGTGGTGCTGAAAGTCTGAGTAAAACTCCTTGAGTTGGGAGTACAAAAGGGAAGGGAAGAAAACAGAATCAAAGCATTAAATTGTAGCGTAAGAAGGAAAGAGCAGACGAACGATAACTAGTCTAGAAAAAGATAATAGTTGCTCTCACCTAAATACAGGCATCTATTTAAAGTTGGGGTGAAAAGAGGAGGTAGTTGCTGGAAGGTAAGTATTTCCTTTGATTGGTAGGTAATGGAAGAGGAACTGAAGTGAAAGTGGAACATATGCAAAGTGCCCCGTTCGCGTTTCATGTCTTCTAAATTTGACAAAAAGGAAGGTTGTTGAACCCTTATAGTGTCTAGACATGGAAACATGCAGGTTTTTTGGGGGGAGAAAAACTTGCTTGAGTTTCGCTGTCACTTTTGATTCATTTAGGCTCTAGTTTTTTGGCTTAGCAAGTAATTTAGGAACAGAGGGAAGACAACATGTCAGGAGGCTCCGTTATAATTCTTCGCTCAGATAGTTCTAAATAAGCAGTCTGTTTCTTGGAGAATCGATTATCCATATGAGCATATCTTTTTATCTGCAGCATCCTGAATTACTTTTCTAGTTTTGGTAAAAGAGTGACCAGTATTTTATCTGCAGCATCCTGAATTACTTTTCTAGTTTTGGCATGAAATTCTTGGTAACGTTTGCTTCTCTGAATGTTAATTTATTGTGGTTATCACTTCTACTCTTTTTCTGGATTTTTCCCCCCTAATAGGATATTACTCAGACCAAGGATGGGAACATGATGGTCACAGGACAGTGGTTTTACAGACCCGAGGAAGCTCAAAGAAGAAATGGTGGAAATTGGCAATCACGAGACACGAGGGAATTGTTCTATAGTTTTCATAGGGACGAAGTTCCCGCAGAGTCAGTCATGCACAAGTGTGTGGTGCACTTCATACCGTTAAACAAGCAGATTCCAGGTCGGAAAGAGCACCCTGGTTTTATTGTTCAAAAGGTATATGACACTGAGCAGATGAAGCTTTTCAAGTTAACAGACAAGGATTATGAAGATACCAAACAGCAGGAAATTGATCTGCTTGTTCATAAGACTATTGCACGAGTTGGGCATCTTCCTGACATTGAAACTGAGGATAATTCTGCAGCTCCTGTTAGTCAGGAAGACCAATTGAAGAGTAAACGACTTTTGAGGAAGAAGAGCATGACGCCTTTGGATGTCACCAGAGAAGATGAAGCACCAACTAGATTTGGTCAATCTAAAGCAGAAACTCCAGGCAGTTGTCCCAATAATGCATCAGAATACTTCATCATCCTTTCAAACTTCAATGTCCTAACTGGTGAAACACAGCGTGACAAATGGCTGGAAAAACTGCTGCAGTCAATTCAGTTTTTGTGCAATCCTGTGGATAATGTACAAAATGATGGTAAAGAAAAAGGGGGCTCAGATGTTACTGATTTTACTGGTAATACCGGTTCTGCAAAGCATGTGAATGAGTCTCTAGACGATGGTGCCAATGTAAGAATTCACTTTCCAATGATTTTGATGACTGACAGAATTTATGTATAGAATGCTAGTCTCTATTCAGATTTTCCTTGAAATGTTTGTTCTCTTGGATTAAATTCAGGGTGATAAGTTTCGATGGCCAGACAGTGCTGTCCCTGCCGTAGTCGCTCTGGAGAAAGCTGCACACGAGGCTCTCTCATGTGATTTTCAGAAGTACAATCAGAAGATGAGGCAGTTAACATTCAATCTTAAGGTTAGTACCCTTTTTCTTTTGAGCAGATGGGGGTATGAGTTCGTGAGTTTATTGTTTTTTCTTCTAATTTTCTATGTGAATATATTTCTACCTTCTAATTGTCGATTTTTCTCGATGTTGTTGTTCTATTTCCAGAACAATTCTTCCTTATCAAAAACATTCCAGAACAGCTCACTCTTAGCACGCCGTCTTCTGAATGGGGAGTTGGATCCCTCACAAATACTGAACATGTCCCCCAATGAGCTAAAGGTATGAGCACAGGGAAAATAATTTACTCAATTTGTCGATTAATTTTTTTGTTTTTTGCTTCATATGCAAATATCCTAAAATGCTAGAAATAATAGTCTGTTTGTGTTTTGTTGATTTCTGGATCGGTAGGTCTTGCTTTGGTGGTCTGACTGACCGTTCGTGAATCCACCATGTGCAACCTAAATAGGTTTACCACAATTCATGAAATCTAAATATTGTTCAGGTGTGAATAAAGTAAAGCTGATTTTGGAAACCAAAATATGATTGAGCATTTTTCACAAATAAACGCACTCAAAAAAGGAAAATCTGATATCCCTTGAGACCTTTTGGGAATTAAATATTGGCTTACTCACCCCACAACCCCCCCCCCCCCCAAACCAACCAACCAACCAAAAAAAGAAGGAAAAAGAGCTAGGAGAATTCATACAAATGAAGAAGTTGAGCAATTACCTGTACACATTTTGGAATTTCATGCTCCTAAAATAAGCCAAAAAGGTGCTTGAAATGTGGAAGGTGTCTTCATTTCCTTCCCTGCAAGAAGAAACTAATTTAGGTTACGTAGAAGACTGTACAAACCTGCCTCATAGTTTGGTTTTGGTTTTAAGAATTTAAGAAAAGCAATTTCTTCTGCTTAATATTCATTTCTTTTGGTGGATGGTTCATTTGGATTTTTATCCACACTTGGCAAATACAAGATTGGTTTCTTGAGAAGAATGTCTGCCTTATACGGAGATTATAAGTTATTAATCTTTCTCTGAAAATCTGTAGTTTCTTATTTCTGTTGAGGAATCTGAAAATTGCCCCAGCAGATTATGCTTTCCTTTATTTGATGTTATTCTCCATTTCTATCTCAGGAAGGTCTAACAGCAGAAGAGATAGCAAGCAGGGAGCCCGAAGAGCCGGAGCCCATACAGGTTTATACTATATTATTTTGTTCCTGAAGAAGCTTAGTTGCTACATTAAACAGTCATCTTCCTTTTTCTCTTTGTATGGAGGAAGATGTTGTGGCCTAGTTAATGAAGTTCAAATTCCAACAGACAAGAAAAATGTTAGGTGATCTTTTCTCATCAGCCTAAGTTTTGGTGGGCAAGGTTAACCAGTACCTGTGATGGTGGGAGATAGCAGATATCTGGTAGAACAGTCGTGGTGCGCTCAAACTTGCCTGGACACCACTTCTATGGCAAAAATTTATAGCCTATGTAGGTGTCTAAATGACTCGAGCGTTCAGCTCTGTTGGGCTTTAATACTAAGTTTCAACATGAAACTGAGGTCGACTCAATGGAGTAAATGAACTCCGGCTTCATTTTGAGCTCAATATATGCTTATTTGAAGATCTTTAAGAAATTCAATAAAAAAATCCGTGCTTATATACTATTATTAGTGCTTGTCTGGTAGATATGATGGTATTCGTGAAGCTACTTTGAAGATTTAGTCTCATGATGAGCATGCACTAAGAATATGTTCAGTTGAATTTTACAAATAGCTTCAGGGCAATAATGTGTTCTGAGGGAGATTTCGGTGAATAAAATCTTCCTTTCTGGAGAGGTCACAAAGAACTGCATATGTCGATACAGATGGGGCCAAATTTTCTTGCACCTAGTAGGTGCTCCTTTTGGGTACTGACAATGATGGTAATTTTTCGGAATTCAAGTCTTTAACCAGGATTTAGTTTAACTAACCATAGCAAACTTTAGTTTAGTATTTTGGTGATGGAGTTGGTCGTTGATTCTGATCACCAGCTACATGTATCCCTTTGAGATAAGACTAAATGTGATCGGAATATTTTTCCCGTATTCAGGGAGGACTGCGCATGTTTTTGTTTTCTATAATGAAGTTGAATATATATATCCACAAGGTAGGGTAATTCATATACTTGTGGGACCCCACTATGTGGGATTATACTGGGTTTGTTGTTGTTTGTTGTTGTTGTCGTTGTTAAGTTGAATATAGCTTCTCAATGTACTGAAAGCCTTTTAATTCAGAATTTTCTTTTCATGTTGAGTACCTGGAAAAAGAGTTTTAGAAATTTGGCCATGATTAATTGGCAAAATTGATGTGATCATGTTATAAGACTGGGAAACATTTCATTTCGACATATCTTATTGCTTGTTTCTATTCTTTTTTGTGTGACAGATGACTGATGCTTCTTACAGAAAACTTTACAAAGGTTGAGTATGTTGTTTCTTGTTGCTCACTTCTGATTGGTTTGTGGCACAGATGACTGATGCTCGTTGCAAAAGATGCACAGAGAAAAAAGTGCGGCTCATGGAGATTATTCAGGCTGGACATGGAGACCGTTACCAGGTTTGTGCTTCCAGCTTTTTTCTGCTTGAGATGGACTTCTTCGTTGATACATCATGATGTTTCTCTTTGGATATTTCTTGTCCTCTCTTATTATTATTCATTTTTTTTTGGGGGGGGGGGGAGGGGGTGGAGAACTGCTTATTATGTTAGCAATTTCTTGCCGCACCCGAAACTTCAAATAGTTGATTGGATTTTGATTATATGTTGATAGTGGTGGGGAAGATATTTAATATTATGTTTGATGTTGTGACAGTAAGTGATCTCTTATTGAATTCTTTTCTGTTCTCGGGGTAAAGCTAATTTCCCCATGTCATGATTGCCATTACACTGAACTATCATGCAAGATGTTGAAGGGAATTACCTTGCATAAGGACCTTTTATTCATGTCATGTCTCTTAAATTTAATGTAGTCACTTTGGAATTTCTTGTATTTAAGAAACAAAAAAAAAAAAAAAAAAGATTGAATATGGTATAAGCGCCATTTGGAAACTTTTCTAGTATAATCCTATGTACTTTTTAGCCGTGTCATCTTCGATCTTCCTCGAGTATTTTGGTTGCTGCACTGACTGCCTCTTGTTTCTGTTTTATTTATTTTTTGGTTATCTCAGCTGGAGTGTATTGCTTGTGGCAATACTTGGTATGCTTCTAGAGACGAAGCTGCTAGCCTAACAATAGACGGGCCAAATTTTACGAAGAGTGTAGGAACAGAACCGTTAGCAACTGCCAAGTTCGAAGACGTGGAGAAGAATTTAACAAGCCCTCGAAGAGCTGATAAAGGAGCTAATGATGTTCTGAAGAAGACAACTGAAGCTTACATGCCAGTTCTTGACAGCCAGAGATCATTTAACAAGTCTAGGACTGAAGATAAAACTACCACTAGCGATGCTGACTGACTCTTCTGCTAGGTTTTAGTTCACTTTAGAGTTTAGACATAACCATTTCCTGTATATAGATACAGTACATACAGTTTTTCGAACAGTTTTTTGAAGTATATTTACTCGATAGTGGTTGGTGTATACTTGGGGGTAGTAGAAAAATTTGGTAGTCTAAACAGAAATTCAATTGTGACAAGTTGGTATGGATTGTTCTGTTTCCAAGGACTGTACAATCTGCACACATGTAAGTGCAGGGTGGGTAAGGTTGATGTGTGTAATCTTACAGTATAGTTTCAGCTCTTTTCACCTAAAAGTGAGGTGATTTATGTTTTTTGAGTGTATTTTCTCTTCACGTGGAGTAGCAGCTGCCTTTGCGTGCCTTACTGACTTGGTCCATCTTTTTGAACATGCATTCATGCAATCTACGAGAACGTGAAGGAAAAATAGACGGATCGGGAAGGAATCTGTATCTATAGACTATAGGTGATGGCAGCTGCGTACTAACCAACGTTGAAAAATCTGACCTATCCATAATTTCTCTTTGACTTAACAAGTTGAGTGTCGTTGGAATTTTTCAGATATAGGTAAACACAGTGTTAAGTAAAGTCTAATTCAGTAGCAGTGGTTAAAAGGCGATTTTAATTTTGGTCTTGTTAATAATGATGGTTCACAAGGCACGAATGTTATTGAAACTATCGTAGAACTGTAGGAGATGAAATTTCAGGCAAGATACTGTGAAGTGCTACTCTTCCAACAACAATAACAATCTCGCTATAATTTTACAAGTGGAGTATGAAACGAATAGTGTATGCACAAATCTTACCTATTTATTTCCGATAGACCATCCACTCAAAAAAGCCAAAAAATGAGAAGTGCTACTCCGCCCGTCCATTTCTTTCCTAAGTCCTTACCTTTTTATTATGTCTCCTTACAAAATGATATTTTGTTTATATTTGACAACAACACGCCCAGTATAATCCCACATAGTGAAGAATAATTTACAATAATTTAATTTTTCTATTTTATTCATAATAACATACTTGGCCACAGAAATGTCTATATTCTTTTATACTTTATGCTTCAATCAAACACGTAATAAAGTGGAATAAGAGCCCGTTTGGCCATGAAATTTTTTTCACTTTTTTTCTAAATTATTTTTTTTCGAAATTAGTGTTTGACCATAAAATTTCTAATTTTTACTTGAAAATGAATTTTGGAAATTTTCACTCAGATCACTCACAAAAATTCAAAAATAACCCAAAACTATATTCATGTCCAACACAATTCTAATTTTCAAATATCATTTTTATTTTAAAAAAAATTCACCTTTTTTCGAAATTTTGCAATTCTTATGTACAAACGCCCACCAAGTGTTTTTAGTATGGGGTTAGTGATGTCAATTTGAGTAAGAGTAGTGAGTCGGCGGGTCATATGATACTTTGATTTCGATTTGACCGACCATTTTCAGATCCCTTCCTCCCGCCTGAAACCACATCACATGTACCCGTGAATTTACTCTCTTCTCCTTGCTCTTGCACTCAACCCTCTCACTTTCTTTGACCAAATTACCCTCACAGATTTCTCAAGATCCATAAGGTCATCTCCAACCTTACCCCGCAATTTTGGGGTAATTTAGCTCCAACCCTCCCCCATTTTTGTCCCAAAAATAGGGGATGAATAATGTTCCCTCAAATATGGGGTACACTATTCATCTCCCCCATTACTCTTCATCACTTTTTTATTATTATTTTATTATTTAATCATTTAATTTATCTCTTTATATATACCTAATTATGTTTATGTAATGTCTTTATAATATTAATTTTACATCTTAACTTTGGTGTATAATTTTGATAAATTAATTTTCGTGCATTTATTATTTTTATGTAAAATTGTAAGTTAATTTTATTATAAATTATAATTGTACAAAAAATATATAATTATCTCAAAAAATGAATTGTGCAAATATAAAATATTAGATGTTGCTAAAATTGAAATGTGCGAATATAAAATATTAGATGTTGTAATGATTTTACTTTTATTTGAATTATTAGTTAATCTATAATAATTGCTTACAAATTATATTATTTAAAATTTTATGAAATTGTTTTAATGAAAACTATAAATTATTAAAAATAAAAGATGGAATTTGTTTAATGAAAATTAAAATGAAACTGAAATGAAAGATAATAATATAATATAGAAGAGAGAAGAATATAAAAAAGTTTGAGGGAAAAAATGTGGGAATGGTTGGAGTAAGTTGTCCCAAAAATGGGGAAATCCCTATTTTGTGGATAAAAAATGGAGTAAAGATTGGAGATGCCTTAACACAAGGAAACCTAGAGATTAGAAGAAGAAAAAAGGGGCTAATAAGGTAAAAGGAAAATACTGCATCCAATAATGTAGCCAAACTGATCGATGAAGTAAATTGAGAATCATAAAGTTTCCGCCTTTCAAATTCAAATCTTAGTGGAGCAAATATATTAAGGGATCGTTTGGTTGGAAATAAGTTACTCGGGGATAACTAATCCCCAAATTAATAATATCGCAATTTTTTCTTAACCAAATATGTGATAAACTCTTCATAAATTTAATCCCGGGATTAATTATTTCTTATCCCTCATACTAAACGAGCGCTAAGTGATTTCTTCTTATCTGTCCAAGCAATGATGGATAAAATTAACTATTACTTGTAGTGGTAGGAGGTATTAATTACCTTGTAGAATTATTTGATGTGTGCCTAAGCCGACTCGAACACCTTAACTATTAAAATGAAAAAAAATTAAAGGTAAGAGAAAGACATTAATTGCTATTAATAGGAAGAGAAAGTTTTTACGGCAAGGTAGAGGAGCATTATTATTTCATCAATCCATACTAGGTAAATGAAGTATACTGGACCACACTTATAATTTGTATACAACTAACTATTTGAATTTTTTACCAAACCAAGTAGACACTTTTGACTTAAGATTTCAGAGAAACAAGTAGTATCAAATAACTTTATACTATATTATATTTAATTTTTCTTTTCTATACTATACTATAGTATAGTAGTAGTATATAAAAAGGCTGAATTTAAACAAATTCAACCTAATTAGTAAACTAATAAAACACTTGAGCTACTATAGTGGTTGCCCATTTGTAGAACAATAAATTGTTCCATCTATGGAAAGTATCCACGAAAGTACTTCCCAACCAAATCTTTATCAGTTTATCTGCAGTTGTCCCTGTCCCCATTAAAGTTTTTTGCTGGAAATTCACTTCAAAATTTCCAATCCATTTTATGGTTGATAGTGAAATGAATGAATTGTTCAAACAATAAATTATATCGTTTTAATAATAATTAGTAATGACGTAGACTTTTGATGTTATAATGTGGTGTTTTCCGTGTGACTTATAAGTAAAGTTGAAGGATGGTGAGTGCCTCTCCCACATCAAGTTGACCGCCCCTACGTAGTGATTCTATCAATCATGTACGTAGGTTTGGACCCTCCATTCTGATTGGTATATCATGAAAAAAGAAAGTCATTTGCATCAGGCGCACTATGTTTCTCTGTGTAACTTATAGGTCACGTGTTTGAGCCAAAATCAGCCACTGATGCTTGTATCAGGGTTGGCTATCCATATCACACCTCTTGAGGTACGACCTTTCCCAGACCCTACATGAATGTGGGATACTTCGTGCACCAGGTTGCCTTCTCCTGCGAATGAACCAAATTTTCAAGCCCAAGTACACTATAGACTACAATTAATACCGTCAAGTTCTACACTTTAGGGGTCGTTTGGGAAAAAAATTATTCCATAATTAGTTATCTCGGAATTCGTTATCCCACTCTTCCATAGGGATAAAAAAATACTATAATCCCGGGATAACTAATCCCGAGATTAATTATACTACTATTTATCCCAATCAAATATGATATAAACTCATCTCAAAATTAATCTCAGGATTAATTATCGCTTATTCCTCGTACCAAAAAAGGCCTTAGAACTATCTTTCACCATGGACAAACAAAACTATATATTAATTATGCTTACTATTCTAGCACCTAATATAATTTTCTCTTCCAAATCAAAACTATATATTATTCACATATTCAAGCTGATTTTTATATGCTATTTTTGGTCAATGATATCTTGTTAAATCAGTTTAATATATGTAACACCACAAATTCAAATGATGAATTTACCAACTTGGGCTTCATGTTGTTGTTTTTATTGAGGGGCAAACTTGTCAAAATATATGCAAGAATCAAGGGTCATGAATGTAATTGCACCTTTGGAGGGATCTGAAATCTATTACATTCAATTCACCATATAAAAAAAGATTATTATAAATTGGGAGTCAGTAATCCCCTTCATCATAAGAATCCTGTCCTATATTATATTTGGAAAACATTATTTAATTATTATAGCAAGAAAGAGCCAAGAGAAAACAGTATCTGCTATTCCCAATAAAATAACATAAGATATTAAAATCCTTGTGCAGTGATTCCTCCAATTAATAATTGGTCTGTCCCCTCTTTATTTTACCAAGATTACCCTTAAATCAAGATTCATTAGTCCTTTTTCCAAGGTTATTTATGGAAATTCACTATCTTGAATGTGCCTATAAACAGTGTCCTAAAAAGTAAACATTGAAAAAAGTGAAAGAAAGGCCACACACTACAACAAAGAAAAACCAAAACTAGAGGCAAACTATAAAAAATAATAACAATCCAGTAAAATTTTGTAAGATTTGAGAAGAGTAGTGTTTATACAGATCTTATCCTGGGCGGACAGAGAGTTTATCACCAATAAATACTCGGTACAAGAAAATGAACTAAGACAATGGAATAATAACAGCGTCATAAAAATAGTATTAGTGAGCCGAGAATAAGAAAATATATGGAAAAAGGCAAACTATACAAACATAGAGTAAAAACACAGCATGAAAGCATATGATGATGAGTCAAAGTTAGCTTTTTTTTAGTGGACATATAGAGCAGCTTGGCAGCTCTTTTGTCTCTCACCCCTCTTCTTATTCTTCCTACTGTGTGTGTGTGAGAGAGAGAAAGAGAGTGTGTGTGAGTTTCACTCAGTACATTTGATACCCCACTACCCCTTTTACTCAAACAGTCTCTATCTCTATAAGGCATGCTTTCTCTTTTATTAATCCTTTTTTTTGTGTGTGTTCATATTTCATTAACTCATTATATGGTCTTAACTTTTGGTGGGTAGGTGTTAATTCTTGTTATTTTTTAGCCCATGTACTTTTCTTGATTTTAAGTACAAGAAACTGAATACTCTTTAAGCAATGGAGTTTGGTTTGGTATCTTTTCTTTTACCCTTTTGGAGAATATATGAATATGAAATGTGTTTTCTTGGATGAGACTTTAAGCTCAAGATATTGTAAGAAATGATTGCAATTTGTTGGGTTTTTTCTTTGGCTTCAATTCTCTAAGATCAAGTGGGGTATGTTAAATGGTAATGGACTGTTTTCATTAGCAGTTGTTGTGCCTTTTATTTTCTTTGAATGCAAGTGTTTTAAGATGTGTTTTTACATAAATTAGGGGCTTCATAGTTAAGTGGGGTTGTGGGATTTCTTTGTTTTGTTACATTGATTTCAGTTAATTGGAACAAAGTTAGTTCCTTTTTCTGTTTTCATGTATCATGACGTTCTTGCATTTGTGCATTTGCTAGAAATGGAAGATTAGATCTTCAAATTGTTTATCTAAGGGTAGGAAAGTTAAGGTTCTTGCTTGAAGTTCATTATTTGCTCAGCCATCTCTTTTTCAATTTGAAGAAATGGGTATGAATTTTTTTCTTCTTTTTTTTTTCTTTTTTTTCTCTCCATATTTTCAAGTTTGCATGTGAAAAATGTGGTAACATTGTAGTTCCTTAGTTTAGAGTTCTTCTCTTAGATCTAGTTGTTTGCTTAATTCCTGAACCTTTTGTTTTATATATGCATATTTGGAATCCTGAACATTTGTTTTTCCTAGTCTTCCTTTCGAGCCGAGGGTCGTTTGGAAACAGTCTCTCTACCTAGCCTGGGTAGGGTAATGTCTGCATACACACTACCTCCCCAGACCCCACTTGTAGTATTTTACTAGGTTTGTTGTTGTTGTATATTTGGAATCTTGAAGTGTAAAAATCCAAGCTTTTGATATTTCCAATTGGTTTAGTTCATCCAAATATTGCCCTATAAGATGTTAGTCTATAAAGTTCAAAACTTTATGTGATTGATTGTATTATTTGATGTTTGTTTTGAAATATAAGGCATTATGTTAGTAGCTTTTTAATTCTACTGTGAATGACCTGTTATTTTGTTCTTATAGGTTGTAGATCTATTGATATGACTAGATATGGAGTTGGAATTCGACAAGTATTGTATAGTAGATGGAAGTCCTACAACTGTGCTTCCATCTCCACGACACCGTCTAAAAGGTGAAAGGAGAAAAAGCAAAGGAAATCCCAAATGCAGCAAAGAAGTATTATCTGTAGATGATGAATTCACTGAGATAAGCTTTCATAAGTATCGTAGCGTGTCCTGCAAAAATGTTCCATCAAGGAAATTGCATTTGGAAAGAAATGAAATCTTAAAGAGGGGTTCTGTCTATCAAAGTTCTAAAGATGTTAGGCGCGTCAAGAAAACTGATGTTGTCGAGGAAAGAAGAAAAATTGAGTTCTCTGGTGGCAATGCTGCTGCAGTCTCATTTGACATTCTTGATGCTTTATGTAGTTCACGCGAGGATAATTTACTCATAGAGAAACATAGATCCTCCTTTAAAGGTTCTATTCCAGAGAGAGGTGTACAATCAGATAGCTCGACAGGAAGTTTAATAAACTCTGATGATAGAGAAAATAGAAGAGCTCAAACTCCACTAAGACAGTCAGCTCAGGATTCAAACATAATGTCTCAATCCGTCGTTGATCATCTACGTGAAGTTAACGGACTAACGAAGAGGGATCCATCTGTTCCTTTACCCAAATCGTTGTCTGCAAAATTAGCGCTACCACATTCGCCAGCTCGATCAGAAAGTGATAGCTCTAGGAGCGGCAGCCAAAAATCCCGTTTCAGCCCTATGAGAAAGATGTTTGATCCATTTGGTAAATCAAAGTCTCTCAAAAGTCCATTGAGTTATAATGTCGAACCTGGCCGGGAGATTAAGAGTGAGCTAGTTGATGTTAGTAGAGGCAGAGCATTTCATAAATCTCTATTGCATGATTTCTCAAGCATAGCGGAGCCTTTGGGTTGTGATCCTCAGCCTATCAAGAAAGAGATCCATAATTCAAATGTGCAGAGTTTGCCGGCTCATTTACATGGCTTTCTCAGATTGGATAAGAAAAATGGATTGCCCTTTTTTGAGTTCTCAGTAAAGTCTCCTGAAGATAGTTTTGTCGCAAAGTCGTGGAAAGTGGAGAATACCTTGAATTGGGTGTACACTTTTCATTCTCTTCACCACAAAAGGAAGAGCAATGCCAGTGGATGGGGATCGAAAGATGGCGTTAGAGAACCCTTGTTGGTTGGGCAGATGCAAGTTTCCTGTTATTTATGTACAGATATTAAAAAAGCTGGAGACTGTGACAACTCAATGGTGACAGAGTTTGTCTTGTATGATACGGCCCATTCAAGAAAGCAAGTTTCTCCTCAAGATAGTTGTTGTTCTTCCCCTGATGTCACTAATACACCAAAGGCGTCCAATGAAAATTCATCTGGAGCCGAAGAGGTACCTGAAAAAACAAAGCTCAAACTTCAACCGAATCATACTCATGACAGAGGTCATGTTGACTCATCAATTCCTTACCCTTTAGGAGTAGCACAACTGCAGTCACGGGTTGAGGTTGCAGCAATTGCTATAGAGGTGCCGTTTGAAAAGAGAGAGAGTTTAAAATTTAGGAGTGGAGATGCAAAGGATGATGATCAGCCACTTCCAAACTTACTGGATCTCTCTCCGCTTGAGCCAAGAATTGGAACTTCTGATGCCAAGGTGAATGTTGTGATCCCTTCCGGACACCATGGTCTTCCAACAACTGAAGGTCCTGGCCCTTCCCCCTTGTTGGATAGATGGAGGATGGGCGGAGGTTGCGACTGTGGTGGCTGGGACATGGCATGTCCGCTTCACATATTTGGTAATCCAAATATTCATATTGATGACATTCGTCCTCTGCTTGAGAGTCACCGGCCATTGGAACTCTTCCTTCAGGTAATCTTCTTACCTGCTGCTTAATTGTATGTTTCGTTGGCTGCTTAAATGGAAATTTATTTGTAAGTGTACAAGCATTCAAATAAAAGATTTCGACTTCACTAGTACTTTCATTTTTTATGGATATATGCGTCTCTTACTCTCTTGTACTTGCTCTAGAATTGAAACAACATTAACTCATAAACTTGTTTTTAGAAAGCAAATCAAATTGGTTACGAGCCAAAGCGATGTTACCTAACTATACTCACTAGACGAATTTTAAGATACTATGCCCAATTGTTCTTATCTTACCCGTGGGTTCTAAACTGCACACAGGGAAGAAAGGATAAAGCTCCAGCATTGACGATGACGCTTAAGGAGGATGGACAGTATTCAGTTGATTTCCATGCTCAGTTATCTGCATTACAGGCATTCTCTATTTGTGTTGCAATTTTGCATTCTATGGAAACTTCAATTGTCGTGGGACAGGAGAACAACGTAGAATCTTTGCAATCCAACATATTGAGCGTATTTGTTCAAGATGACATTAAAGGCTTGCTTAATGCAGTTAGAGAGGAAAAGAAACAGAAAGTACACAAGAAAGTTGAGCAAGTATTCCCATCTTTTGTACTAAATCCACCATTCTCTCCAATTGGTCGAGTATAGGCTTGAACGACTCACTCAGCTAGCCGTTGCATTTGATACTCCGTTCCAGGTGGGGTATGTCGAGTTTGATACCAAATACTGGCTGTTCTGTGTACTCGAGATCATTTAAATGCAACTTTTGTGCATGAAATTTTGAGAGGAACCAAGATGATGAATGGTGCACACACGTGGCAGCATGCTCGAGCTTGTCAAAATATGATTTTCAGCAGGATGAAGTTCTCATCATATTGTCTTCTGGTGATATCCATGTTTTTTTTCCCTTCTGAAATAGGGGGCCAAAATCTTAGAGATGCCACAACACTGTTTATATTGTTAGTTGATAGGGAGGGCATAGGAATCTCATTCATTTTTTTCAACTATAGAAAAATTTCAAATATAAACTTTAGCCTACTTGTAATTTATTTATTATGATGGCCAAGGGTGCTGAAGGAAAGAAAGTCACAAGGGAAATTTTGGAAACACTTTGTAGTATGAGCTAGTAGTACACTTTTGCTTGAGCATTTTATGTAAGTACACCATTTTGGAAAATAAATAGCTCTTAAGCTACTTAATGCAGCATCTGTGAGAATACTTTGAACTTGTATATCACAATTTGATCTTTTGATTATTGTCACTATCTACATTTTGTTCCTTTTGCCTGTTTGTTTCGCCTCGTTTTCTTATTATCTTGTTGTCGTTACTATTTTGGTGTCGTTACTGCGTGTTGCTACTGCTTTATTTTCATCTTTTTTTTTGTGCCGAGGGTTTCTTGGAAACAGCCTCTCTACATTCACGGTAGGGGTAAAGTTTGCGACTTTGCGTACTCACTACCCCAAACTCCACTTGTGGAATTATAATGGGTTTGTTGTTGTTGATTATTGTCTCCATATTCATTACTACTTCATTGTTTAAGCAGGTGGTATGGACTTAAAGCAATTGCATAGTTTTTAATAATCAAAAGTTTTAGCTTTTTTCAGAAAATACACATGAGAGATTGATTTTCTTTCTGTTGTTGGGAAGGAGAACATTATCCTTACATTAATTTTCCAAGAGAGATTGTTCTTTCTTGTTATTGTTATTTTTGTAAGAGAAAACATTGGACTACAAATTTTGGAGTATTTTGGTTTTTTTCCTTTTTGGTTTTCCAGTTCTTTTAAGAAAAGTTTCATTTGACTTGGAAAAATAACTGGCCTCTCTATCTATCACAAATAAAGGGCTGCCCTTCTACTATCAATCCTACAATATAATATTGTACTAAGTTTTATATCCTACATATAACATATTGGTTCTCAAGGGCTGTGTTCACTTTAGTTTTTTTGACTTTTTTCATGGAACAAGATTATATTATAATTACTTCCAATATGAGATTAGGAAAAAAAAAAGAAACTTTATGTGATCATTTTTGAACCTCATAAATGTTCCAACCAGGTTACAATTCAACCATGCTGATTCCTACTAAGAAAACAGAAAGCTGAAGGAAGTTTGTGTTATATTCTTTTCCAGCCTTCTCCTGGAAATTAACACATAGACCCCGAAATAGGAAGGTGAAAATAAAAACAAAATAAATTAAAAAATGTAGACGCCGTTGCCGGGGATCGAACCCGGGTCACCCGCGTGACAGGCGGGAATACTTACCACTATACTACAACGACATTGTTGATTATGATTCTCAACTAATATTATTTTAATAGTTTGACTAATAATTGCACCAAGCAAGGCAAAAGCACCCTTCCATTTAAGAAATTTGTGCAAAAAGGAAAAAAAATTGTTCACTCGTTTACAGTTTTAATTTTTGTTTGAGCTAACTCCATGTTACCTTGAGCCTATAATAATTCCGTTGTGTTTGCTGGAAGTGTTTTCTGTAATTGTATTTTCATCCATGTTTATGCAAATCAACAGCTACAACAGAAAAAAATTACTTTGTTGCAAACTCACCGGAAAACAAAAATTTTATTCTTACAATCAATTAATTAATCAACTATGCCTCAATCCCAGACCAGTTGGGTTCGCCTATATTAGTGTTATATCATAATTACATCATACAAAATTAGGCATCCCTATATCCTCTCAATTTCCCCTATCATTTTCTACAACTTTACAAAAATGCTTCACATGTTCTTTCCGATAATCAAGAAATCCCCGAGGGCTAGCTGACACATGCTTCGAAACTCAGTGGATGATCAACTAGCCCGTTTCTATGAAGCGTTAAGAGAACCAGTCGATGGTTAACACTTCAAATTCCTTCATCCTCTATTTAGACCTCGAGCTCAGAGAGAAAATATACAAGCTAATCTTGACGTTATATGTTTTCTCATATGGAACATTGCTGAAAGATACACCACCTCGAACTGATCTTTTCTTGCGTTAGTTTGGTGACGGTAATGATGCAGAATCATCTTCCAAACTTTGCTCGTATGCAACTCTTTCGGCTTTAGGCTGAGGGATCTCCAAAGAAAATAATTTCTTGAAAGATTCATAAGATGCAAAGAAAAGTGCTCCCTGTGTCATATACATGACTAATCTAGGACTCAAGCCCCTGCCATAAATCAAGATTCATCACTACTAAAACAAATAAAATGGCTAACTACATATTGAGGACATGCACTATGCCTTACAAGCAGTCTCGCTCGCTTTCTGTTGGTAGTAGGTTTTTATGACTAACTTGCTTTTTTCAATGTTGATCACCTTACTATCTGATTGTTTTTATTCTACTTTTATATGGCTTCTTGGTACTGTCCCTTCTTGGCTATATTTTCATTAATGTGGTGCTTATGCTTTCCTAAGCCGAGGGTCTATTGGAAACAACCTCTTTTTCCTCACAAGGTAGGGCCCTCCCCAGACCCCACGGTGTAGGATATTACTGGGTATGTTGTTATTGCACTACGCCTTTCGAACAATGTATGTTATTCATTGAGAAGAATTCGAGACATAGTAGAGACAATTAGGTTATTACTTCTTCTACGTCCATTTGTTGTTATTTGTTTCCGTTGTCCTATTACCTTATTGTTGCTATAGTCTGTTTATTGCTTCATTTTCACTGTTCATGAGCCGAGGGTCTATCGCAAATAACCTCTATCATAAGGTAGGGGTAAGGTCTGCGTACACATTACCCTCCTCAGGCCCCGCTTGTGGGATTTCACTGGGTTTGTTGTTGTTGTTATACTTCTACGTCCAACAAAGTTAGGCTTGGTAGAATAATTTGCTATAGAAATGGCACAATTATATCCTTTGTATTTCGTAATTCATGAGCAGTATTAGCTTCAAATGTATATTGAAGTATGCTTTTAAGTTATGTTGCTGGTTTCAGTTTGACGTAGAAAAGGTACCTATGGTGAAAGCAAGATGGAAATTAGTTGATTCTATCCAAGTAAAATGTTTCCAACACTGTTGATAATAGCAATTTGTCTTTAACCAAACTATGATGTCGAGTAAGAAATTTTTCAGCGACAAGCGATGTGAACGCAGAGAGGAATTATGGGCCTCAAAACTAGAGGGATAAGTCATGTCAGTACACGAGCATTCCTTTCCTAGTTCTAATAACTAATTCTGTGTGTCCTGTGAGTCCTGCATCAGATTCTCATTGTCTTTACTTTAAAGAAATATTCGGGGGTGGGTTGGGGGTGCCAAATGTTTGACGAAAGATTGACAAGATTATAATCAGATGGTAATATTCAATTAAATTACTTCAATATGATATTCAACCATTACCTGTAAAGACCCTTCAAACCTTCACGCGTTCCTATTTCTTTAAGTGTGTCTAATACACCCAACTGAATCCTAGATCCAGGAATCTGCATAAGCGAGACTTTCTTAGGAGCTTTATAAATCAGCTGCTCATATAGTGTAAAGGGGAAGATGAGAAATACAGCAACTGAATGATTTCCAAAGGCTTAAACTGATACCAGTCTTGAATCAGTTGTTCAAACTAGCAATCAGATAGATAGTACAAAGGGACAAGAAATAGAGCAACTGAATGCTTTCAGAAGGCTTAAACTGATCCCGGTTTCCAGCAGCAACTATATGACATATTGATATCTGTGCAAGACTCACAACCTGAGCGAGTAAGAAAGGAAAGACAGAATGAATAACCTGTGTCTGTAATCTTGTCTTGACGACATCAAAAGGAGTTGTGAATAGTGCAGCAGTAGATCCAGCTAATCCGCCACATACGAGCTGGAAAGAGGAGTATAGAACTGAGAAAACTCTTTTTGTTTTTTTACCAGTCAATGAAACCACTAAGGTCCCATTGCCTCAACTACAAATTTCAAAGATAAAAATGTTAACCTCGACCATCATTCTTTAAAGCCTAGAGTCGAAGTGAAAATGCAAGTGCCAGAAAATATATATCATGAGCTTAATAATGGCCAAAGATGGAGGTGGACAAATGAATACTCATTAATAAGAAAACTAACCGTCATTAGTGTGTCATTTTGGTTGCGCAGTTGAACAGATGAAAACCTCAACTCCTTCAATCTTTCATATGTATAGAACTGCCAGTCAAAATAGTACTTTTAAGAGAACATAACTTATAGAATAAAAGAGCACTCAACTTCCTGCTCCCCAATTTTCTCCAAAAACGGCACAGAGAAAGATTTTTTTAGTAAAAAATTTACCTTGATGATTGAGTGTGGAATATTCCTGCATAGTACAGCTCTCCATCCAGCATATAGTGAAGGCAAACCACCACTTCTTATAATCTCAACTAAGGCATTCCTGCGGAGGCAAAAATGAGAAGCAAGACGCTGTTAGTAGGAAATACTAGTGCTGCTTAGATTAAGTATTTAACATCGATACCCTTAATCCCATTATGATAATCAAATATTCGCTAGACTACACCTTTTCTCCTGATGAGAAAACAGATTTCACAATACCAAGGACCAACTGTAATTTAACATGTAGTAGCATATTTCAAAGATTTTCTTTAACTCTAACCAGGACAAACCTTCGGGGCGTATATGAATATGATCCCCTCCCCCCAAACCAACACACACACACACACACAAAAGAAAAGGCAGACGCAGTCAGAGCATGATATACTTAGGCAACAGATATATACTTAAACAAGGACAAGAAGCATTCAAGGCTACGAGCAGTTCTCATATCATGAATAAACTGTGGTAAAAAGAATCAGATAGATACAAAAGCTGGTGGAACCAGATAATGGGATGACTAACGCATTTCAGGAGCATAACTCTACCAGCAGTTCTTATAGTGTGAACCAACTTGCATCTGCTGCTTTATACGCTCACTTGGAGTGAATATAAATGAAGTGGCAATGCTTGCGCAACCCCCTGCGAAGCAGTGTGCAAAAGATTGATATTCCTGTGTTACAGAAAACATGTAAAATTTAGGGAGGCACCAATTTCCTTGTAAGAAGAAGCATACGAATGGAAAAACTGAAGACTGCTTTCATTCACCCCCCCCCCCCCCCAAAAAAAAAAAAAAATTCCTTTCTCAACTTGCTGGGGTGGTGCGGACAGAAATTTGATGGGGCGTTTAACATAAAAAGGAAAATAAAAATAAGGATAAGCATTCACCTTGGGAAAAAGAGGAATCAGGGCCCCTTTCACTGATTCGTATGTAAAGGTGTAAAGTCCAGATATTGGTGCAGACGAAGCAAGATTGGTAGAAATTCCTCGATAAAGTGCAGTTACTCCTGAAACAAGTAGACAACAATTTCAAGTCTAAAGATAGGCTCCAAGAAAGAGCAGCATCTCTTTGCATGTAAGGAAGTATCATATTGAAAAGTGAAGTGCAGATTCAACTAAATATACCTCTTTCAGAAATAAATGATCTGCCTATATAATAAAGAGGTTTCTGATCACCACGACATGACTGAACAACAGTCTTAATTGTGTCAACTGGATGAAGACAAAGGCTGACAAATATTCCGGCCATAGCTCCTGCAAAAGCATGCTCTTGTTTTGCAAGTGTATAACGAGGTTTGTCCTTTGCCATGGAGATCTGTACTTCAGAATTCAGCTCATCCTCCAGTTCAACTTTTTCATTAGTTGTAGAATCATTTGTGTGATCCTCAGCATAAATTTTGTTGAGGACACTAGCAGGACAATTTGGAGGAAGAGAGTACTCATGGACAACTGAATTATTTTTAGAACATAGAGTCTCTAGCGTGTTTGATTTTTTGTCAGGTGAAACCTCATTATAGTGCCTTAGACATGAAATACCGGTTGATACCCTGTCGATCTCGTGAGCTTTTACAATATGACCTAACAATGAACCAGCCGTTTTTTCCATGTCAGTCTGGCAATCAGCATTTACTATATCTGCAACGGTGCTGTAACTTGAAGGACTCTTTGTCGTGTCTTCGTCGGCACATTTTCTGCTTTCATGGATTCCAGTATTAGCACTATTTAAGTGGTGCTTAAGTTTCAGTAAGGATATTTCATGCATCCAATCATACATAGTATGTAAATCATCAGCAAGATTTTTTGCTTTCCAAGTTTCTGGATGCATGGTAGATCCACCACGGAGTAGATTCCACAGAGGAGAATTTCCTAAAAGAGGACCAAAGAATGAGACTTTCTGGTTTACTGTCAGACATTCCACATTTGCAAGCGCCGGCGGTGAAGAATCTGTATCACTATCCACATTGACAGGGATTGAGTGATCATAAGTTGAAAAATAAGCACTAGAAATTTCATCTGCGGCGGAGCAACCAGATATGTTGTTTTCACGGTGATCAGCGCTATAGCATCTAGAGCTTGATTTGGATACGATTCGTGTAAGAGGACGGGCTGTAGAATTCCATATAGTTCCAATTGCTGATATGAGATCACTTGTGCTCATTATCTCAGAAGACCCAGACTCAGAACTTTTAGGGTTCTCCTTATTTTCAGATGAAACAGGAGCATGACTTTCTCGGTCAAAATCAGCAAGCTCAAATAGTGCCCCCTCAAGTAGATTACGCCTGTAATTGACTGAAGGTTTTTCATTTTGGCGTGATTGACTCCCCCCGGCCATTTTATCACAATGATTTAAAATCTTCTTCAAAAGAGAATGCTAGATTGCCAACTGCAAGATGTAGTTCAATTAGTATTATCGTATGTGAAAATAACTAATTACAAATAAATAGAATAAAGCACAAAAAGTATGGAAACGAAGTCAAATCCAGAAAGCTCAGCTAAGTGTTGACGTTATCTTTTTTTTTGTTTTGAATTGGTAACTATTGTATATATTAAAAACATCAGTACATGGGTTGCACTGAAAACCAGATTTACATGGAGAGGATTAGTAGACTTTCTAATTCGAGACCTAGCAAGATCCTAGTATGTCTATGATTGTCAATGTATCTTCTATGTAAATCTGTTTGCACCAAAAACAAAAAAGAATACAATTGAGTTTAATCTTCTGCACTGGATTGCTTCTATCTTCAAAACATCTATTGTTCCTTTCCCTCCAAACTGTCCACCATATACAAGCCGGGACAATCCTCCATCTATCTCTACTAGTTGCTTCAGCTCCAGCTTCTTCCCAGCTACAAAGGACATCTTTAAGCCTGTATGGCATAGACCATGAAATACCCCTAAGACTAATAAAGATACCCCTAAGTGTTGACGTTATCTAGTTTCTGTACATGTTTGTACTTTTCCTCACTAAAGCATACATTGCCTAGGATGTTTTTTACACAATTAGACTAGTTTTTCTGTTAAGTTCATACATTGGAATCTGAACTGAACATAAGATATCCTTTTTCCTGAGAACTGAACATACGATTGAGGTATCCACCTTCACATTGAATGAAATTTGAATATAAAATTGCACATTAGCTATGCAATGTGTTTGATGTATTGTCTTATATACAGCATATGTTCAGTTCGTCACAAGAAATGCACATCAAAGCTCTAACATAAAAGTTACTAGTACTATATAAGCGTATTAACTTTCAAAACAATTCTAATCCAGCCAAGTGTGTGCTATCTGAGTTGGCCATGCTAATTGTTTGCCTAGTAGCACTCTAAGTGGAAGTCAATGTTTCATTTTAATCTATCTTGCTCTCTACACCATAAAATTTATCTTTTCCAAACATACCAAAAAATAGAAATTCTCTTTCCCTAAGCAGAATTTCAAAATTTAACACTTAGCATGTTACAAAAACAATATAGAGAGTAAAAGAAGTTAAACGTGCTTCAAGTGTTCCCAAATGATTTTTATAATCCCGGCATTTTAATCTATCTTATAATCCCGGCATTCTATATCTCTATGACTGCACAAAGCTTATAGATAAAGAACAAAACATTCTCAAGTCTTAACGAAATTCTTTCAAAATGCTTTTAGAACAGAAGACAAAAGACGTACATCTACATGTCAAAGCTTCCTCCCTCTTACTAGCCCCAACCCCACTAGCTCCATCGAACACAGCCAATCGAGAAGCAACATATTACCCCTGAAAGCAAAATCAATTACAAATTTCAAAGTCAAGATTTACAGAAAAAAATAACGACACCAAAACAAGATTGCCCATTTCGAAACTATACTGCTCAAACTACAACAACATCCATAAATACTAAAAAGTCAATTTTTTCCCTAAAACCAACTTGAATTTACCTATTCCAATGCTTCTCTTCTTGCTTTCTCTCAATTTCTCAGCAACAAACTAGGACTAGCACACATAAAAATACAAAATATACGTCTAAAACTGGAAAAACATCAATAAGAACTAAAAAGTCAAATCCTTTTGCTACAAACTAGGGGTGGCAAACGGGCGGGTCAGGTTGGATATGAGCGGATCGAAAACGGATAAATTATCCGACCCGACCCATATTTGAAGCGAATTAAAAAAACGGGTTATCCGGCGGATAATATGGATATGGCTTCTTGAATATGATTACTTATGGGAGAATTCCTAGTCTCCCAAACTTGAGGAACCCCCAATTTGAGGCTTTACAAATGTAAAAGTTAAACACATTAGTTATCCATTGGTTATCCATTTGGTTAATCATTTTTTAAGTGAATTATATGGTTTTTATCCATATTCGACCCGTTTTTAAAAAAAAATCATTATCCAACCCATTTTTAAATGGATAATATCGGTGGATAACTGTTTTCTTTTAACCATTTTGCCACCTCTACTACAAACCAACTTCAAATTGCCCATTTTAATGCTTCTCTCTTGCTTTCTCTCAGTTACTCAGCAACAAACTAGGAGCAGTACACATAAAAATACAAAATATACTTCTCAAACTACAACAAATATTCATAAAAATCAAAACTTTATCCTTACACCAACTTCAAATTGCCCATTCTTGAATCTCTTTATGACCGACAACTAACAACAAAGACTTCAATGTTCTTTTCTTGCATTCTCTCAGTTTCTCAGCAACCAACAACAACAACAACAACATACCCAAGTATTATCCCACAGTGGGATCCGGGGAAGATAGTGTGTAGGCAGACCTTACCCTAACTTGTGAGGATAGAGAGGTCTCAGCAACCAAACTAGGAGTAATATAATACATAAAAACAGAAAGGATACAATACCTGAGTGAAATTGACTGTTCTATAGCTGAAAACAATGTTCCAAGAATGTTGTGAATCATTTTTCACCAGAGAAATTGGGTGGAAATTTCCTGTGGCAGAAAAAGTGAGCTAGGGTTTAAGATAATGGGGTTTATGAAAAGACAATATTTTGAGAGGCTAGAGACCAAATTCAAACTTGGGATACATCTTCTGCAATAGTCCTATAATTGTGAAATCATGAGACCTTCCAAAGGGTCATCTTGTTTTTTTTCTTATAAAGGAATTTTTTTTGTGCAGTATAGGTTGTACTTTATGGGCTTGTACCATATTAAATTGGGCTCATACGGTATTAGGGCTATCACATTTTCCTTCGGCTAGTCATTCCCTTTATTTATTATCTTTCTTATATAATGGTAATACTCACGATTTATTTGTGTACGCCTTAGCTATTTACATTTTAAATAGGTACCTTATTCACGAAAGTTTAGACGGATAGACAAAATTTACCTAAATTTTTATCTCTACTGGATTTGATGAGTCATTTATGTGTCACCATAGATTTTACCGAGTTTTTTCTGTTAAGATATCACCATTTTATAACTTCAAAAATTGGAAATTTAAAACAAATATCTTTTTAAAAAGATCAACATAATTTAGTTTTTTTTTTTGTTATTTTCTTTTTTCTTTTTTTATTTTATTTATGATAAGAACTGAAATTGGAAAATGGAGGAAAATCGAAGCAAGACAAAGTGGAGACCCTTCAAGATATATGATTTTGCACCACTTGGGTAGACGATAAAGTTGCAATTACTAAACTACGACTATGTTCAGGAAGGTTAAATTCGTTTTCTTGACTTGTCATTACTTAAAGATAAAAAATTTATGAATTAATTTTTTCTTCTAGATTTAGTTGATGAAAAAATGTTACTTATACTATTAGTTAATGCTCTCATTTTTTGTTTTTTCAAATATCGATAAATTTATACAAAGTTTTTTTTTTTTTTTTAAGGAAACAAGACAAATAAACAAAACAATCTGAATATCGATGATTTAGCAAACGAAAACATAAAAACAGAAAAAGTGTCTGAGCCCGGGTTCGAACCGGGGACCTCTAGTGTGTGAGACTAGCGTGATAACCAACTACACCACCCAGACGTGTGTGCTAAAATTAGCAGACAAAAGAATTTCTATATTAATAAGTTTCATTTCCAAAATTATTAACTTTACAGTGACTTTAAAATTGGGTACCTTATTTTGGATTAGGCAAGAATTTTTAAGTATCCCACGTTGATATTACATGAAGGGGAGTTTGATCCTGTGTGACCAGGAGGTCACAGGTTAGGGCCGTAGAAGCAGGCTCTTGCAAAAATACAGGTAAGGCTGTGTATGATAGATCTTGTGATCCGGTCCTTCCCTGAACCTCGTGCATAGCGGGAGCTTACTGACCGGGCTACCATTAACGGACCTATGTTTTGAGTTTTGGGATCATCGGACCCTGTTAACCTCGGAAAAATTTTTAGATGTTAAAAAGGGTTATACATTTTGCTTGAAACACTTAAAATCAAAAGTCTGATAGACTCATGTGTCCCCTTTACCTTCAAATCCTGGGTTGGCCATATAGTACTACTAATTAATCTCCCAATCTGGATTTTTAACATGCTTATATCAATCCCCCCTTCATTATTCTTCACTATCAAAGAGTTTTGTTTATTGCGTCTACTGGAGTATCAAATATGAATATCATAATGTATTTTTATTGCAGATTGATTCGTCTAAATATCAATAATTTTATATATCATATATATGTCAACTTTCTTCCACAACCTAAGATCATCTATCTTTTAGTTGACTTCATCTCTCAATGACAATACCTTCTATGAATATTTAAAGTCCCATTCCAAGAATAAATTAGTGAAAGTCTGGTTTGTGAAGCATGATTTCAAGTACTTAATTAATTTTAATGTACTAGTGGCAAACGTGGGTGATTTGTTTAAGAGCTAAGAGGGTCCCCATGCAAAGAAATAATCAACTCTTCACATTTGAGATTCAGAAATGTCAGAAAGCCGACACTAATCTTTTACTTGTTCATTCCTACCAAAAGCAAATTTAATCACCAAAAATCTTAGACCATTTTATCTTCAGCTGGAAGAAACCTATTTGTTAATGATCATGAGAAGCATGAACCAATTAATAATTAATCAAAGTCACAAATCCTGGAACACGGCAATGTTACCACCCAAGCCCATGGCACCTATTGTCCGCGTTGGGTCTAGGCATACACGGATTTGTCTTTCGGGCTACGCAACCTCGAGACTCAAAAACGCGTGTACCATGAGCTTGTGCCATGCCTTATAAAGCACTTCACTTTCCTTTCCCAATCGATGTGGGATTCGCCTAAGGTGACATGTGCACCCCTTCTTCAAAAGCTTGTCAGCCTAGAAGTGACCCACCCTAGTCAGCCCTCCGTCATGGGCATAAAAGGTATTTACATAATCATATCACTTGTAAGGTTAATATTACATTATGCAGAACAGTATGTTAGTCCATATATGGATATAACTAGGAGGAAGAGGTCATATCCAATTCCAAATTCTAATGGCAGATTCAACTCCTTTACTCTCACATTCTCCTCCAAAGCTAAATGATATTTCTTCTCCTGAAGAAATAATAGAGCCATTTTTTGGAAGTTGTGGAATTGAATGGCCACAAATCTTGCAAGTCATTCTTGTTTCACTTGCTTGTTTCTTTGAGGCTCAACAAACATTTATCACTATCTTTACTGATGCTATCCCAACATGGCATTGCACACAACTTAATAACACAAACTGCAATTCCATGTCCAATATATGTCAACTTTCTACTAATGAATGGAATTGGGATAAGCCTATTTACACATCCATTGTATCTGAATGGTCACTTCATTGTTCTGATAATCCTATACTTCAAGGCCTTCCTGCTTCATCTTTTTTCATGGGCTGCTTGCTTGGTGGCCTAGTTCTTGGCCTTCTCGGGGACACAATTGGTCGAAAGACTATGCTATTTTTCGGGTGTTTGATCATGTCTATGGCTTCAATCTTCATTGCTTTCTCTAACAACATTTGGATGTACTCAGCCTTGAGATTTCTAAGTGGTTATGGCCGTGCAGCGATTGGATCGTCTGTTCTAGTTTTGTCTTCTGAGAGTGTTGCTAAACAATATCAAGGCCAAGTTGGAACTGTTGGATTCCTTATGTCTACACTTGGATTTGTATCTTTACCAGGTTTGGCTTATTTTAGTAGGAATTACTCATGGAGGGTACTTTATCTTTGGACTTCTCTTCCAACAATAATTTATTGCATGTTACTACAGTTTTGTGTTTACGAGTCACCAAAATGGCTACTTTCAAAAGGGAAAAATAGAGAGGCTTTTGCTGTCCTCACAACATTTGTAGCACCTCATTTCAAGAACCTAAGCTTAAATGATCACAAAGTGAAGATTGACAATGGCTTTAATCAACCATTGATCAAGATTTTGTTGAAGAAAAGATGGATACTTGGACAGCTATTGCTAGCTCTAACAACTGGTTTTGGTATTGGATTGATGTACTATGGCATGCCGCTAGGACTTGGCAACTTTAGCTTAAATCTGTACCTGAGTACCGGGCTAAACGCGATGCTAGAGTTACCAGCATTCTTGATAGTCTTTTTCTTGGTAGAGAAATGCAAGAGAAGAAGCACACTAGTTGGACTAAGTATTTTATCTGGTGTTTGTGGCATGTTATGTATGATAGTGGACAAATGGAAAGTGTTACAGCTAGTATTGGAGTTAATTTCCTTCTTTAGTGCTTGCACTGCATTTGACTTGTTTCTGATATACACATCAGAGTTGTTCCCAACTAGCATAAGGAATGCTACTGTGTCAATTGTGTGGCAGGCTGTGGTGCTCGGGGGCGTGGTAAGTCCAGTTTTGGTTGATGCAGGAGGAGATAGAAGCAAGATTTTACCATATTTGGTGCTTGGAATTATGACATCAATTGCAGGATCTTTGGTCATTTTTCTGCCAGAAACAAAGGGATTGGATCTTTGTAAGAACATGGAAGAGAAAGAACAAGAGGGTAATGGAGCATCCTATGTGATGAATGGCGTGTGAGGCCGTGAGGGTTGATCTTGTAGTTGTAGTGCCTCCATCAGTCGTATGTATTAACTTAGAATTAAAATGTTAAGCTTATGATCGAGGTGGCCTGGACTGATCCTTATGAAGATAAGAGTTCAAATCTAAAGAAAACTGTGCAGGGAATTCAAAAGGGAGCATGCAACTAGAGAAACAGCAGAAGCGTGTGATCAGCCAAGTTTTCTTGTAGCGGCATAAAAGTCTGCACTTTTATTTTATTTTTGATTGTTGCAAGAATTGCTCGAGGATTTATATATTTAAAATATTTAGGATTAGCTTCAACCTTTTCTGTGTTAGTTTTACTGCTAGAAAATATAGAGAACTTCTTGTACTTTCAATACTTTTCATGGCATCCTGCGTTCACACAACTTTTCATTTATATTTTATTTTTGTATAATATTGGTTCTAGATGAGCTTAAATTGGTCAATGAGAATTCTTATAGCCGATCTCAACTTACTTGGGATTGAGGCGTAATAGTAGTAATAGTTGTTGTTGTTACTGTTGGAGATAATCATTCACATATAAATTATCACCATAATTAATAGAGCAACTATCATTGCCTATAATAATGCGAAAACCACATTTGTCTAACATAGAAGCTGAGATTATGTTCGAAACAAATTTAGGAACGTAATAACAATCATCCAACATAAGTACTTTGCCCTCAGAGCCGTGGTTTATTGTGTCTAAAATTTATTTACGAAATATTTTAAGATTATATTTGAAGCGTTCAAACCATAATACATGTGTCTTGTGATATAGTCAAATTGTTTGAATGCATATGGATTGATATTATTTTATTGTGAATAAAATACATATGCATATAAGTTAAACTATTGAGATAGTTCGTAACTTACATTTAAAATTTTGTATTAAATACGATGGTAATCTATAATAGGTTATTGGATTCTACTGTTATTTTAATTGTTATTAATTCATGAGATGTTAATTAATAATAATATTCTGGCATGAATTCTTTTTATGTGATATATAAGATAAACATGTTAGAGGATGTTGAATTTCGTTTTTATGTCATGTGCTTGTTCATTACATAATTCTGAATTATTTATTACATGTGATGTAAATTAATTTAGGACTAAGCATGTAGACAACTTGAACTAAATTCACACGCTATAAAAGATTTGATCTTCATGTTATTAAAAATTGTTTTAGTAACAATTCCCTCTTACTAAAATTTGAGTTCTTAAATAATAAAATATAAGATATTTTATTATGGAGCTATCCATCAAGGTAAATAATTTTACTTATTTCTTGTTTATAAGGAGCGGCCTGACTACCAGGAGACTTATAGTTTGAGAATATGTTAAAATTATTTATTGCATTAGATGTATGGATTGAAAGAATTATTCAATTTTACACTAGACGCCTGGACCACCCGGGGAGTATAAAATTTAATAAGTTCTTTGCTATCATGATGGTTGAACTCAATTATGCCAATAGGATCGACCTGACTACTAGAGGACTATTTGACATAGAGCTATTTAAGGAAATTATATGGGGATACAATTGGTAAGAGTACCTACCTTTAAAATATATGTGAGAAACGACTTGACTTCCAAGGGGCTCATACATATTGTTAAAGGATTCCTTTACTCCACTAATAGAAATAAATATTTCGTAAACTATAATGAGGGTAAATAGTTTAAAATAATTAGTGGAAATATCATTTAGATAAAAGTCCATGTCTTTATGATATATGCAAATATGTTCTTATATTATTGCCTTTTCTTTTCTATATTTTAGATTTCTCAATATGTCTGTTATATCACTGCGCGAAATACTTGAGACCAACAAGTTGGTAGGACCAAACTTTGATGACTGGTATAGAAATTTGAGAATTGTTCTCATGCATGAAAAGTTCATTGATGTGATTGATAAGCCTGCAAAGATAATCCCACCAGAGAATGATGTTCAAGACACTAAGGTTTATCAGAAATACTTGGAAGAATGCCTTGCTATTAAACACATCATTCTCGCTTCTATGAATTCTGAACTCCAGAGGAAACATCAGAATATGGATCCAATTGCAATCATTGAATATCTTAAGAAGATGGTTGATACACAATTAGACATTGAAAGTTCTCCAGTTGGACCCCTTATCAATCATATGATTGTTCCTACCGAAGAACATGAGAAGTTGGGGTACAAGCTTGTGAAAGAGCTTTCTGAAGATTTGATCTTGCAGTCAGTATATGATGTTGAATGTTTTCACTGTAAGAAGAAAGGGCATTGGAATAGAAACTGCAAGGAGTATCTTGCAACTCTAAAGGACAAGAAACAAGGTGAGACATTAATGAAAAATATTTTCAAGGTTTCTTTAGCTACTACTAATTCTTCACTGTGGTATTAGATACTTGAAGTGGTTATAACATCTGTAATATATTGCAAGGGTTCAAGATAAGTAGGAGGCTAAAGAAAAGAGAAATTAATCTATAAGTTGAAAATGGTGCAAAAGTTGCGGCCGTAGCTGTAGGATCAATTTCTTTAATAATGTCTACGGGTAAAGTACTTATGTTGGATGATTGTTATTACGTTCCTAAATTTGTTTCGAACATAATTTCAGCTTCTATGTTAGACAAATGGTTTTCGCATTATTATAGGCAATGGTATTTGCTCTATTAATTATGGTGATAATTTATATGTGAATGGTTATCTCCAACATGATGTTTATGTCTTACCTAATGTAAATGCTAATTCGATTATGCATGTTTCAAGTCTTAAGAGGAAAAGAGATGATCATGTAAATCATACATACCTTTGGCATTGTTAGTTTGGTCATATTGGAGAGAAAAAAATTAACAAGTTGTACAAGGAAGGGTACCTTGACAAGTATGATTTTGAATCATATCCAACTTGTGAATCTTGTCTCAAAGAAAAAATGACCAAATCTCCATTTACTGGAAGTGGAGAAAGAGCTTCTAAAATATTGGGACTAATTCATACAGATGTTTGTAGGCCCATGAAAATTCAAACTAGAGGTGAATATTCTTACTTCATCACCTTCACTGATGATATGTCAAGATATGGATTTGTGTATCTTATGAAACACAAGTTTGAATCTTTTGAAATGTTCAAAAGGTTCTGTAGTGAAGTTGTGGACCAGACTGGTAAAAGTATCAAAGTACTAAGGTCTGATAGAGGTGGAGAATATCTTAGTGAAGATTTTACTAGGTATCTCAAAGAGAATGAGATTCTCTCACAGTGGACACCTCCAGGAACACCACAACACAATGATGTGTCTGAAAGGAGAAATCGAACATTATTAGATATGGTGAGAACTATGATAGGGTTCACTGATTTTCCAATAAATTTATGCGGATATGCTTTGGAAGGAGCAACATACTTACTTAATAAAGTTCTCATTAAGTCAGTCTCTACTATACCATATGAGATATGGAAAGGACGTAAGTCTAACCTTAAACACATTAGAGTTTAGGGTTGTCCAGCTTAGGTTAAGAGACTACAGTCTGATAAACTTGACTCAAGATCTGATAAGTGTAGGTTTATTGGGTATCCCAAGGAAACAATGGGATATTATTTCTATCACTGTTCTGACCATAAAGTGTTTGTGGGTAGAGGAACAACCCTTTTGGAAAGGAAATTTCTTTTAGAAGGAAATTATAGTGAAGAAATAAAACTTGATAAAGTTAAAAAAACTAATGAATCAACACAAAATCAAGATCATAGACCCAAGTTGAAGAACCCTTATTGGATGTTTTGAAGTTGCCAAATAAGTTTCCATCTTCAACGGTTGAAGTCCAAGAACTAAATGAAGTTCAAGAACAGGTTAATAAACCAGTTCCAAACCAAATTGAACAATAACCAAATCCAGCACAAGGTGAACAAATTGTACAAGTACCTTTAGAAGGTCTACACGAGAACGTCATGTACCAACTAGATTAAATTTAATGGTACAAGATGATGTATCAAATGAGGTTGATCATAATGATGATGACCCTAAGACCTATGAAGAGGCTATACAAAATTCTGATTATGAGAAGTGGCAAAAGGCCATGGAATCCGAAATGGAATCTATGAAGGAAAATAAAGTATGGACTTTAGTTGAACCTTCAAAGGATATAAAACCTATAGGTTGTAAATGGGTTTTTAAGAAAAATATTGGAGCAGACGGAAAGGTGGAGACCTACAAAGCTCGTCTTGTTGCCAAGGGATATCGTCAGAAAGAAGGTCGACTATGATGAGACTTTCTCTCCCGCGGCAATGCTCAAATCTATTCGGATTTTGCTTACTATAGCAGCATACTATGATTATGAAATATGGCAAATGGATGTGAAAACAGCTTTCCTTAATGGTGAGCTAGAAGAGGATGTGTACATGACACAACCTGAAGGTTTCACATCTTCGTCTGATCATAATAAAATTTGTAAGCTACAAAAATCCATTTATGGACTAAAGCAAGCTTCTCGAAGTTGGAATATTCGCTTTAACGAGACAATTGAAAAGTTCAATTTTGTTAGATGCGAAGAAGAATCTTGTGTGTACAAAAAGGTTAGTGGGAGCACAATTATATTCTTAGTGTTGTATGTTGATGATATATTGCTCATAGGGAATGACATGCCGGTATTGCAAAGTACCAAGATTTGGCTATCTGAACAGTTCTCCATAAAAAACTTGGGAGAAACAGCTTATATATTAGGAATAAAGATCTATAGAGATAGATCTAGGAAGTTGCTTGGACTTTCCCAGTATTTGTACATTGATACCATTTTGAAAAGGTATAACATGGATAATTCCAAATAGGCTATCTACCGATAGGCACTGGAACTACTCTCAGTAGGGAGGATTGTCCTAAAACACCTGAAAAGAGAGAACGCATGAGTAGGATCCCATACGCTAGTGCAGTGGGAGCTATCATGTATACCATGACATGTACACGTCTTGATGTGGCTTATGCACTTGGAGTGACTAGCCGATATCAGGCAAATCCCGGTGAGGAACATTGGAAGGTGGTGAAGACCATTCTTAAGTACTTAAGAAGGACTTAAGACTAATTCCTCATTTATGGATATTCTGAGTTGAAACTTGAAGGTTAAAGTGATGCAAGTTTCTCTTCAGATTAAGATGATAGCAAATCTATTTCTGGTTATGTATTTACCTTAAATGGTAGTGCAGTGAGTTGAAAAAGTTCCAAACAAGCTACAGTAGCTGATTCAGTGACTGAAGCAGAATATATAGTAGCTAGTGAAGCTGCTAAGAAAGCTCTATGGATGGAAAAGTTCTTAACTGAACTTGGTTCTTTCAATAGAAGGTACGATTCCATTGTTGTGTGACTGGAGCCATTGATCAAGCAAAAGAACCAAAATCACACCAAAAATCCAAACACGTTTTGCCAAGGAATCACTTGATAAGAGAAATCATTGGACGTGGAGACGTCTAGATTTAAAAGGTTGATGGAAAGGAAAATGCTCCATACCCATTCACTAAAGCTCTTGGTGCAAAAGAGTTTGACAAGCACAAGTGAAAATTGGGAATGAAGTACAAGAGCGATTGGCTCTAGTGTAAGTGGGAGATAGGGATATAGTAGATATGCCCTAGATCCAATCTCATATTTTTGTGAATATTATTCGATATAAAAATATGGCATTCTTTTATCATAGTTATTATTAATTTCTTGAGAAGAAAAACACTTTGTGAAAGTGAGAATGCAATACAAAGCCAAGAGAGAAAATACAATTACAAGAAAAGTGTTTCTTGTTATTTTATCTTTGAGTTGAGATTTTGAGAAAAATTTCAACACAATATTCTTCGTTCAATTTGTTCGTGGGTTTCATTAATCAAAAAGTTGATAGCAAGGATCAGTCTCGATGTGGATACGCATAGAGTCTTCGCACTATCGAAGAAATTTTGAAACGAGACTCTCTTCATCAGGTACGTCTTAGATCCGATCTATTGACATGTAAATTAATTTTAAACACGACAAGATCTGCCTAGGATTGTTATTGTCTTCCGCTGCGTGTTACGAACACCTATACACAATCCTTCAGTTACTTGTTAATTCCTTTTATTTTGCACATCAATTTGCCACTGGAAATGTGTGGAGAGCACCCTGCATCAGATATAATGCTCTCTTATTATCATGTCAAGTAGCTTAATTTCTTGTATGCTAGTTTTAAGCAGAGAATTAAAGAGATATGTTTGGGAGTTATTCTTTATCTTATCAGCAGATTCAGCACTGATCTGGATTTTGTAACAACATTGGACATTACAGGAGGTATCTAAGATGCAAATTTGACTAGATATAAAGAACTGTTCCATTAATCCAGCATTTAAATAGTCTAATGTGGTAGTAGCTCAATCAGCATAGGGGTACTTTCTTCATTTTATTGCTTGAACTGCTCATTTGATGGACCCTTTTTCACTTTCCTCAGAGATTTGATTAGACACAAGAAGATGCAGTGGCTGCAGTCCTTCTAGCACCTCTTTTTCTTTTTCAACTTTGATCAATATCAGTTCACTTGGTACAAGCAGTTTTATCGCAGAATTTAGTAGAAGCTATCGAGCATTAGTTTCACATCCATGTGGTGCAGTAGTTGCAATCCCTTTAGACACCATAAATGAGGAAGCTGAAAAAAAACTAAAAGGAGAGATAGAATCGAGCGTGAAGTAATAAGACTAATCGTTTGCTTGCATACAGCTACTTCCCATAGATTACACTGTTGATTTATTTCATCATGACTTGATATTAAGCTTTCAAACTGCTATGTAATTTGAGGCAAAAAGGTCAAAATTGTCTCCCAACTAAAGAAGGAAAATGGATAAAAATGCAGCAAAGTAACAGATGATCTTCTCAGAAAACTCAAAAGTTTGCAACATCAAGAGCTAGACACCAATGTAAGCTATTGCAAAATTATTAACCTGTAGTTTATATGAACAAGTCTAAGTGGCCCATATTGAGGTTACTTGCATAGCATATACTGCTTAATCTTTGAATCTTGATCTTAATTAAAAGTTTATATTAATCCCTTCATTGTTTTTCAATATCAAATAAATCATATTTTAAGCTAATCATCCAACTCATACATAACCCATTTGGATGGCAGAAGGGGTTGCCTTCTCCCTTGGCCAGAAAGGTCCTCTTTCTCTTGGTTGTTATATCATTATCAGATTGATTCATCTACTTAACATATAGATTTATCATAATATCAACTTTCTTCCACGATCCGAGATAATATTTTTATTAGTAATAATCTTGTAGTTGACTTGTTCTCCTAAGGGTCCTATGTTCTTTGAATATTTATGTTCCATGCATAGAATAAATTAGTGAAACTCTTGGCTTGTGAAACATGGTAGATTTGTTTAAGAGCCAGGATAGGTCCCTAATAAAAAGAGATAAGCAACTCTTCATATTTGAGCCTCAGAAATAACATAAAGCCAATAATAAAAATATTTAGTTGTTTATTCCTAATGGAAGAATATTCAGAAAAAATCACAAAAACTCTTTTACCATCTTGTCTCCTGGAAGAAATTCCTTTTTTAGAAATCATGAGAAGCATGAACCAATTGATAATTGCTCAAAAATCACATATCATGGAACACGACGATTTGAAATCATATGCACTAATAGTGTTAAGAGTATTAACACAATTAAATCACTTATAATATAAATTATACATATTAGTTCTTATATAGACATCACTAGAAGGAAGAGGTCTGATCCACTTCCAAATTTTAATGGCTGACTCAACTCCTTCAATCTCACATTCTCCTTCGACCAAGAATTACCAAGATCAAGAACCTCAAAAGCTAAATGAACCTTCTTCTCTTGAAGAAATAATAGAGCCATTTTTTGGAAATTGTGGAATTGCATGGCCACAAATCTTGCAAGTCATTCTTGTTTCACTGGCTTGTTTCTTTGAGGCTCAACAAACATTTATTACTATCTTTACTGATGCTATCCCAACATGGCATTGCACACAACTTAATAACACAAACTGCAATTCCATGTCCAATATATGTCAACTTTCTACCAATGAATGGAATTGGGATGAGCCTATTTACACATCCATTGTATCTGAATGGTCACTTCATTGTTCTGATAATCCTATACTTCAAGGCCTTCCTGCTTCATCTTTTTTCATGGGCTGCTTACTTGGTGTTCTAGTTCTTGGCCTTCTTGGCGACACAATTGGTCGAAAGTCTATGCTATTTTTCAGGTGTTTGATCATGTCCATGGCTTCAATCTTCGGTGCTTTCTCTTACAACATTTGGATGTACTCAGCCTTGATATTTCTAAGTGGCTATGTGTTGGGAATAAACCCCCACAGAAATAATATTCACGATAATAAAAGCGGAATAATAATGTAGCACCGAGATACGGTAATTAACAAGAATAAAAGAGTAACAACGACACCAAGATTTTTACGTGGAAAACCCTTTTAATAAGGGAAAAAACCACGGCCCCGAGAGGAGCAACTGATATCACTATAGTAAGGAATTTTATACTTTGTAGGTTCGAGTAAAATACTCCAAAGACCACTACAACACTCAAAAGAAATAACCCTCTTTTGATATTCCCACCTCACTACAATATCGCTCACTCTCTATTTTTCTCACATACTATTTTCTTATACCCTGTCTGTGAAACCTCACTCTTTCTTTCTCTCTTTGTTGGTGTGAAGAAATGAGAGTTGAAGCTCTCCTTTTATAGCCAAAGCGTCACTCTCTAAAGCCTACAATATTTGACAATTTACATACATTTTTCACAATTCAACAAAGTTGGCTACCAAACCAAAGAAATTCAACAAGGTTGGCTACTAAACCAAACTAATTCAACAAGGTTGGCTACCTAACCAAACTAAGTCAACAAGGTTGGCTACCAAACCAAAGAAACTTTTATTAGGCACATGCTTAATACTTCTTCAATGAGATGGACATCATCAATCTCCCCCTCCAGTCTCATTCATCTAGAGGAGATAACACTATCTTCTAGTTTGAGTGCATGCCGACAAGTTCTTTGCATAGCTCAAACTTGTTCCTTGGTACCACCTTGGTCAGCATATCTGCGAGATTCTCACTTGTAGAAATTTTCAAGACTTTTAGAGATTCATCATCTACCATTTCTCGAATCCAATGATATCTCACATCAATGTGTTTGGTCCTTGCATGGTACATAGAGTTATTGCTAAGGTCTATTGCACTTTGACTGTCACAATAGACGACATACTCCTTCTGATGCAATCCAAGCTCTTGAAGGAACCATTTGAGCCATACCATCTCCTTGCTAGTTTCTGTAGCGGCAATGTACTCTGCTTCAGTTGTTGAAAGTGCAACACACTTCTGCAACTTAGACTGCCATGATATAGCTCCCCTGAAAATGTAAACAAATATCCAGTAGTGGATTTTCTGTTGTCAATGTCACCTGCCATATCAGCATCTATATAGCCCTTCAAGATTGGATCAGATCCTCCAAAGCACAAACAATCTCCTGTGGTACCTCTCAGGTACCAGATGTCACACCTCCTTTTTCCGTCCCCGCAAGGGGTGAAGGAGTTTTTCCAATTAAAGGACAATCGAAACGGGATTTGTTTATTTATTTTAGAGTCGCCACTTGGGAGAATTAGGGTGTCCCAAGTCACCAATTTAATCCCGAATCGAGGAAAAGAATGACTCTGTATTACAGTCTGCGAACCAGAAATCCGGATAAGGAATTCTGTTAACTCGGGAGAAGGTATTAGGCATTCCCGAGTTCCGTGGTTCTAGCACGGTCGCTCCACTGTCATATTCGGCTTGTTTATCTGATTTTATACAATTATGAGCTCATGTGCAAGTTTTAACTTTTAACCGCTTTTGTCATTATTATTATATATTTTTTTTATCAAGAATTGCAACATCATGGAAATACATCTCCAACCACGTCACATCAATGCACCCGTGGTTGTTGGCACATTTCAACTCTGTTGAGATTTGGATTTGGGTCACATAAATGTGCACCCGAGTTTTAAGAAAATTAAATTATTAAAAGGCGTGCCTAAAGCGACTAGCGTATCATTTACTTTGGGTAGGGCCGTGAAATTTTGCTAAACGGTCCATCCCGAAGTCTAAGCAATTTTAAAGCAAATATTTACCGAGGGCCCCGCAATTTTATATTTTTATTCAGCGAGGCTCATCTCATTCTTATTTTTTAAAAGGAATTTGCAACGTCATGGACATGCATCTCGGACCACGTCACAATCAATGTACCCGTGATTAGAGACACATTTCGACTCCGTTGAGATTTGGATTTGGGTCACATAAATTTGCACCCGAATTTAGGAAAGTAATATTTATGAAACATGCGCCTAAAGCAACTATACGTTTGCACTTTGCGATGGCCATAGAATTTGCTAAATGACACACCTCGAATTCTAATTTCAAAGGATTACTTCTACCAAAGGTTTAATCCCATATTTACACAACTACTAAGAGAATTGCACTAGACTACATCTATTGAGCAAAATCACATAAAAAAGATAAATCTATAACCTAACTTCAATGTTCCTTAATAGTACAAGCACTAGAAACAAAATTTAAACAAAAAAAAAACTAGGCATGATTATGCATCTTTTGCCAGAATCTCACTCAGATGCTCATATCAAAAAAAACAAGTGAATAACCACATACATATGAGCAGGGAACAACTAAAAATCTGCTGAAACAAACGAAGAAAAATGCCAAATAACGCCTCAAACAAATCTGAAAAACTAACCGCAAGGCAGCATTATACTCGAAACGCGATGAACCGTAGACGAACCTCGACACCTTAGATTCAACTGCAACGAACCTCGAACAGGTTTGATAAGGACAAGGACGCGCTGTTTCGAGACAAAATGAAGGTCGCCGAATTTAATGGAGGGTCACCGGACTGGTTCACGTGAGGAAGACGAAGCACGACGGGGTTTGAGCTACCATTTTTCATATAGCTGGAGCTGGTTTTACGACTGGTTGCGATGGAGATTGGAGGAGAAGGAGTGGTCGTTTGCTGCGTGTGACTGTCGCTGGTGGAGGAGACGACTGTGGCTGGAGTGGCGGACTGCTGGTGGTCGCCGGTTTCAGGCAGTCATGGTCGTCGTTTGGGGTGGTATTGACGACGGGAAACGAGGGTGAAGGTTGTTGCTGTGGATGTTCGTGGTTGACGAAGCAGAAGCAGAAGCAACGAACAGATGGCTATGATGTTCGTTGCTTCTCTGTCCGGTGGCTATGGAGGTTCGACGACTGGTGAAGGGTGGTCGATGGAAGGGGTTGTTTGGAGGTGAGGGAGGTCGTGCGTGGTTGTTATCGTGAAGAAAAAGAAGAAACAAGGGGACTAGGGTTTTGCTCTTAGGGTTCTTCTTTTTTTCTTTAGAAAGAAGAAGATGAAGTAGTGGTCCCTTTTCCAAATGCCCAAAATCGGCTGAAGTGTCTCCCCCTTTTAGGTCTCCCCCCCCCCTTTTGTAGAGTCTAGGTCTAGGTTTAGGGTAGTGGGCTTGGGTATTGGGCTTGGGTATTGGGTTATCCGAATTTTGGGCCTAAAAATGGGTCGTTTGAACTCAAATGTTATTCTTTCCCCGCAACCGAGAATAAAATACGATCTTATTTAATTAATCCTACGTAAGCAAAATAACTATTAAAATGAGACTGACAATTAAAACAAAAACTATTTTTGGGGTATTTTTTCAAGATTAAATTGATTACAAAACATTAATGAAACTATTTTTTTGTAATTTTATTTTCTTGTAGTAAAGTAAAGTAAGAGAGTAAAAATTAGTTGAAATAGCTATATTAGGGCTAAATTAAATATTTACGTGCTAAAATATGAAAAATCTTGGGGAGGGTCAAAAATCGCACGTCTACAGCTGCCCCTTTTTGACTGGAAACATGAAGAGTTTTCAGACAAAGAATGACTAGACGGGTATTTTGACCCGACCCTTATTTGGAGAGACTAAAACTAAGAGAAAAGGAGAATGTGACCGAGCCCTGGTATTTGAGCTGCCTACATATCCTTGGCTATAAAGGAATCAGGCCACGTGTAGTTCAGAGGTGAGTGAGATGATGGAGTATACCGAGGTGAAGAGCCAGTCGAGGTGCCGTTCCGCCGAGGTTATGATCCACGGTCCTGTTGTTACATCAAAAATCAAAACATAAAAATGACTAACTAGGCCTATCAATTATGAGTTACAAGATTCCTATCTATAAGTCTTCTGAAGCTTGATCTTGAGTCTTGAATGGTTCTTCATACAGACTTTAGATTTGAACCTTGATGCTTGCTAGTTGTAGGTGCTAGTTCATCCTTCTTCGGTTTTCCGGATCAGGACCAGGCGTGGAGTGCTTGTGACCTTGGCCATGTCTTGAGCAGCCCATATCAACTTCTGCATTTTGGATTGACTTCTTGTCTTTCTCCTCTTTTTATTTTTATTTTTATTGGAACTAACTTCTGTTGATCACCTTGGACTGCTGACTTGCATTCTTGCCGCGAGCTCCTTTTGTTGCTAACTTGAATTGTGTTCTGAAGTGAATTCTCTTATTCTCCAAGTAGGCGCCTGATTGCTAATACTTGCACTGTTTTTCCTTGAAGCTTGAACTGTTTTCCCTTGAAATCTATGCTATCTTCCTTTGAAACTTGAATTGCTTTCCCTTGGTTCTTGTACTGTCTTCCCTTGTTCTCCGGGTGGGAGCCTGATTGCCGAAACCTTCTGTGTTCCCTTATTTTCCAAGTGGGATCCTGCAATCAAAACAAACAAAATTTTCTGCCCCTGTTTGCACTAGGAAGACTTGTGAGTTGTTAGCAAAATTGTAAACCACTTATACCACTGATGCAATGAGAGTAAACCAAAGACTAGACTAAGATGTGCGTCTCCTATGAGTAAAACCAAGAATTGACTAGCAAATGCTTCTGCTAAAATAAAATCTGAATGAACCAATCTAGGAAGTGCGTCTCCTAGGAGTGAATTTAAATGACCAAGACTAGGAAGTGCGTCTCCTAGGGGTGAAAACTTCAGTGACTAAAACTAGGAAGTGCGTCTCCTATGAATAAAATCTCAATTTAAGAAGTGCGTCTCCTAAAAGAAAAACTTGAAAGAACTTGATTAGGAAGTACGTCTCCTACAGGTAAAACTTCAATAAACTAGACTAGGAAGTGCATCTCCTATGGTCGAACTTAAAATGAATCAAACTAGGAAGTGCATCTCCTAAGGGTGAAATCTCAATTCCGGAAGTGCGTCTCCTAAAATAAAATATAACCTGAAAAAGCCAAACTAGGAAGTGTGTCTCCTATAAATGAACTATCAATTTTAGGAAGTGTGCCTCCTATGGGTAAAATCCCAATGACTCAAACTAGGAAGTGCGTCTCCTATGAATGAACTATCAATTTAGGAAGTGTGCCTCCTATGGGTAAAATCTCAATGACTCAAACTAGGAAGTGCGTCTCCTATGAATGAACTATCAATTTAGGAAGTGCGTCTCCTACGGGTGAACTTTCAATTTAGGAAGTGCGTCTCCTATGGGTAAAACTTCGTGAACCAGACTAGGAAGTGTGTCTCCTATGGTTGAACTGGAATGAACTAAACTAGGAAGTGCATCTCCTAAGGGTGAAATCTCAATTCCGGAAGTGCGTCTCCTAAGATAAAATATAACCTGAAAAAGCCAAACTATGAAGTGCGTCTCCTATAAACGAACTATCAATTTTAGGAAATGCGTCTCCTATGGGTAAGATCTCAATGACTCAAACTAGGAAGTGCGTCTCCTATGAATGAACTATCAATTTAGGAAGTGCGTCTCCTACAGGTAAACTTCGATGAACCATACTAGGAAGGGCGTCTCCTATGGTTGAACTAGAATGACCTAAACTAGGAAGTGTGTCTCCTAGGGATGAATTTAATTTAGGAAGTGCGTCTCCTATAAATGAACTATCAATTTTAGGAAGTGCGTCTCCTATGAGTAAAATTTCAATGACTCAAACTAGGAAGTGCGTCTCCTACGAATGAAATCTTAAATGAACCAGACTAGGAAATGCGTCTCCTAAAGCAAAAATATAACTTGAACGACCCAAACTACGAAGTGCATCTCCTAGGGGTAAAATAAACTTAGGAAGTGCGTCTCCTATGGGTAAAACTTTACTGATTTTAAACTAGAAAGTGTGTCTCCTATTAATGAAATCTTAATTTAGGAAGTGCGTCTCCTATGCATGAAATCTTAATTTAGGAAGTGCGTCTCCTATGCATGAAATTAAACTTAGGAAGTGCGTCTCCTAGGGGTAAAAATAATCTTAGGAAGTGCGTCTCCTAGGGGTAAAACTTTAATGATTTTAAACTAGGAAGTGCGTCTCCTATTAATGAAAACTTAATTTAGGAAGTGAGTCTCCTATGCATGAAATCTTAATTTAGGAAGTGCGTCTCCTATGCATGAAATTAAACTTAGGAAGTGCGTCTCCTAGGGGTAAAAATAAACTTAGGAAGTGTGTCTCCAAGGGGTAAAACTTTAATGATTTTAAACTAGGAAGTGCGTCTCCTATTAATGAAAACTTAATTTAGGAAGTGCGTCTCCTATGCATTAAATCTTAATTTAGGAAGTGCGTCTCCTATGCATGAAATTAAACTTAGGAAGTGCGTATCCTAGGGGTAAAAATAAACTTAGGAAGTGCGTCTCCTATGGGTAAAACTTTAATGATTTTAAACTAGGAAGTGCGTCTCATATTAATGAAAACTTAATTTAGGAAGTGTGTCTCCTATGCATGAAATCTTAATTTAGGAAGTACGTCTCCTATGCATGAAATTAAACTTAGGAAGTGCGTCTCCTATGGGTAAAACTTTTTAAGGATTTTAAACTAGGAAGTGCGTCTCCTATTAATGAAAACTTAATTTAGGAAGTGCGCCTCCTATGCATGAAATCTTAATTTAGGAAGTGCGTCTCCTATGCATGAAATTAAACTTAGGAAGTGCGTCTCCTAGGGGTAAAAATAAACTTAGGAAGTGCGTCTCCTATTAATTAAATCTTAATTTAGGAAGTGCGTCTCCTATGCGTGAACCATTTCCTTCTTCCTGAATTACCTTCTTACAGAACTGCTTTCCTTAAAAACTTGTGGTGTCTTCCCTCGAAACTACTGGGGATAACACTGCTGGGGGAATTATTTACTTACCTGTTGGGGGATAAAATGTTATCAGCTGGGGATAACGCTGTCGAGGATAACACTGCTGGGGGATTTTGATTCCTTCTCAAAACTAGTGCTTCACTCTTCGGAAGGCTGCTGGGAATGACACTGGCCTTTTGCTTTTTCCGAGCACAAGTTTCATCCTTTTGTTCTGTCCGCTGGGGAACAACTTCCTTCATTAAAACTTATTATGATGGGGGTAACACTGGTTCAAAGACCACTTCTCCTGAGACTGGTGCTATCTTTATTCTTCCCTAAATGGGTACCTGACTTCCAGAAAATTTTCTAAATGAAAGGGAAATTTTCTGCCCCAGTTTGATAATCTCCCTTGTGACATGCATTTCCGTCATCAATGTCATTTCTTTTACCTGTTTCAAATCAAACAAAATTTGTTAGTTTAAAACGCGGTGGTTGGTTGTGATACTCCTATTGGGATGGCTTTTCCCTTTCTCCTTCCTTGCTATGCGTTCCAAAACTTGTTGGGGATGATATTATTTGCTGGGGATAATCCCTTTCTGCTGGGGATATCCCTCTTCTTTTGTGGCATAGCTCGGAAACTGGCATTTCCCCGACCTTTTAGTCTCGTATGAATTTCCCAAATCATGATCATTGCTCTCCTTGCTTTGTCCACGGGCCTTGGCCTTGAGTTTTAATAACCTTTGATTTCGGCGGGGATATCCTTCTTGACACTCGCCCATCCTTTTGTCAATTCCCTTTTGCTGGGGATATCTTTCTTGACACTGGCTCGCGCTTGTTCCTTGCTAACTATACCACTTGGATGTACTAGTCAGATCTCATCTTGCATAATTGGAAAGCTGATGGCATATTTTGAAGTCATTTTTCACTTGTTCTGATTAAATAGACTCTACTGGGGAATTTTTCTATGAAAGGAGAAAGATAAAAAGGAACAGAATAAAAGACAAAGGAAAAATATGAATCTTTAACAAAAGAAACTATAAATAAAAACCTATCAAACGCAGATACCGACTCTAATGGTCATGACATGCACATATGGCCTATCCTCTGTCGTTAATCGCCTTTCACAATTTTTGTCTGGTGATTTCCGTCTGATTCTCAATATTTATTCGAATTGTAGTGCCCGAAGGGTTTTCACTATCAAGCCTCTCTCATTTTGGTTTTTCTCTCAGCTGTCATCGCCTTATGGTGCCCGTGAAGATTTTCACCGATAAGACTCTCTCATTTGTATTACTTTCCAGCTGGGGATTTGGAGTATTGCCGATATGACTCTCTCTGCTGGGGATTGGGGTGTTACCCATAAGACTCTCTTTTTATTTCTTTTATGTTGGGGATCAGAGTCCTTTCTGCTGTGGATCAGAGTGTTATGTTCCCCGGTAAGACTCTCATTTGCCTGACTTGGCATCTTTTGAAGACTGATCAGAAGGTCTTTCTTTGGATCGTAATGTGAGATTTTTGATAGGCTAGAAAGAAAGGGTTTTAAAGGCTCAAAAACAAATCAATTCGGGGTTCAAAATTACAACCTTCGGAACCGGCTTTCTTTACATCAAGCACAACTTCTGCCCTAGTTTCTTGCTGGGGGATTTTTATTTTTTGCTTTACACTATGTTACACTATGCACATTATGCACACTATGTACCCTATGACCGAGCCGTGAGGCGCCTACATATCCTCTTTGAGGAATCAGGTCAAACGTAGTTCCCAATTCCTCTTTTTTCATTTACCTATTATTTTCTTTTCTTTTCTTTCTTTTTCTCATTTCTCCTTTCTCTTTTGTCGTTTTGTCGTTTTCTTTTCTTCTTCTTTTTTCTTCTTTTTTTTCTTTTCTTTTCTTTACCTGCCATGCTTGTATTTTCTAGTCGTTGCTACTGATTCCGAACGAGGGGTACGAAAGAAAAATAAATAAGGCTCAACAGGGGTAACGAAGGATAAAGTGTTTAGGTAGCAGAACAAAATGCCCTCGTCATTCCAGTCTTCAAAACATGCCAAGTGCACACAACACAATTAAACACAGATTTGTAGCCTCTTCTGATGGTGCTGGACTTGACAATTATATTCACACATTTGCTTTTTCATTTGTCCTCTCTAAAGCACCGTTTGGCAACACTCTCACTCTCATTATCATGAACCACCCTCATGTCAATTTGGTGAATCTTTTCTTTAACGGTTTTCTTTATGTTTTACTTGCCCCAGTTCCACATGACTCGAGCTCCGAATAATCTCAAACCGTCCTTATTTCCTTTAAATGTTTCGATCACCTCTCAATGGTTTTATGATTAACTTTTAAGATTAGGCTTAAACTGTGTGCGCATGTCATGTCACTAGAATTGGCGCTGAACAAAATGATAAAAGAACTAAGAAAAATGACTGGAAATAATAAAAGACAGGATTTTGCATTAGACTAACGGTGAAATGGTTTGAATAACAAAACAAACAAAACAGGCCAGAATAAAATCCCCAAAACAATCCTGGACAAAACTAAACAAACCGCTATGACAAAATGGAAAGATAAGGAAGTTTGACACAAGACAATATCCGAATTACAGCCCTAAGAATAATCCGGACAACAAAAATGACAACAAAATAAGCCACCAAAAGCTTCTCTCTTACTAACCAAGGAACAGAGCGTTCTCCCACTTTATCAAACCCGACATCTTAGCCACTGAGCTTCGCATTAATATTGCCAAGACCATTACCAACTTCAATATCATCAACCTCAGTCAACAAGTTCCCAATAGGATTCGAGTGCTTATGTCATCAGGCCTCATCCCCACAAAGTGTGCATCATGATGTGCAGGTAAAGGATTCTGCGTGATATTCTGGGTGTCATTATCTCGGATTACAATCAGGTTTTCCTGGATCTTATGTTTCCGGCTTACCACAAACCAACCACCTTAACTTTCTTTGCGATTCAAAACAAAACAGGTTAGAATGGACTCAGTCGGTCCTCATTATTAACAACATCTTTTTCCTTTTTTTTCATTTTTCTTTCTTTCTTTTTTTTTGATTTATTTTTCATTTTTTTGTTGTGGTCGAATCTTATGGAGATTGCCTACGTATCATGACCCCGCATGAATCAGATCTTGCGTAGTTCGCCCCATAAAAGATAAATAATGATAAAATATTTTTTTTCAATTTTCATAATAAAACAAATTTGACTATAAAAGTTTAAAAACTGACCATACTAACATACTTTGACAAAAGACAACAAACGGACTAGAAAATCAAATAACTCGCATACTCTAATCAAAGAATTACAAACTCAAAAACAAACAGCCAGATTCCTTCCCCTATATACCAATTTTAACCAAATGGTTGTTTTTGCAAATGTGGCCCCTTCCAAATTTCACATGAATTTTGAGGTCGGGGAGGATAATTTTATGACATTTTACAGACTTGTCCGTTCTTTTACGAAAATAGCCTTTCGACAACTGAAAGATACTCTAAGGCTATCTTGGCAAGAACGGTTTAAGACACCGCCGAAGCTGGCTCTACTTATTTTGACCAAAAATCCAAACGGTATTCACCTGACCGCTGACTCTTTGTTTTTTTTTGTTTTTTGTTTTTTCTTTTCAAATTACAATAAAAACCTGGTGTTGCAAACACGGCCTTTCAGCGCCTCGGGGACGAAGATTTTTAAGGCTGTGTGGGTCAACTGGACCAAATCTAAAACAATGACCCAAAGTTGGCTGTTTATGCAAAGTCAGCCTTTCGACGTCCCTTTCGGGAACATTCGGTTATGTTTTGACAAAACAGCGTCACCCGACTTCTTTATGACTCTTTTTATCGTTTTTCAAAACAGAAAACTCAATATTGCAAACACGGCCTTTCAGCGCCTCGCGGACGAAGATTTTTAAGGCTATGTGGGTCAACTGGACCAAATCTTAAACATGACCCAAAAGTGGCTGTTTATGCAAAGTCAGCCCTCCGGTGTCCCTTTCGGAAACATTCGGCTATTTTTGACAAAACAGCATCACCCGACTTATTTATGACTCTTTTTATCATTTTTCAAAACAGAAAACTCAATATTGCAAACACGGCCTTTCAGCGCCTCGGGACGAAGATTTTTAAGGCTATGTGGGTCAACTGGACCAAATCTTAAACATGACCCAAAAGGTGGCTGTTTATGCAAAGTCAGCCTTCCGGCGTCCCTTTCGGGAATATTCGGCTATGTTTTGACAAAACAGCGTCACCCGACTTCTTTATGATGAAATTAAAATTTGACATATTTTTGGCTATTTTAGCAAAAGAGGAGGTTGGACATCACCCGACTTATTTATGACAAAATTAAAATTTTGACATGTTTTATTTTTTTTATTTATTAGTTTTTGGCTATTTTAGCAAAAGGGGAGGTTGGACCCGATGAGGGTTGCCTACGTATCTCACATCCGGTGAGAATCAAACCCGCGTAGTTCGGGAATAAAACAACCTATATATTTTTTATTTTATTTTTTAAAAAAAAACAAGACTCTTTTTCATTTTCATTTTTCATGGGAAGACAAACTATTTGCCCTTTCTATTTTTGAAGACAGAACAATGATTTTTTTTTTTCTATTTTTCCTTTGCTTTTACTAAAACAAACTAATAAAACATTTTTTTCATTTTCTTAAAATTTCGGCAGAGTTTCGACAGTATTTGGGCATTGGGTTTTTTCAAAAATAAACAATTAACTCCCTAACCGCTATTTCTTTTTTTTCTTTTCCTCAATTTCACAATATTCCTGATATTCAAAAAGTCGGTCAACACACAAGTCTGAATCAAATAAGCACAAGTAGCAGCAAGTAAGATGCATCAGGATGGTCATTTTCATTTTTTGGTACACCTGTCCTAGACAGACCCAACCCCTGTGTTGAGCCTCCAAAGTCAAATGCACGTGATGCAAACAAACGTTCCTACTAGGGATCCGGCATGAAGCTGAGTTATTCTAGGTTCATAACCTGGGTATTTGTTCTAGACTGTGTACCCGAGCGGACAACTCGAGTCGAGGAGGGGGCTACGTACCGGGGACCCGCGGGATCGTCCGGCTTTGTAACTTGTCCGAATCCTCGTTCTATTTTGGTATATGACACTAACAGAAAGAAGTCACGACCAGCGTGCACTCCTCAAGAGAGAGAAGAGAGGGGTTTCGACACAGTTTATATATACAGTCCAAGTAATATCAAAGCGGTAAGAGCAACATTTTCACATTTAGGCTAAAACCTGTAATAAAATCAGATAATAAATAAAGCCAAATAATAACAATTATTCTAAGCTCGAATTCTTAACCCTGAACCAGTGGTTCTGGGTTTTTTCCCCAGCAGAGTCGCCAGAGCTGTCACACTTCCTTTTTCCGCCCCCGCGAGGGGTGAAGGAGTTTTTCCAATTAAAGTACAATCGAAACGGGATTTGTTTATTTATTTCAGAGTCGCCACTTGGGAGATTTAGGGTGTCCCAAGTCACCAATTTAATCCCGAATCGAGGAAAAGAATGACTCTGTATTACAGTCCGCGAACCAGAAATCTGGATAAGGAATTCTGTTAACCCGGGAGAAGGTATTAGGCATTCCCGAGTTCCGTGGTTCTAGCACGGTCGCTCCACTGTCATATTCGGCTTGTTTATCTGATTTTATACAATTATGAGCTCATGTGCAAGTTTTAACTTTTAACCGCTTTTGTCATTATTATTATATATTTTTTTTATCAAGAATTGCAACATCATAGAAATACATCTCCAACCACGTCACATCAATGCACTCGTGGTTGTTGGCACATTTCAACTCTGTTGAGATTTGGATTTGGGTCACATAAATGTACACCCGAGTTTTAAGAAAATTAAATTATTAAAGGCGCGCCTAAAGCGACTAGCGTGTCATTTACTTTGGGTAGGGCCGTGAAATTTTGCTAAACGGTCCACCCGAAGTCTAAGCAATTTTAAAGCAAATATTTACCGAGGGCCCCGCAATTTTGTATTTTTATTCGGCGAGGCTCATCTCATTCTTATTTTTTAAAAGGAATTTGCAACGTCGTGGACATGCATCTCGGACCACGTCACAATCAATGTACCCGTGATTAGAGACACATTTCGACTCCGTTGAGATTTGAATTTGGGTCACATAAATGCGCACCCGAATTTAGAAAGGTAATATTTATGAAACATGCGCCTAAAACAACTATACGTTTGCACTTTGCGATGGCCATAGAATTTGCTAAATGACACACCTCGGATTCTAATTTCAAAGGATTACTTCTACCAAAGGTTTAAGCCCATATTTACACAGCTACTAAGAGAATTGCACTAGACTACATCTGTTGAGCAAAATCACGAAAAAAAAGATAAATCTATAACCTAACTTCAATGTTCCTTAATAGTACAAGCACTAGAAACAAAATTTAAACAAAAAAAAAAAGAAAACTAGGCATGATTATGCATCTTTTTCCAGAATCTCACTCATATGCTCATATAAAAAAAACAAGTGAATAACCACATACATATGAGCAGGGAACAACTAAAAATCTGCTGAAACAAACGAAGAAAAACGCCAAATAATGCCTCAAACAAATCTGAAAAACTAACCGCAAGGCAGCGTTATACTCGAAATGCGATGAACCGTAGACGAACCTCGACACCTCAGATTCAACTGCAACGAACCTCGAACAGGTTTGATAAGGACAAGGACGGGCTGTTTCGAGACAAAATTAAGGTCGCCGGATTTAATGGAGGGTTACCGGACTGGTTCACGTGAGGAAGACGAAGAACGACGAGGTTTGAGCTACCATTTTTCGTGTAGCTGGAGCTGGTTTTACGACTGGTTGCGATGGAGATTGGAGGAGAAGGAGTGGTCGTTTGCTGCGTGTGACTGTCGCTGGTGGAGAAGACGACTGTGGCTGGAGTGGCGGACTGCTGGTGGTCGCCGGTTTCAGGCAGTCATGGTCGTCGTTTGGGTTGGCTACCAAACCAAAGAAAACTCTTATTAGGCACATGCCTAATACTTCTTCAATGAGATGGACATCATCAATCTCCCCCTCCAGTCTCATTCATCCAGAGGAGGTAGCACTGTCTTCTAGTTTGAATGCATGCCGACAAGTTCTTTGCATAGCTCGAACTTGTTCCTTGGTACCACCTTGGTCAGCATATCTGCGGGATTCTCATTTGTAGAAATCTTCAAGACTTTTAGAGATTCATCATCTACCATTTCTCGAATCCAATGATATCTCACATCAATGTGTTTGGTCCTTGCATGGTACATAGAGTTCTTGCTAAGGTCTATTGCACTTTGACTGTCACAATAGACGACATACTCCTTCTGATGCAATCCAAGCTCTTGAAGGAATCGCTTGAGCCATATCATCTCCTTGCCAGTTTCTGTAGCGGCAATGTACTCTGCTTCAGTTGTTGAAAGTGCAACGCACTTCTGCAACTTAGACTGCCATGATATAGCTCCCCCTGAAAATGTAAATAAATATCCAGTAGTAGATTTTCTGTTGTCAATGTCACCTGCCATATCAGCATCTGTATAGCCCTTCAAGATTGGATCAGATCCTCCAAAGCACAAACAATCTCCCGTGGTACCTCTCAGGTACCTGAGTATCCACTTGACTGCTTCCCAATGTTCCTTTCCAGGATTTTCAAGAAACCTGCTGACAACACCAACTGCGTGAGCAATATCAGGTCTAGTACATACCATTGCATACATCAAGCTTCCGACTGCTGAAGAATAAGGAACTTTAGCCATGTTCCCTTTCTCTTCCACTGTTGTAGGACACATCTTTTTACTCAACTTTAGATGACCAGCAAGAGGTGTGCTGACTGGCTTAGCATTCTTCATGTTGAAGCGTTCTAGTACACGTTCAATGTACTTCTCCTGAGATAGCCACAACTTTCTACTTGTTCTCTCTCGAACTATCTTCATCCCTAGAATTTGTTGTGCTGGGCCCAAGTCCTTCATATCAAATGACTTGGACAGATCTCCTTTCAACTTTGCTATCAACCCCTTGTCTTTTCCTACAATTAACATGTCATCCACATACAACAACAATATAATAAAGTTATTCTCAGAAAATCTTTTGAAGTATACACATGGATCAGAATAGGTCTTTAGGTATGTTTGACTTTTCATGAATGAGTCAAACTTCATGTACCACTGCCTTGGTGCCTGCTTCAATCCATAAAGACTCTTATTCAATTTGCACACCATGTGTTTCTTTCCAGCTACTTCAAATCCTTCTGGCTGCTCCATATAAATCTCCTCTTCCAAATCTCCATGAAGAAATGCAGTTTTCACATCCAACTGCTCCACTTCAAGATCTAGGCTAGCTGCTAAGCTCAAAATTGTTCGAATAGAAGTCATTTTGACAACAGGTGAGAAAATTTCGTCAAAATCAATACCTTTCTTTTGTTCGAAGCCTTTAACCACCAATCGAGCTTTGTATCTGACCAGCTTGCCATTTCCATCTTTCTTGAGTTTAAAGACCCATTTGCATTTGAGTGGTCTTTTACCCTTTGGAAGTTCAACCAGCTTGTATGTGCCATTTTTCTGTAGAGATTCCATCTCTTCTTGCATAGCTTTCATCCACTGGTTCTTTTCTGGATGGGACAACACCTCCTTAAGACTTTCTGGCTCCCCCTCATCACTGATGAGGACATACTCTGTGGAAGGGTACCTGCATGACTCTACCCTTGGCCTCTCTGATCTCCTCAGAGGTTGAGGTTGTTCTTCTCCCTGAGTGGGGTGCTCCACTTCCTCGACACCTTCATCAAGTTGCTCCCCCTGCTCAATAACCTCACCAGGTTGCTCCCCCTGCTCGGCAACCTCGTCGGTCGTACTTTCTGCACTTGTGGGATTGTTAGAAGTAGAAGGAATAGTAACAAAGTTAGGAATTATACCATTCTTCGCCTTTTCTGACATATCAGCAGCAGTTCCAACTTCACTTTCTCGGAAGACTACATCTCTGCTTCTGATGACCTTCTTCTTTACAGGATCCCACAGTCTGTACCCGAACTCTTCATCTCCATATCCGATAAATATGCAGGGAACAGATTTATCATCCAGCTTTGTTCTCTGCTCTTTTGGTACATGTGCAAAAGCTCTGCAACCGAACACCTTCAGATGCGAGTAGGACACCTCCTTGTTGGTCCAAACTCTCTCTGGGATTTCAAACGCCAACGGAACTGATGGACTCCTATTGATCAGGTAACAGGCTGTCTGAACTGCTTCACCCCAGAATGACTTAGGCAGTTTAGCCATTCTGAGCATGCTTCTCACCTTCTCCACAATGGTGCGGTTCATCCTCTCGGCTACGCCATTGTGCTGTGGGGTTCCAGGAACTGTCTTTTCATGTCTGATCCCATGACTTGAACAATACTCTTCAAATTCCCTTGAAGTGTACTCACCTCCATTGTCACTTCGGAGACGCTTTAGCTTTCGACCCGTCTCCCTTTCTACTAGAGCATGAAACTTCTGGAAAACTTGAAACACCTGATCTTTGGTTTTCAAAATATAAACCCATAATTTTCGTGAAGCATCATCAATAAAAGTAACAAAATATTTGTTACCGCCCATTGATTCAATTTCCATTGGGCCGCAAACATCAGAATATACTAAATCAAGTATATTCAATTTTCTTTCAGACGATGTCTGAAATGAGACTCTATGCTGCTTACCAAATAAACAGTAGTCACAAGGTTTTACCGTTGTACCTTTGGCATAAGAAATGAGTGATTTCTTGGCAAGAATCTGCAATCCCTTCTCGCTCATATGACCCATTCTTTTGTGCCACAAATCTACAGAAATCTCATCTTGTGCCGCGTTCAATTCACCTTGGCATATTTCTGCATTTGTCCTGTACAACGTGCCACGAGCAACTCCCTTTGCAATCACCAATGATCCCTTAGTGAGTCTCCACTTTTGATTTGCAAAATAACTCTCGTATCCATCTCGGTCTAAAGCAATTCCCGAGATCAAGTTCATCCGCAAATCAGGTACATGCCGCACATCCTTTAGAACCAATGTGCATCCGACATTTGTCTTGATACAAATGTCACCAATCCCCGCAATCTTTGAGTAACTTGTGTTACCCATTTTCACTGTGCCGAAATCACCTGCTACATATCTGCAAAAAAGATCTCTTACCGGTGTGGCATGGTGAGATGCCGCTGTGTCAACCACCCATTCCGACTCTGGACCTGACAGGTGCATGCATTCCTCTTCCTCATTTATAAAGAGGACAACATTATCATTATTTTGCACCATGGCGGCTGTGTTGTCGTCATTCTTCTGGCCACTGGTTTCACCTTTGCCCTTCCTTGGATTTGGGCAATCTCTTTTGAAGTGACCTGGTTGATTACAGTTGTAGCAATTTCTGACTCTTGATTTGGATCGGTTCTTTGACTTCCCACGAGCTCCGGATCTACCATAGTTGTTCGAACTCCTTTGATAACTCCTGCCTCTACCTTCTGTGATGAGAGCCTGTCCTTGATTTTCAGGCTTCTTTCTCATCTTCTCATTGAGTAGAAGAGCCGATGTGACATCTTTCAACTCAATAGTAGTCTTACCGTGCAGGATGGTTGTTGCCAAATTATCGTACGAAGATGGCAACGAGTTCAATAGCAAGATGGCTTTATCTTCTTCCTCGATTTTCACTCCGAGGTTGGCAAGCTGTGTGATTAGTCCGTTAAACACATTTAAATGTGACAAAAAATTCGTACCTTCACTCATGTGTAGGGCGTATAACTGCTTCTTCAGGTACAATTTATTTGTCAGCGTTTTGGACATGTATAGGCTTTCCAACCTTGTCCAAATTCCACGTGCAGTGTCTTCATCAATGATGTTATTTACCACATCATCTGATAAGTGCAACCTGATTGCACTAGCAGCTCTTTCATCCAAGTCAGCCCAATCCTCAGCTTTCATGGTATCAGGCTTTTTGGAATCAACATCTAGAACCTTGTGTAATCCTTGTTGGATGAGCAGATCTCTCATCCTTCTTTGCCATGTTGAGAAACCGTTATCTCCGTTGAATTTTGCTACCTCGTACTTTACTCCGGACATTTTTATTTTTCACCGAGTATAGTATTACCGATAGAGAATAGTATTTCAGTAAACGAGCAGAACCTGTGCTCTGATAACAGTTGTTGGGAATAAACCCCCACAGAAATAATATTCACGGTAATAAAAGCGGAATAATAATGTAGCACCGAGATACGGTAATTAACAAGAATAAAAGAGTAACAACGACACCAAGATTTTTACGTGGAAAACCCTTTTAATAAGGGAAAAAACCACGGCCCCGAGAGGAGCAACTGATATCACTATAGTAAGGAATTTTACACTTTGTAGGTCAGAGTAAAATACTCTAAAAACCACTACAACACTCAAAAGAAATAACCCACTTTTGATATTCTCACCTCACTACAATATCGTCCACTCTCTATTTTCCTCACAGACTTTTTCTTATACCCTGTCTGTGAAACCTCACTCTTTCTTTCTCTCTTTGTTGGTGTGAAGAAATGAGAGTTGAAGCTCTCCTTTTATAGCCAGTCTACAATATTTGACAATTTACACACACTTTTCACAATTCAACAAAGTTGACTACCAAACCAAACTAATTCAACAAGGTTGGCTACCTAACCAAACCAAGTCAACAAGGTTGGCTACCAAACCAAAGAAACTTTTATTAGGCACATGCTTAATACTTCTTCAATGAGATGGACATCATCACTATGGCCGTGCAGCGATTGGATCGTCTGTTCTGGTTTTGTCTTCCGAGAGTGTTGCTAAACAATATCAAGGTCAAGTTGGAACTATGGGATTCCTTATGTCTACACTTGGATTTGTGTCATTACCAGGTTTGGCTTATTTTAGTAGGAATTACTCATGGATGGTACTTTATCTTTGGACTTCTTTTCCGGCTATAGTTTATTGTATGTTACTACAGTTTTGTGTATATGAATCACCAAGATGGCTACTTTCGAAAGGGAAAAATAGAGAGGCTTTTGCAGTCCTCAAAACATTTATAGCACCTTATTTGAAGAACCAAGATTTAAATCCTTCTGATCTGTTATCGAAACATGACAGGTGGTTACATATTACCAATGGTTCTAATCAACCATTGATCAAGATTTTGTTGAAGAAAAGATGGATTCTTGGACAGCTATTGCTAGCTCTAACAACTGGTTTTGGTATTGGATTGATGTACTATGGCATGCCATTAGGACTTGGCAACTTTAGCTTAAATCTCTACTTCAGTACGGGGCTAAACGCGTTGCTAGAGTTACCAGCATTCTTGATAGTCTTTTTCTTGGTAGAGAAATGCAAGAGAAGAAGCACACTAGTTGGACTAAGTGTTTTATCAGGTGTTTGTGGCATGTTGTGCATGATAGTGGACAAATGGAAAGTGTTACAGCTAGTATTGGAGTTAATTTCCTTCTTTAGTGCTTGTACTCCATTTGACTTGTTGCTGATATACACATCAGAGTTGTTCCCAACTAGCATAAGGAATGCTACTGTGTCAATTGTGTGGCAGGCTGTGGTGCTCGGGGGCGTGGTAAGTCCAGTTTTGGTTGATGCAGGAGGAGATAGAAGCAAGATTTTACCATATTTGGTGCTTGGAATTATGACATCAATTGCAGGATCTTTGGTCATTTTTCTACCAGAAACAAAGGGATTGGAGCTTTGTAAGAACATAGAAGAGCAAGAACAAGAGGATTATGGAGCATCCTATGTGATGAATGGCGTGTGAGGCCATGAGGGTTGATCTTGTAGTTGTAGTGCCTCCACCAGTTGTATGTTTTGACTTAGAATTAAAATGTTAAGCTTATGATATGTCCATAATTTTCTCCTAAAATTTTATCTTCCTTTTTTTGCGAAGACGGTTAATTAATAGTTTAGGATCATATATTTCCTCTCCAAAAGCTGATTAATCAGTTGAATTTAAAACTTTCCATCTTCTATTGCAAGTGTTAACAAGTCGTGTGATGCAGTTAAAAAACCATCCTTTCCAAGAAAATCATAGTAGTAATAAGGATTGAGAGAATTGAGCATACACACAAAGCTTTGTGTGGCCTCAAATCTTGCAACTGATGTCTCTTTCTCTTAAATCTTTAAGGCACGATAAATATTTAGCACCATACCTGATACTCAGCAAACTTGGAATAATATCTTCCATGCAAATTTGATTTGCTATAAAGAACTGGTCCATTCATCCACCCTTTGAATGGTCTAATGGGCCAGTAGCTCAATCAGCATAGGGGTATGCCTTCTTCATTTTACTGGTTGAACTGCTCATTTGATGGAACCTTTTTCAACTTAATAACACAAGCTGCAATTCCAAGTCTAATATATGTCAACTTTCTACCAATGAATGGAATTGGGATGAGCCTATTTACACATCCATTGTATCTGAATGGTCACTTCATTGTTCTGATAATCCTATACTTCAAGGCCTTCCTGCTTCATCTTTTTTCATGGGCTGCTTACTTGGTGGCCTAGTTCTTGGCCTTCTCGGCGACACAATTGGTCGAAAGACTATGCTATTTCTCGGGTGTTTGATCATGTCCATGGCTTCAATCTTCATTGCTTTCTCTTACAACATTTGGATGTACTCAGCCTTGATATTTCTAAGTGGCTATGGCCGTGCAGCGATTGGATCGTCTGTTCTGGTTTTGTTTTCTGAGAGTGTTGCTAAACAATATCAAGGTCAAGTAGGAACTATAGGATTCCTTATGTCTACACTTGGATTTGTATCTTTACCAGGTTTGGCTTATTTTAGTAGGAATTACTCATGGAGGGTACTTTATCTATGGACTTCTCTTCCAACAATAATTTATTGCATGTTACTACAGTTTTGTGTTTATGAGTCACCAAAATGGCTACTTTCAAAAGGGAAAAATAGAGAGGCTTTTGCTGTCCTCAAAACATTTAGCACCTCATTTCAAGAACCTAAGCTTAAATGATCACAAAGTTAAGATTGAAAATGGCTTTAATCAACCATTGATCAAGATTTTGTTGAAGAAAAGATGGATTCTTGGACAGCTATTGCTAGCTCTAACAACTGGTTTTGGTATTGGATTGATGTACTATGGCATGCCATTAGGACTTGGCAATTTTAGCTTAAATCTCTATTTGAGTACCGGACTAAACGCGTTGCTAGAGTTACCAGCATTCTTGAAAGTCTTTTTGTTGGTAGAAAAATGCAAAAGAAGTACACTCATTGGACTAAGTGTTTTATCAGGTGTCTGTGGCATGTTGTGCATGGTAGTGGACAAATGGAAAGTGTTACAGCTAGTATTGGAGTTGATTTCCTTCTTTAGCGCTTGTACTGCATTTGACTTGTTGCTGATATACACATCAGAGTTGTTCCCAACTAGCATAAGGAATGCTACTGTGTCAATTGTGTGGCAGGCTGTGGTGCTCGGGGGCGTGGTAAGTCCAGTTTTGGTTGATGCAGGAGGAGATAGAAGCAAGATTTTACCATATTTGGTGCTTGGAATTATGACATCAATTGCAGGATCTTTGGTCATTTTTCTGCCAGAAATAAAGGGATTAGAGCTTTGTAAGAATATGGAAGAGCAAGCTCAAGAGGGTAATAGAGCACCTTATGTTATGAATGGGGTGTGAATGTTGATTTTGTAGTTGTTGTGTATCCATCATGTATAAGTTTTGACTTAGCACATAATATCTTCCTTTCTACTTAAAAATTAAAAGGGCAACATGACGCACTAAGTTCTCATTATGCGCGGAGTCAGGGGAAGGGCCAGACCACAAGGGCTATTGTACGCAGCCTTACCCTGCATTTCTGCAAGAGGTTGTTTCCACGGTTCGAACCCGTGACCTCATGTTCACATGGCAGCAACTTTACATGTTACTTAAAAGTTATGTTCTATTTTTTTGCGAAGCAGGTCAATATATAGCTTAGGATAAAAAATACTTCCTATGGTCTTTTTCAACTTTGATCAATATCATGTCACTTGGTACTAGCAGCTTTATGGCAAAATTTCTCTATCTTAAGGAGAAAAGGTAAAAATGGGCAACATATAGATGGATGAAGTAATATTTCTAATGATTTGAATATAGCTACTTTATAAACTTCACTCTCTTGATTTATCTAATATGACAAGTAATTTGGCATTACATTTATCTCAATCTCATCAAACTCCCATGTAGTTTGAGGCAAAAAAAAAGGGTATAAATTGTCTCTAAAAAGGTTGCAAAATCAAGAAATAGAAACCAAAAATGTCTGAGCCCGGGTTCGAACCGGGGACCTCTAGTGTGTGAGACTAGCGTGATAACCGACTACACCACCCAGACTTGTTTGCTAAACGTGGCTATAGTTTTAAAATAATGATAGAAATTCTTTTTTGTCAATAACTATAACGTTTACTTCACTTGTAGTTTAAAATATGGCACATACCTTGCTTCATCCAAAAAGAATATTGCGAAAAGTTTGTTTCAAAAGATACATTTTCTATTGTATTTCATAAGTACCTTGTTGTAATTTTATTACTACTTGGCTGCTTTATCTTATCTCTACTGTTCCTTGAGCCGAGTGTCCTATTGGAAACAGCCTCTCTATCTTTATAAGGTAGGGGTAAGATCTGCGTACATACTACCCTTCCCAAACCCCATTTATGGGATTACATTGAATTTGTTGTTGTTGTTGTTATTGTTGTAGCCTTAATTATTATATTTTGAGATTTGTAATACAACTCTCCCCTAGAAAAATAGAAGCGGTTGATATATTGCAATATCATTGAGTAAAGTTTCATGTCTACCTTCTATCTAAATAGCGTCGAAACGAGACTAATTAGTAAAAAGGAAGAAAATAGATTTCATATCTTTGCAGGTGTATTTAGTTTAAGCACAATGTTATGTGGATTCAACCATGTAATTTGTCTATTTAGTAAGGTTTCATATATTCATCATGGATAGCACTTCTATGTTGTTCTCCTTTTTCTGTTTCACTTGCAGAAAAATAGAAAGGCAGCCCGATGCACAAAGCATTCCGCATTCACGCAGGGTCGGGGCAAAAGCTACACTCCAAGGGGCTGTGATGTAGGCAACATACCCTGATGCAAGCATCAATAGCTGATTCCACGGCTTGAATCTGTAACCTATATATTGGTCACATAGAGAAACCACTTGGCTTCTTTGAGTTTTGGCTAGACATAAAATCCGTTTGGATTAGCTTAAAAAAAGTGATTTTTCAGCAGAAATAGCTTTTAAGCCAAAAAACAATAAGTTGGGGTTGCCCGGCTTATTGCTTTTGGTTTGTTTTAATCAGTTTTAACTTATTTTAAGCACTTTTTAACTTTGTCAAATACTAAAAAAAAAAACTATAAAAACATAAAAGCTGATTTGACCAGCTTAAAAGTCAATCCAAACACCCTCATGGTACCTCAAATTCAAAAATGAAAACAAAAGATCCAATTACCAAGTGCTAAAGCATAATCAAACCAAGCATGATCTTTCTGCTTTCACAATAAGCACCATAATCAAACAGAAGTTACCAGTTAACACCATTTAAGTGTATCACTGAATTCTTCAATAGAGCTACATGTACACACTACACAATGGCAAACCCCACACCCCCCTCCTTTCCTCCTCCACTTCGAGTAGGGGAGGCGGGAGAGAGTGGAGGAGCAAATATTCCTACAGAAATTCACCTGATTAGTGCAGCTTGCTACAAGCTGAAGTTCCTAAGTATCTTCCACGGCAATGGAAGACTAACACAATAGGCTAAAGGTAATCGAAGATGGTGTCTACTCTACATACAAAGAAGGGTTGCAAGTGTCCTCTTCCGCAAATTTTCTGCTGTACTATTGCCATCTTTTGGAAGACCTAACTGTAGAAGTGTTGCTGGCAGTGGATTTTTTAGAACCTGAAAAGCATAGAGAGGAAAAAGCAAAAGTTGGTACTCTTAGGGACAAAAATAAGAATGCTTTAGAAAGAAGGAAATAGCGCTACATTATTGTCATTTCTCTTCTCTAATTTGGATTTTGGAGAGCATTAACAAAGAAGGAAAATAAAGTTAAAGAACACATGAGAATCACATACTCGGGACTTTAGGGGTGCTCTTGTGCAATGATGACAACCGAGAAGATCCTGTTTGCACCTTCTTTTGTGTGGGCCGTGGAAGTTTAGCAGGTACAGGAGGCCTGAATCATTTACAAGAAAAGAGAATAAGTAAGTTCCTTTAATTTTTGATGAGCGTCTTTGGTGTCTTTAACAATGAGTTCAGTGCCAAAGCTTAGCTTCCTGCTTTTACCGTGTAGCTGTAAGCTGTCTTTGACAAAATACTGTACTAAGAAAACATGTGATCTAAAAGTCATGAAGTACACTTAAACTAGAAACGAGGAAGTGCAACTCCAAATTATATGGGACGCTCATTCAAAATGTAACCTGATGCATATCTTCGATTCTTTCTGTGAAGTTAAAATATGGATCGAAAATGAGAAAAGGAAAAAGGATAATTTCTACTACAAAGGCAGGTAAAGAACTTTTTCAGCACAAACAGATACCAGATATGTGACCTCTCAACCTGAAGTGCTACGGGAGGAGGAATTAGAGTTTCCACAAATGAATCAATATTCAACAAAAAATCCATTGAACTGTAAGGCAAGATCGCCAAAAAAGACATCAGAGATGGCATAATGTACGTATATCTGTAGAAACTCACTTCTCTGGGGTCTCTGAAGGTGGCTTTGCCGTTTCTGGGAAAAGAGTGTACTCTACAATGCTATTGATTGAACCATCAGTCTCAGTTCCCATTGAAAGCACACCATCAGATATGTCACTTAATCTCTCTTCAGAATCTGCATCATCAAATCCGATGAGCACCACATCTTCATTAGGATTCTGACATTCTCCTCTAACAGTGGCCCTTGAATCAGTCTCTTCACCCAAATTTAGACCAGCATCTACTACAGCAAGCCTGGATTGTCTAAAGAAATCTCTGTGATGCCTAAAGTCATCCATTGATTGCTGAGAGCCAGTGTCAGATTGTCTGTCGCTGTATTCCGAACTATTGTCCACGTCAGAAGCAGCCTTCTGAGTAGGTCTTGAGCTTCTCTCTCCAGAAAATATTTGGCTTGCTCGTGAACCACCTAAAGAATGCCTTCTTGGAGAGGCAGAGCCATGCCTGGTGGAACTCACACTACGCCTCTCACCATTGCCATTGGTTTTGAGAGCCCGCAGCCGCCCAATTTCCTCGTCCTTCTTTGTAATTGTGTCTTTTAAGTTAGCTACCTGAAAAATTACTATTCTATTTTCAGTAGTACTTTGTAAATGACCATAACAAAGGAAATAGAAACATAGCAAGCATCATAAATCTGGTGTACTCTAGAGAAGAGTTAAGCATGACAAGATTATTATTAAGACAGGGTTTTACTTGTAAATGCACAAATGTGACGTCGGATTTACAAAAAATAAGTAGACTGTACAACAGTAGATGCATGCAATGAGAAAAGGTAAGAGCAACTAGAATGACATTATCTACTGAGCTGCTGATATTCATTAGAACATGCCATGAAGTACCTGATCCATAAGCTCTTTAATACCTCGACCCTCTTTATTATTCCGTGCTGCACCCAACTCCACTCCAGACACCCTCTCAGCAAACTTCAGGGTGCTTATGGTTTCTGAGTAGGATTCCACATCAGGATTGAGCTGTACAAACATAAGTGTCTTTGCCTGGCCTCCTGTAACATGTAATGAGCAAAAATCAAGTAAATAAAGGTTTAATAGGAAAGAGAAGTAAAACTACTACAAAGGAAATAAAGCAATGTATTCAAATTTGAATTAACACTGAAGAGATATATAACTACCAAGGGAGCTTTGAAGAACTTGAGTTAGTTTACTATTTCTGTATGGCACATGAGAACTTTTTTGCGCCAATGCAAAGATCACATCTCCAAGAGCCGATAAGGATTTGTTTATATGTTGTGCTTCCCGTAAACGATCCCCTGTGGCTTCGGACCGATCTACTCTTTCACTGCCAGCCAGATCTACCAAATGCAAGCAACCTCGTAGAATAGCATTTGTTTCCAAGTCCATACCACGTACATGAACGGTAAGGATGCTGCATCAAAGTCAGTTCAAATAAACATGATGACGTTGCAGAATGAGAATGATTGTCCACAATGTGAATAAACAGTTTTAGCATAAGAGCTAACCTATGTGACCGGCTGCTTCTTTCATTTAAAGCAGTAGCACCAACAGCTCTATTCATCAAGCCAATATTCATCAATTCTAAGACATCTGCGGTTGATTTGACAGGATGCATGCTAGCATCTGGGACAGCTAATCCGTTGGGCTGAGTAGTACTCCAAATCCCAAGTGTGCGCAAGTTAAAGAAAACATCTGGAAATATATGGCATACGTATTTCTGACATCTCCACTAACTATTGAAATGGAAAACTTGAATATATTTATATAATTACATCGAAGCAATAGTGCTTCAAGGGAAATAAATGTGTGGAAAAAGAACAAAGAAAAGGTAAATAGTCAATGTATCAAAAACAAAAACGACAACTATGCCTCAGTCCTAAACAAGTTAAAGTCAACGATATGAATCCTTACTAACTATGTTTCTCCATTTAAAATCAACTCATGTCATCATCACATCAAATAAAAATAAAAAACTCAAAAAAAAAATAACGAGGATATCGTTTTTGTGAAGTATCACTGCAAAGCAAGTCACGCACTTGCTCATTGTATATTTCAACCATTTGAACACCAATTTCATATGCAATGGAGCTTTTCCTACTTTGGGAGAGGTTGAATAGATCATTCAGAGCTCGATAGTTGACCCCCCAATCCTCCACCGATGACATGCTTGGCCCACTCTAAAGGCAATTAAAAGGGACAAGGATGAGTAGAAGTGAAAAGCCAACTATATCCACTGAATAAAATTTTATAAGTATGTCCATACCATGGTATATGTTTTTCCAGAACCAGTCTGACCATAAGCAAATATGCAGACATTGAACCCATCCAAAACAGACCTGATTAATGGCTGAGTGTCCCGAAATACATCCTCTGAAAGATAATAGAGTTAAGAGAGAAAAAAGGCAAACATTGAGAAAAGGTATTTTCGTTCTTTTCATTCTCATTCGTGATGAAAGTAAAGGATTTTCATATTAAGTACTTATTCTAAATATCAAATTGATAAATAAATCATCAAACCTTGAGTGGCTGCAGGTGCAAAGACCTTGTTGAATTTGAAAAGACGGTGACTATCTTTCCCTTGTTTGGAGGGATTAGTGACAACCAGTTCCCCATTCTCACCAATGTACTCTATGGTTGTCAATTTTTGGCTTTGGCCCGGAAGGAATGGCCTTATTCGACTATAAACTCTAATGTTACCTAATAAATGACATTATGTTAGAAAAAAACACTGTGTTGAACTTAAACAACTAAGTTCTTAATATTCCATTTAACTAACCTTTCAAATCTTGAACTTCATTATACAACTTCCTATTTTCTTCAAGCACTGTGTGGTAGTTCTGAGCAGCATCAACCAGTCCCTTAAGATTGAAACCTATTAATCAAGAATACATCCATAAATATTAGACGCCAGGACCAAGAATAAGATCAAATGTAATCATAGCATTTAGCTCTCCTTCTTACCAAAGTGGTTAAGTTCTTCGACGTAAACCTCCTTGGTCCTCATCACCTCCTGCCTTATAGACTCAGATTTTATCCTCAATTCCTGAGTCATTTTAGAATGTCATATTCCTGATAACTTAGAATGAACTTGTAAGATTAAATTCAAACGCAAACCTGTAGAGATCCAAAATGAGAGTCTATGAAGTGTTTGTAGCCAAGTTCTCTTCTTTTCAGGCTCACCAACTTGGATTCTGAAAATGCCTCAAGTTCTTGCACTTTCTTAGTTGATTCATTCAGCAAACCCTGAAGTTCTGCTATCTTGGTCTCTGACTCGGCCCGAGTTTGCTCGGCGTGCGCTTTCAATTGTAAACGATCCTTTTCATGTGCATGTTTGGATGATTCAAGCTCAGCTATCAATGAGGATATTTGCATCTCACAATGATCCTTATCTTTCATTAACCTGATTAAATCTTGCTCTTGAAGTTTTTCCTTCTCTTCAATTTTGGCCTTCTCAATCTGTAAAAGGGAAGTTAGTCCAGTAAAATAGAACCACATAACAAGAAACCATATAAGCAACATTGTTACATTAACAGGTTGCCATAATGGGCATGCTAATCAACATCACAGCAAAACAAACAAGTGAAAAGAAGCGGAAAAAGATCTATCATATATCACAGTGCGCCCATGAATTAATCCCCCATCCCAAATAGAATGACAGAAGTTTGAGCCTCTAAGTTTGTGATAATCTTTGGGTTTATTTCCTCTAGACATTCATCAACTGTTCACTAAAATCATTATATCTAGAAACTAATATAGAAAGTACTAGTAAATAGTAATCACACATTCTAAAATCAAAATTAATACAAATTGTTAACGAGAATCATAGAACTGTTTGACTCTTCATTAGTAACCGAGTCACGTAAAAGGCAGAGGAGTACCAAATACAACATTATTCGCAACTGCTACAGTATGCAAGTTGATTGAGAAGACATTCATATAGCAGACACGCTGAGAAATTTCTAAACCTCAAACCAATAAAGAGTACACGGATACTGCCAAATACTATAGCAATGCTAACAGTAATGATTAGACAAGCCAGCAACAGTAGCATGATAGCTCAACTAGGTGTTCTATAATTTGATCCTGCAGATAATTTATTCCAGAATCTTGTCATATCAAGGGACCAAATTAATATGACAAGGACTATCTGAAACAGTAGAGAAACTCTCTAAGTGATCAAGAAAAGAGAATCAAGAGAACTTTGGCAAATTGAACGCAATTCATCTAGTCTAAAACCTGCATCATCAGAAAATATCAAAATCCATTTCATATTAATGAGTTTAGATAATTTATTTTAGATTTGAGAGTATTAACATGACTTCAATGGAATCCTTATATAGTCTCAGTTCCACCCTCCTTTTCGTTCTATGTAGCGGTGTTTGACTGGGCACACATTTTAAGATATAAAGGAAGAATTTTGGAACTTCTGGCCTTAACATATCATGAAAGTTTTGTGGCCATAGAAACATGTTATTAAGGGAAAATTTAGGTTAAATTGTTTTACAATATAGAAAGGTGTCATTCATTTTAGAACATATTAAAAAGGAAAGAATGCCACACAAAATGGAATAAAATGGAGTATTAGTCGTTTGGCCAAGCTTCTAAAATCAGCTTATTTTGAGAAGTGTTTTTCTCAAAAGTACTTTTTTAAAAAGTGCTTTTGGTGAGAAGTAGTTTGTGTTTGGCTAATTAATTTAAAAAGCGCTTTTGAGCAGTAACTAGTGTTTGGCCAAGCTTTTGAAAACTGCTTCTAAGTGTATTTTTCTCAAAAGTGCTTCTCAGAAAAGTGCTTTTGGAGAAAAGCTACTTTTTTTTGCTTCTCCAAAACTGTTTCTGCTTCTCCTCAAAAGTACTTTTTTTCCTTCCAAAAGCTTGACCAAACACCTCAATTTTTGGTCAAAAGTGCTTTTGGCCAAAAAAAAAGCACTTTTGGCCCCAAAAAAAACTTGGTCAAACAGGCTATAAGGATTGGCAGTTTTTCTAAATTGCATGTGTGTGTAAAATGGCCTGACCCTCTACCCTTTTCCTTGCATTAGCACACACTTTTTCAGAACCTCAACAGTTATGGCACTTGGCAGTGTTTCACAATCAAAACTTTTGACATTCACATATAAATACTTTTTGGGTCTGCGAGTATTAACTAAGGAATAAGGGGAAAATGAGAAATATTGATGACACATTAACCTTAAAACAAGCATCTCCAAATTCCCAACTCAAAGGGAGCTATGAAGGACTACAGTACTACCACGTAACTGCGGTAGTTTTCAGTGCCAAAGTAATACAGGAGAATAAGACATTGTCAAAACCCCAAAAAGCTCTCCATATTACGTGGCAATTTGGAAACACAACAACAGACTTAGGGGTCGATTGGTTGGGAAACAAGTTATCCCATGATTAATTGTCTCGAAATTAGTTATCCCACCCTATCATAGGGATAAAAAAAATACAATCCCGGGATAACTAATCCCGAGATTAGTTATACCACGATTTCATCCCAACCAAACATGGGATAAACTCATCTCAAATTTAATCCCGAGATTAATTATCCCTTATCCCTCATACCAAATGAGCCCTTAGACACTTAACATGAGATAGAAAAGGGTACATATTTAGTAAGAACATTCAATATATTCAGCAGCAAAAAATCATAAATTAACAAGAGAACATGCTCTATCAAGTCAGAAATTAGTAACTTCTTGATAAATTTAATGTATGCACCTTTATCTGTTGAAGCTTCTTCATAACAACCTGGAGGATTGAACAAAATGTGAAGTTCAATAAAAGAACAGATAGAACAAAAAAGAAGAAAGAAACCAATTCAGTATCAATACTGATACTTATAGTACCTCATGTTCCTCAGTGGTCCCCAGAGCAAGGGTTTCAAGTGCTTTAATTCTTGATTGATATCTCTCCTCACGAGACTTGTACAAACCATTTTGCTGTAATACCACAAGAGATCCGCAGCTCATAAGTCCTTTGAATGAAGTTCATAAACCAGTACTGATAATTGGAACATTTGTACCTTTCTCAAATTATCAGCTTGTTTTGAAACTCGTTCTTCAATCTCTTGTACGACTAACTTCACCAGGGAGGCCACACACTTAACAAGTATAAGATATTGGTAAGTAAATTAAGTATCAAATAGAATCCAGCAAAGAGAAATTTGCTCATTTTTCTGTCACCCTGTTCAGTTCATCTGTCATACCTGAGGTATATCCCCATTCTTTCTCTCAATGCTGTCATCCAAAATATTATTCACAACACTGAAAAGTGAATGAGTGGAGGCACTCTGAAGATAAAAGTCAGTTCAACAAACGAAATCAGAAGTAGGCACAAACACTATAAAAGAAAGTGATAAGTCAACACCAAGTGAAGAGCCATTCCAGCTTTACCTCTAAGCTGTTTAGTTTCATCAGCTCTGAGATCTTAGCAGCTGGAATATCAGCAAAACCATGCTTTGATTGGATCCCATCAGGCAATTTACTCCCACCAAGATTATCTGAAAATTAAAGCTCAAAGTGAGAGAAGTAAATCTACAGCGGAAAAGATTACAACCAATGACCAATCGCTTAAGATATACATAAAACAAGAATTTTTCTGATGCACCATTTTCTGCGAAGTTCCACACATAAACGTGTTGTTTGAAGATAGTTGGATGTGGTGAAGATCCAGAGTATTACGCGCTGGAGATTAAGAATGTCGGGGTAAAGGTAATGGATCTCAGTCTGGTTGTCATGAAATTTCTTTAATTTGTAAATTGCAGTAGTAAGTGGTGGAGTCGGTTTTGGTGGTAGCGACAAAGGTGTAACAGGAGAAAACAATGGTGAATAATGAAAAGATAAATGAAGGTGAAACTGTCTGATGCAAGGAACTAAAGAATTCAGAAATTCCAAAATAGACCTCAAATTTCCCTCCATGATAACTGTTCAATGAATTAACAGACACCAGCTACCAAGTTGGGAAAAGTGCTCAAATAAAACATGGATGGAAAACTAGACCAAATTTGAGATCCTTAAGTGAGGGCTGCTCTGATGTAAAAACTATTACAGCTTGTTTTACATTTTCAGTGATCAGCCAACTAACAAAAAGATAACCAGGGAAGGAAAAGAAAAAGAAAAACGAAAAGAGAAGAGCAGAAGGAACATTATAAGTATTCTGGAACTAAGCTTCAGTTTCGCCCAATGGTCAAATTCTATATTATATTGTTAAAACAGAGTAAAGCACTTTGCCAATAGTTGAATGATATAGGAAAAGGACTCAGAATATAAAAAAAACTGAGATACTTAAATATATGGAATGAATTACCTTCTGCAGCCCCTCTGAAAATTTCTACTCTATCAGACACATCGCAGTTAAGAATTTCATTTAAACTGGCTGAGTCTCCATTTTCAGTTGCAGCTTCTGGATTCATGATAAACTTGATATATATTTTTCCAGATATACGACGGAGAGCACTACTAGTAAAGAAAACAAGAATCAGTATACAAAATATACTACTCATGACTACATTGACGACTACTCTTCAGCCAAAAGCAATGATAGAGTTGACACAACTATAATGAGATTAGACAAGTGTTATTTAGTCAAATAAGAACAACGCATGAACATAAACACCATAAGTTATAACCAAACAATGATTTTCACAGAAAACTGTGTAATTGTACATATATTGTTCTATTAGAACAGATGCCTTTATTCAAATGTCCAACATTTTCATCTAAACAGGAAAATGTATTGTCTTGGATTAAGAACTATTTTGTAAGAGATCACCATTGCCATCTTAGAACTATTTTTTTATTTGGAGAAAAGGTTAATGTGGATTAAACCCCACTTAAAACCTATTATAGGAATATGATTTAATCTCATCTCAACACATTGTTTTAGTTTAATGAACATGTTATTTATTAAAAATTGAACTGGTTAATTACTTAAACTATTTTGATAAAAAAAATATTTGAAATTGTGGATTCAGATCAACAAAGCTCGTGAAACATGCATTCCTGGCAAAAGTTAGTCTTTGCACCATTCCCGAATATTTTGGGAGCTAATCTAAAATTTCAATCAACTAAACTTTCTTTAGTAAATTAACTCTTAATGAAACACTTCCAAATATTACATTTATGCTAGTGTGAAAGAGGTAATAAACAACATGTCCTACATGTTAAATTCAACATTTCAGTATACACATAGTATATAAAGCTCATTTTATCCTATTTGGTTTCTCTTGTAAAAGATAACACAAGTGGGAAAACATCACACCCTTTGGGTGCGGCTGCGGCCCTTCCCTGAACCCTGCGTGAAGGCAGGATGCTTTGTGCACCGGATTGCCCCTTTTAAGTAGGAAAAAAGACAATTTTAAACAGAAAATCAACAGCTATTCCGAATACAAGCAGCTCAAAAGCTTCCAATATTACAAACATTAAAAGTATAGAATGGAAAAGCAGAATGACCAACTACTACTTATATGACTCAACTCCGAATTTGAGTTTTTTTACAAACAAAGAGAATATTACTGAGTTGTGTTTTATAACCAAAAGACACTAAACTAAAATGTGTAGCTCCATAATAACAGGCAACAGCCTAACCCAGATTTAACTAAAACAAGGAAGATTTTTGGTTAAAGAACAAAACATTGGTACCCCTAATCAAGAAACCTCACTCACACACACACACTCTGCACAATAATGCTGAAACAAGAAAAGTCACTCAGTTTGCTATTTTCTCCATTTATGAAAAATTTCAAGTGCAAGAATCAGTCAAATTGTGAAAAAGGAAGAAACTTTAATAACTTCATAGCCCAAAAACAGCAAAAATAAAAACCCCATATGGGTCTACTACCAAAAAATAGACATTTTGCACAAACCCCACATAAAATAAAAAATCTAAAAATGGGAAATATAAAAAGATTGAGAATGTGGGTAAGATACTAACCAGAATGAGCTGAAATTAAGGAGATCTTGAGAATTTAAAGCTTAATAAGCCATTAGATCGAGGAAAGTTTGAATCTTTTTGGTGGGTTTTGTAAGAATACAGATTGAATCTGTGAAATTTGAAGGTATTTTTTTGGCTTTTGTTTGTTCTTGAAATACCGGTTTTTTTAGAAGCAAAGCGACGATGATGATGGCATTGCAGAAGAGGGCCCCTATTTCTTAGGAATTCTTTTAAGTTTGGTCTTTTAATTGGAGACTTCACGTTTTAGTTTACTATTTTTAGAATTTCCAAAATATTAAAGCAAAAATAAAAAAGAATGGTTAATATTTTAAACTAAAAATGGAGTTTTACTTTTCTTCTCTAAACGTTTCACTTTTATCTTCATGTTTTTCTTTTGATGATACATATTCGGGCAAAAATCAGAAATTACTCTGATTCATAACTGATAATTGAAAAATAATTATAAATTTATAATTTTAAAAGTAATTAAAATTTAATTATTTTTCACGTAAAGATACAATTTGAATAAAAATACCCTTAAAATTCGAAAAAAATTCAACACAATATGTTGGAGTTTAATTAATTTACGTATGGGACGCCAGCAAAATGTGCTAGAATTTCATAATGTGATGGAGTTACAACATAATGTGCTGGAAGTTTATATGCAGGAGCTCCGTAATCCACCATATTATGCTGAAACTTTATATAGGATATCTGTCCATATTTTAAATTAAATCCACATGAAATAGGAGTAATCTGTTAATGACTTTACAAATGCTGACTATTTTTCAATTACCCCGTCTGAAAACTGGCTAGCCCATGTTATTTTCACTATATATTCATGTTAAAATTGTATAATGTTATAAGAAAAAATGACATTGTATAGCCGATGTAAAAATAATAGCTAAAAAAATGTATAAAATTTGTATATTTTCTATGAGTATATACATTTTGTATGTTATATACAAAAATAATACTACAAGTTTTATACACTTATTCGGCTACCAGATGTAATTAGTTTCTGGCGTAGACTAAAAGTGATAATACCCCATGTTATAAAATTAAGTTTTTTTCTCATAATAACAAATTTTGTCTCTTTTATGTTTTCAGTAATGACCTTTTCCATCATGTTTTCAGTAATAACCTACTTATAATTGTAGGTTATGAGCTTAATTAATTGACAAATTCTTCTACCTTACATTCACTTTCGTTGCTATGAAATTGGAAGTGTTCGATTCTTACAATAATTTTCAGTTCAACTAAATTACTTGAACCATTTTATAATAAGTCTTATTTCTATATGTAATTTTATTTGTTCCATATAAAAACTTATATGGCGTGTCTTATTAATACTTGATTTTTCGATCAGTCAATCTCCCATTAGTATATATTTTGAGAATACAAATAAAATGACTAGAAAAAAAGATACAAGTAAAATGACGAGTTAGGCACATTTAATATTCATAGATAAAAATAATTTTTAATCAAAATCGCAAATTTCAATCTTATAATCCTCTTGCTTCGGATTATCCTTTATTTTCTTCGTTGTGCTGAAATTTGAAACTCATAAACAATAATGTGTAAACTTGTAGCTGTATAAATTAAAATAATTATTAATATTAAACAAAATATTCAAAAAGCTTATATCTAAAATTAATACATCAAAATGTCATAATCGAGTGCATAGTTTTGAGTTTGCATTTAGTGATATTCGAATCAATGCTCCTTAATTTTCTCTTCTTTATGTAAAATAAAATAAATAATTAGCTGAATTATCCATTTCCAGTTTGCGTAATTCTTGTATTTTCTTTATTAATTTTCCTTTTCAAAAGTTCAAATTCGATAATACGTGTGGCCCACATTATGTTTTGGAATGGTATTCCCGCCTTATACTATTTCTTTATATTATACTTTTGTTTTGACATTTTACACGTGGCAATAACACTTTAAGGTGGGGTCCACACCCTTAGATCCGGAAAGTATTTGCTGCGGTCACGATCATCAAACGTGCATACCTTATGGGCTTACAATATTTGCCACCTTTTTTCTTTTTTCTTTTTCTTTATTCTTATTCTTTTTTTTTTATTATTTCATTTTTTTGGTTTTGTTCTATTCCATCTACCAAAGCAAAGAATCTCTTGATTGTGCCTTTTATTGTGGAAAAAATATATGTTTTTTTCTAACAATAAATAGAAAATCTCCATTCGTAAGAAAATGTTAATATTACTGTTCCAGGAGTTGAACAGTATTTGCCTTAAAATATGTTAACCATAAAAAGATTATACATTTTTAGATCTATAAATTAAGTGTTATATAAATTATCCTCAAATTTTTATTTTGTCTATTAGAAATATATACTCTCTATTCCCCTTTATATGACATTATTAACTTTCAAAGATTCAACTTATTTTTTCTTCGACTACCATTTTAGAATTGTTCTAACAATATAAAATTGAAATCATTATTTTTTATTTAAGTTATAAAATTTAGAAAATTTCTCAACTAATAAAATTACATACTTTAGATTATTTAAGATGATATTATTTAATCCCACACTCCAAATTATCTAATTTTTCTTGGGGAAGGGGGGAGTATTATTGTGACAATCACAAACGAAGTAAGGCTTAGGTCTTGGGCTGAAGTTGAGCCCATCATTGTTCCGTTGCTTTCAAAGCCCAGTGATATTGCTTCAGAAAATTGGGCCCGGGGGGATTACTTAGTTTACTTACACTGTATAGCTACTTTTGCCTGTAATTTAAATTTTACTCACAATTTATTTATTTATTGTAAATATAACCAATATTTCATTTAGGCACCATATTTTTCGTTCTTCAATCACTATCTTGAGTGGAAATATTGATGTGGGAGAGAATATTGATTTGGGTGGTGAAGTCGAAGATGAGGATAAGCAGTGAGAGAGTTAAAAAAAAAGAAAAGAGAGGTGATAGAAAGAGGAGTGAGCAAATGCATACTGCACAAGGAAGCTCGGTGCATAGCATTCACGTAGTCCGGGAACGGTCGTACTCCAAAAAAATGTGATGTAGACAGTTTATCCTATTGAAGCATTAGTGGATGATTCTACAGTTCGAACTCACAACCTACATATCATATGGAAACAACCTTACTATTACTTGCTCCTCTTCATACTGCATAGTAATGACACTAGGTAGCCACTCTAAAGGGATGCTATTTAAAAATTAGCTAGTACGTCCAAATTTTCAATTTTTTCAGTTCAAATTTCCGGGGAAAAAAATCATGAATTATCCTAAAATTAAGATTCTTAGTTTAAAGTTTCAGGACAAAACAAGTACTGACTAATCTCTAAATAGTATCCTTGAGAATGACTATCTGTGCTTTTGTCCCTCGTATTGCATAGTGAATGAAGAACCAAAAAAACGAGTGTCAACCGTCTAAAGAAACTATTGGCTATATTTGCAATTTTTCGAAAAGTGGCTAACTTATAAATACACGCAAAAAAGTAGCTATACAGTGTAAAACACCCCCAATTTTCTGAGCAGCATTGTTCTTTCGTTCAATCGGAATTTACAGTTGTTGAATTCTTCGGCCTGGTTTGATAATCTGAAAATGGAACAAGAGAAGGAGACGAATCAGCTGAATTCTAACGATACCAAATCAGAACAAGATGAAGAACAACAGCAAAGAGGAGAATGTTGCGATCACCAAAATGCAGAGTCTCAAATAAATGGCAAAGAGATTCTGAAAGCAATACAAGTAGTAGAGAGAGATTCTATGGCAATCGCCGAGAGCTTCACTTCTCTTTTTGCTTCTCTACGCTCTACTCTATCTGAGGTATCCATAATTGGAGTAGTAGTCTCTCTTGTTTAATTTCTTTAGCTACTTTCCTAAAGTTAGTGTTTTTATTTTTCAACTAATTGATTCTAAAAAGTAAACTATCCATATCGGCAATATTGACTAGTTAGCGTTAAGGTCGTTGCCTTTACATTAGGTTCAATGTAGTTTAACATGTGATATAACTTAGTTAACCGCTTTTACTAGGTTACTAATCAATGCCTACTAAGAGATTTGTCTGTAATTAACTTAAAAGTGACCTGATTTGTGTTACCTTATTAGTGTGTAGAACTAAAACTTAGTGAAAAAATGGTTTGAGATTGTATATCAGTGGAGGGATAACTGTGGGGTTAGTTTAGAGAGCCCACAAATTATTGGGTATTCAGTGCAACTGATCTAAATGAAGCTGAATGGATATTGAGTATTCAGATAGCCAGGGGCGGATGTAGTGTTAGAGTTATGGGTTCACCGAACCCTAGCTCATACCCTGTAATTGTGTTGAACAAATACTAGATTTCGTACCCAGTAAATCAAATGGAAAGTAGTGGAATTTCGAACTCGAACTCATAAAGCTCAAATCCTGGATCTGCCTCTACGGATATCCTACCTTCAATTTGTTTAGGCTGAAGCAAAGTAGTAGTAGTAGGATTAGAAAGGCATGCTAATAATGATCGACGAGCAACATGGTGGTCTGGGCTCTTTGCTGCTGTTTGGTTTTGGGTTTCCCTTGTCAATTTTCTTAACTGGAATCAGTTGTCATTTGGGTATACAGCACGGGTTTGCGACTCATAGACTTACTCTTTTGATGTTATCACTTCTAAGCATCACATTTGGCACTTTTTCGCCTATAATTTAAACGGTATGCACTTTGTTGTTTATGCTCCCCCCCTATCCATCTTCTCTTGGGATATTGCACTTGGTTATCAGGTCATGTGACTATCATGTTAGAATGCAACAAAGGGAAGTTCTTGCACAGTTTCCAATTCCATGATGAATTAGTAGGGAACTATGGATTATGTCTGAAACAGTAGAGGATGTGATGTATAATTTGGCATCTGGGAGAAGAATGAGATGTAAAGCTTGGAGTGTTGCTCCGTTTGCAATTATGCGGGTACTTTGGAGAGAAAGGAATGCGAGTTTACATGGATTTGGGCATGTCCCCGTGAGATTCATGTTTGTATAAATGATTGAGCGTCTTCAGTAGAGAACCATAATTTATGTACTTTTTAGTATACTTCATGTGCAGTGTTCTTCCCAACAACATGAATAAAATATTGAGTTAATATCCTAAAACCCCCTTAAACTATTACATTTTTGTTAGTTTCCTACTTAAACTATTCGGTGTCCCCAAAACTCCCCTGAACTATATTGCCCTTCATATTAAAACCCCCTCGTTGCTGACCTGGCATAACATGTGTAAATACTCTCCTGGGAGCGGAAAAAAGCCATAAAAAATGGCCCACCTGACAGAAAATAATGGCTAATTAGCCTAACCCTCTTTCAAATTTATTTATTTTAACAAATATTCTTCTTATTTCAGTTATATCCATCTTTCTTCCTCATATTTTCACAATTCTTCCTTATTTTTTCATCTTTCCTCTTTATTTTCACCTTCTTTTTTATTTTTTAACCTTTTTTCTTCATTTCTCCATTTAGGTTTCCTGTGGAAAAATTCTCCTTCTATTGTTTCCTATGAAATGATTTATTCTCTTTCTTGTTTTAGTCTTCTTTCATGTATTACACATATTGTTAAAAAAATACCAAATTAAATCTTCTTATTAAACTCAACACCTTGTTGAATAAAGTTGAATCTCTTGAATCTTCTTTATGTAATCTGAAATTAGAGAATATAATTGTTGGCCAATTGATTTTTTATTTTCGAAATTTTATTTTGTGTAATCTTTTTGATGTAATATAAGATGTTTTTTTAGAAATGTAACACTATATGCCTTTATTTATACTTTTACTGTGCTACAAATTGTATATAAACAAGGACTTATCAATTGAAGTCTAGCATAAAGCTCCATCACACTTAAACCTAAAATTAACACAGTACATTAGATATTATTTTGGCCAAAACTCCTAGAATTAATCAATCATTCGAGAGTAATAAATCATGAGTAAACTATATAAAAAACTTGTACAAACCATAAGTTAATATAGTTAAATGGACGTACCTTTAAAAGTCCAACATGGGGTTTTAATATATAGGAGAATATAGTTTAGGGGGGTTTGTGGACACAGGATAGTTTAAGTTGGTAACTGACAAAAAAGTGATAGTTTGAGCGGGTTTTAAGCTGAGTTAAATAGCCACCTATAGTGCATGACACGTTTTTTAGACAATTAGGAGCGTATGCTAGACGCACCTCTAAGTATGCAATGAGGGGGTTTTAATAGGAAGGGCAATATAGTTCGGGGGGTTTTGGGGACACCGAATAGTTTAAGTAGGAAACTAATAAAAACATAATAATTTAGGGGGATTTCAGGGTATTTACTCTAAAATATTACTTTATAATTAAAAAGAATTAGACAAAGGTTTTGCTTCACAATCTTGTTGGGAGGGAATTAGTTCGATTTTACCTATTTATCCTTGTGGCATGAGACTGTTACATTACAATCTTCCAACAACTTTCCGCCAAAAAGTTATCCAATGACTTGGTGCAGATATTTGGGAATCTGGATGGCGACGTGCAACCCTAAGGAAAATAGATGGCATAGTACCAAACTGTATGAATGGCGAAGTGCCGAAAAGCATTACAATTTAGTAGACGTCATTCATTCCAAACTTCATATTAGAAGTTTTCTTTCTTTGTTTCTTCTTTTTTCTTTTGTCATGTGTGTGTGTTCTATCCATGTTTAAAGAAGCTATAGTGATTTTGCAGGTTACTAGTACTTCTGTTGATCACATGAACTGCTTTGGTGATGCTGCAGGACGAGTACAAGAATGTGGTATATCTTTTAACTTCTTCATCTTCCGTCCTTGAAGTCCTTAACATAAATAGTTTCTTTTTTAAAATATATCTGCTTATTATTCGTTTATTGTTTATTCAATTGAGTTTGGGAATGAGGCATAGTAGTAGTTGTAGTTGTTGTTTATTCAATTGTTTAATAAAGAAAATCTGAAGCTTAATAGGATAGGAGTACCAATTATCATGATTGAGTGCTTTTGTTCTAGAGTACTTTATTTGGTATAATTCCAAAATGTCTCCTTCATCTTATTTCTTTAATGCACTCACAATTACTGTAATACCAGATTCACTTTTTTTTAAGTTATTTGCTAAAGTTGGGCTTCACTCATCCTAACTTTTGCTTGTTTATCTTGCAGCACTTGATGCAGCAACTAAAGGAAACCGATATATAAACTCTTGTCTGAGGTAGTATTTTCGACGACTTTAATTAATTCCCTATAGTATCTTTCTAAAACTAGAAAAACTATCAGCCCCCCTATAAGGAAGTTGGGAGGACGCACCAAGTTAGCACACCTATTATGATTAGATCATATCTTTGGGGAAGCCGCATTCTTCAATCTCTAAGAGGGAAAGTAGAACTTGCATGTACTGAATTCGGTCTAATTTTTACTTTTTGTATCAAAAGTAAAATGATATCTCTCTCTCCTGCATGAAAAATCTTGCCAAGTATGCTATTCTGGCTTATCTTTCAGAGCTAACTCTCCTTTTGCAGATTGAATGAGGAAATGAAAGGAATTGATAATCTTGCAACACAGCTGTATCCTTTCCATGTGATTATGGTTTGATATAAACAATTTTTCTCCTTAAGTCTCCTTATGCACAACCACCAATTCTTAGATTTAAAATGTGGCAATAGGATGCAATGCTTATTCTTGTTCTTGCAGTTGGAAATTAGCCAGTTAATTCATAGTGTTTGTTTTATTGCTTTTTCTTTTTCAAATAAATGAAGGGGAGCCTTGGTGCAACGATAAGAGTTGCCACCATGTAACCAGGAGATCACAGATTTTAGTAGAAACAACCTCTTGAAGAAATGCAAGGTAAGGCTACGTCGATAGACCTAGTGTAGTCTTGTCCTTCTTCGGAACCCCTGCATACTGGGAGCTTTGTGTTATCAGGCTGCCCCTTTTTTCCCATTCAAACAAATAGTTATTAGTTTATTGCTTTAAACCAGAATCCCTAGGTAACTGTTTAGAAGCAATCCAGATATCACGTTGTAATTGTTCATTGTGATTCCTTGACTCTCTGAAGGAAAATCATCCGGAGAAATGTAGATGCATTGGACTCGGCAGTTAACAGGCTAGTTCGTTTTCCATGAGTGGATCGGTCTTGGTGAACAATATTGACTAAGTGACCTGCACATAGTTTCTGGTGCCACCACCGGTGCTTTATTTATGATGTGATGCCTGTTGAAGTCTTGCTTCTGCTTCGGAGGAATTAATAAGCATTGTGTAACCAAATGAATTGCAAGGCTGATACATTTTATAACCCATCAAAAGCTTTCTTTTTCCTACTGTTAGTCTTCCATTTACCTCGCAAGAGGCCAAGAGCATTGCAGGATTTGTCCTACTGTTACTCTTCATTTGTTTGGTAGATTTTTTTTTTCCTGATGACCGAGAAATCCGTCTGGAGCCGATCCTTTGGACCAACCGCAACCTTCGAAACTCGGTGAATAATGGGCTCGTCCCTCTACCCTTCTCCACTTATATCAGGTTTTGCTTTGCATAGTGTGAGGACTTGAACTTGTGACCTAAGACACAAATCCACCGTCCTTTGCCACTTGAGCTAGGCCCTGGGGGCTTGTTTGGTAGATTTGTTATTCGAGGAACATTAGATTTGACCATTCAGAATGCGAAGATTCGTAGGACTTTAGTCTCTTTTTATTAGACTACATTGGGAGGATGAAAGCAGAGGAATTATGTGATAAAGATTTAATCGTGAGTGCTTTGAGTAAAGGGATTCTTACCTATCTATACCATATATCAAACCTTATTACCAAAAATGTTCATAATTTGTTATTTACCTGTGTAGTCCACACTTTTACTACAAATTATATACCAATCCAAAAATAGGTAGATTTTGCCATAAAAAACGCGCTAAAATGAAGGCACCAGATCTGCGTGTGATTATGTCAACATTAAATTCGAACTTTGAAACGGAAGGAGATCTCATTGCTGCGTAATTCTCTCCTTCCTCAACGGAAAGAGATCTCTCTTCTCTCACTCAACTACAATTCTCAAAAAACGCAAGCTACTGAAGCTCCAGTAATCAAACGGAAAGGAGATTTTTGTTCTTCATCTTCATCTGTTCTTCCATATATTTTCCACCATTGATAGCCATCAAAAAGCTTGAAAGCTTTGAATTCAAATTTGGGTTTTCAAAGATCATTATTTGTTTGGATTGGGTGTTGTAAGTAATTCGGAATATGTTTAGGAGTTTATATCTCAATTTTGAGGGGTTTTGGTGAAGATTAGACTTGGTTTTGACTGAAGAAGAAGAAGAAGAAGTTTGTAGATAAATTGTAGATAAATTGTAGATAAATTGTAGATTGGGAAGACTAAAACTTCTACAAATCTTCTACAATTATGTCGAAAATGTCAATTATGCTACAATTGAAATGAGAATTTGGATATTAAAATGCAATGTATCTATTTTGTAGATATCTTGTAGATTATTTGTATTCTGATTGTAGATGCATTATTTTCTGTTTTCACAAATCCAAAACGACTAAAGCTTCTACAAAATCTTCTGCAAAAAATAGTCTACAATTTATCTACATTTTTTCTAATTTGACTACAATTTGACTACAAAATATCTACAAATTCTGGAAATATGTCTTCTTCTTCTTCTTCGAGTTTCAATCGACTGTGTTAACCAGTAACCTTCAACCACTGCCCAAAAAAAAAGAGGTCAAAGATGGAAGTGAATTCAAATCGTGGGGATACAACTGAAGGTAATTAAGTGGATAAGAAAGTGATGGTAATTGTGGGTGAGAAGAGATTGTACGAGAATGGGGGGAAAACTGAAGGTAAATCGTGGGGGAGGGGGGAGGGGAGATTAACTGAAGGTAAATCGTAGGGGGTGGGAGGAGAGAGAGGCGGGTAAACGAAATAAAGTGAAAATACGGTCCTAAAATCACGCCTACAATAAATGAAGGAATAATTATACCCTTAATTTGAATTATGGTATATAAATGGTAATTTGGTATGCTTAAATGTAATTAACACAATCCTTAAACAATAAAGGTAATAAGATTTGGTATATGGTATAGGTATGTAAAAATCCCTTGAATAAAACTACGTAAAACTAACTTTATCTTATATAATATTGGATTTGTGATGAGATAAAATAGCGTAATATGGACAGTTGAGAATTCATATAGTCGTTCTCAACTTGCTTAGAATTGAAACACATTTCTAGTATTGCATGTGGTAAGCATGTGGTGGGGTGCATCATGCATGTCCAATGGGACCAATGTACTACTATAGTATGAATCTCTTTTGTTTTGTACTATTTTTGGCGAATAAGAGTTATAAATTCTAAAATAAAACGTGATAACTGTTATGAAATAAAAGCAATTTAGTAAAACATGAACAAGAAATAAAAGCAATTTAGTAAAACATGAACAAGAAATAGAGATAGAGAGAAGGAAGAGATTTTCTTCTTCAATTGTGTGTATTTTCCTATCTATTACAAGGCCTTTATATAGGCATGAAAAGTGAAGAAAATATGTCATGGAATATGTCATTGAACATAGAAAATATGTCATTGAATATGTCATTAACCATTTGAGAGAAAGATCATGGAGGAAGAGTAGACATCCACCATATTTTGATTTTTATCATAACACTCCCCCTTGGATGTCCATAAATAATGTGCCTCGTTAAAACCTTATTAGGAAAAAACCCTATGGGAAAAAAAATCCTAATGAAGTAGAAATACGCCTTTTGGTTGCCTCGTTAAAAACCTTGTGTTACACCTCCTTTTTCCGCACCCGGGAGGGCGCACGGGAGTTTTTTCCAATTAAAGGACAATCGAAACGGGATTGGTTTATTTATTTCAGAGTCGCCACTTGGGAGATTTAGGGTGTCCCAAGTCACCAATTTTAATCCCGGATCGAGGAAAAGAATGACTCTATATTACAGTCTGCGTACCAAAAATCCGGATAAGGAATTCTGTTAACCCGGGAGAAGGTGTTAGGCATTCCCGAGTTCCGTGGTTCTAGCACGGTCGCTCAACTGTTATATTCGGCTTGATTATCTGATTTTATACAATTATGAACCAATGTGCAATTTTTATCTTTTAACCGCTTTGATCATTTACTATTATTTTTATCAAGGATTGCACCGTTGTGAAAATGTTTCTCAGACCGCGTTACAATCAATGTACCCGTGATCGTCGACACACTTTGACTCTGTTGAGATTTAGATTTGGGTCACATAAATGTGCACCCGAGTTTAGGAAGATACAATTATTAAATACGTGCCTAAAACGACTAAACGTATTGTTATTTTGGGGAAGGACGTAAAATTTACTAAGCGGCCTGTCCCGGATTCTATGTATTTTAATATATATGCATTCAGAGGGCCCCACAACTTATACATTTTTTTTTGTCGAGGCTCGTCTCGTTCTATTTTTAAAAGGAATTTGCGACGTCATGGACATGCATCTCGAGCCACGTCACAATCAATGTGCCCGTGATTAGAAATACATTTCGAATCCGCCGAGAATTGGATTTGGGTCACGCAAAAGCGCACCCGAATTTAAGAAGGTGAAATTATTAAATACGCGCTTAAAGAGGCTATCGCGTTATTATTCCGGGAGGTCGTGAGATTTGCTAAACGACCCACCTTAGGGACTGAGTGCTTCAATATATATATACATTTAACGAGGGCCCCGCAACTTGTGCGTTTTTTCTTTATTTTTGTCGAGGCTCATCTCGTCCTTATTTTAAAAGGATATCCTATAGCAACTATGTTTCTTGTCGCGTTTGTCTCTACTAATTGAAAGCAGTAGATAGCCCTAGTTAATTACATGCTTGCAGGCTTATTTATAGCAGGATTCAAAATGCTTTTACAGAATAATAAAAAAACGTGATTACGCCCATGGACAACTAATCGAACATTATGGGCCCAAACCTAGCTCATGCGAGATGGGCCAGACTTGGGCCACTGTTTATCCGATACGGGCCTGCTTGGTCTGTTTCGATCTGGGCTCGACCTTCATGAGGTTGAGGCCCTGAACTGGTTCTTTGTTCTAAAAATGAGTTTATCAATTTATATGCGACAATTTGACAGAAGGGAAAGAACTTAACTAATAGTGGATAGTTTTCATACTTGGCCTACATTAGAGAATATACTACACAATCAAACTAAGTCTAAGATACAACTTATTGCAATGGGAATATTTTCATCTAACAGCATACATATATGAACTAGCATTCACTAACCTACATTGATATACTAAGCATGTAGGCTACTTCTATTGTCCAAACGAAAATGTAACTATTATATACTACATGACATTTAATACAACAGTCCATGTATATATAAAAACAATCTGCAGGTCTTCTCTTTTGCATTCATGCTCAAACTTTCAAATTACATTGGTGATATTAATCGTGTACCTGGTAAGGAAAGGAAAGGAAGAAGGAGAGTAATCAGTTGAGTAGTATGCAACAGCAACAGCAACAACAACCAAACAGCAACAACACAGCAGCAAACCAACAACCACAAATGTTCTCCACAGTCCACAGACAAACAGCAACAGTTTCCAGAACAAAGAGAACCAACAGATAGTCGAGCCCCAAACAAACAATCCCAGAAAAGAGTAGTGAAGCAACAAAAATAACAGCGTATTCAATGCAGCAACACCAGCAGTTCAACAATCACAAGCAGCTCCACCAGGGCAAACAAACAGAACTTGGCCAAGACAGCTTGACCAATGTGAATTCTTCTGTAGTTTTCAGACAGTGTTTGGTTACAGTGTTTCTGGAAATTTCCTTATATTTTTCAGTTTTCTTCAAACTCACAAGACCTCTCTCCAGACTAAATTTTCCAGCCCCTTTTAAGTTCTGAAATGGCCTATTTATAAGCCAAACAACCAGTGCAGTTTGATTGCCTGGATTCTGCCAATTTGCAGACTGCCCACACCTCTTAAATCCCATGCCTAAGCATCTTTTTGATGCCAGCCATTTGTTCCCCACGCCTGGCTTATTCTTTAATCCAGAGTTATGGGCTCATTTTAGTATTCATTTTAAACCCCATACTCTTGTGTCTTGTTCCCCATTGGCATTAGTTTAATCCCAAATTAGTACCCTACTTGTCAGCTCATTTAAACTAATCATTTTTGTTCTTTTTAAACAGCCAAATTACCCCTATTAATCCCTGGTTATTACTGTCTGGACCCTCTGCAATAATGGGTCATTTTGAACTTTTGAAAAATTTAAAATCGAAGCTGCCCTAGACTGAATCTTTCAGTTGTTTTGTAATGCAGTTTATAGGCTAATTTCAGGCAATGTTGAGCATTCAGTCAGTGACATGGTTCATTTAGTCATGTGAAATTATTAGCTCATTTGATCCATTAGTTATAGAGAACTAATCGACGATGTTTATCGAGTCGACTATACTAATTATAACAGGTAACAATCAATCGTTCATATAAACAAATACATACAGGGACCTAAAGGGCATCAGACAACTTTTGTTCAATTACTGGGAGCCTATATGAATTAACTCATTTGACGAATAATCTAATTGACGATCATGTATACCACAGAATACATTCAGAACACACAGAAAATCAACTGACCAAATAAAAAGCCTTTGACAGAGATGGAAGAAATTCGAATGAAAAATACCAAAATAACAAACAAACACAACGAAACATGCTGACAACTTAATTAGAACTAAAACAAAGGGAAAGGAAAACTTACCGAAAAAGTTTGAAATCAAAATGACCCAAATCTGACTCAACTTTGAACCCTTGAGGCCGAACAAACTTTAATCAGGGTGTTCTCACATGAGAACACCTTGATTAAGGTCTATTAGACCTCAAACCCCTGTCAAGACCGGCCGGATTTCCCAGGTTCGTATGTTCTAGGGTCTGGATTTTCAGATCTGGTTTTTTAGAAGTTGTGGGTAGATTCAGACCAAACCACACCTGGTTTGGTCACGAGGGGGTCAGGGGAGTGTCTGGTATGAAGATGGTGAGGTTTGGTATTGATCGAGTTTTGTCTCGAATCTTCAAATCCAGATTCGAGACGATGGGAGGTGATTCGAGGTACACGCTTAGTGGATTCGTGCTCAGGGTGGTTGGATGTTTCAGGGGTGTGAAGGGGGTGGTCACCGGCGTTCGTGCCGCCGGGTTCTGGTGAATGGGATATCAGGGCGGCTACTAGGGTTTGGGGGTTCAAAGCTTGGGGAAGGAGACGAGTGAAGGGGGGTTCGGATAGGGGGCGTGGGGTGTGATAGAGGGTTTATATACGGAGTAGGGGATTGGATCTGAGTCGTTAGATCAGATGATCTCAACGGCTTGGATCTGATGGTGAGGGGTGAGATGCGGTCGTTTGATATTAAAACGGGGTCGTTTGGGTTTAAGTGGTGGGTTGGGTTGGACCGGCTAAACAGGTCGGGTTACGGGTGCTGAGGTGGACCGTTGGATTAGTGTGGTTGAATGGCTCAGATCAGATGCCTTATACGACGCCGTTTTGGGATGAGACTTGGCAGGCCTGATTTGGACTGGACTTGAATGCTTGGTTTGGGCCTGTTTTTTGTTTCATTTTTGGGCCCAAACCAATTTTCAACTCTTTTCTTTTTGTTTTCTAATTTTTTTTTAAAAAAAAAATAAAAAATAACAAAATAAATAATAAAACAAATGAAATTAAAACAACAACAATGTAGCAATTCAACATAATTATCACACCAAATTAAGATGTTTAAGTAAGTTAAATCACAACCTAGAACGGACGATGCACATATATATTTTTTTGCATTTTCTTTTAATGACACATATATATTTTTTTTGTATTTTGTTTGATAATGATTAAATGTGAAATGGACAGACCCACAAACAACACATGTCACGGAAAAATCGAAAAATTGTACAGCGAAGTCATTTGTCCCTATTTTTATTTTCTTTGGGAGTGATCGTCCGTGAAGCAAAAATCACGTGCTTACAGTTGCCCCTCTTTGCACGAAGACACGAAGGGTTTTCACGCAAAGATAAAGCGAGCGATTTTTGCCCGTCCAAATACTCCATGTGAAGCATTTTTGAAAAAGGTTTGACCGAACCTTTGCTTCAGAGGTTTCCTACATATCCTGGGCTGAACAGGAATCAGGTCAATGTAGTTCGGGAATTTTTTGGTAGCTGGGACTACCGTGCGATTGTAGTGCTTGCTGCTGTTATGCGCGGTTGTACGCTGCTGTAGGATGCTATCGCTCACTGATCTCTTTGTTACATTGTTCTGAAAGGAAAAACAAGAAGCTAAGCTAGAGTATGAGATCTCGTCTATCTTCAACTTGTTCTTGTTGCCTTGCTTTTTGTCGGCTAACGCTTCCCTCCGATGCCTTTATTTTGTGAACTTGGGGGATGATACTGGTCCTTCGCCTTTTCTGAATGTCAGTTTTCATCACTTCGCTTGATCTGCTGGGAACATGGCCCTCTTCTTCAAGCCTTTCAATGGTTTCTTTAGTGGTATGACTTTCTTCATCAAAATTGTTATATTGGGCATGCTACAACGTTCCCAAACTGCTTCTTTTGAGACTCGTTCCTTCTTCCTTTTGAATTGCGCGCTTGCCTTTGCAGCCTTCTGCTTCTTGGTGCTGAGTATTTTATTATTTCCTGCTTGGGGATCTCTGTTGTAACCTTCCGCCTTCAGGTGGGGTTACTGATTCCAAAATTTAGAGCTGAAAAGTATTCCCGCATTTTACTGGTGGGCGACCTAGAACTTAGATGTATTCCCGCATTATACTGGTGGGCGACCTAGAACTTAAATGTATTCCCGCATTATACTGGTGGGCGACCTAGAACTTAAATGTATTCCCGCATTATACTGGTGGGCGACCTAGAACTTAAATGTATTCCCGCATTTTACTGGTGGGCGACCTAGAACTTAAATGTATTCCCGCATTTTACTGGTGGGCGACCTAGAACTTAAATGTATTCCCGCATTATACTGGTGGGCGACCTAGAACTTAAATGTATTCCCGCATTTTACTGGTGGGCGACCTAGAACTTAAAAGTATTCCCGCATTTTACTGGTGGGCGACCTAGAACTTAAATGTATTCCCGCATTTTACTGGTGGGCGACCTAGAACTTAAATGTATTCCCGCATTTTACTGGTGGGCGACCTAGAACTTAAATGTATTCCCGCATTATACTGGTGGGCGACCTAGAACTTAAATGTATTCCCGCATTTTACTGGTGGGCGACCTAGAACTTAAATGTATTCCCGCATTTTACTGGTGGGCGACCTAGAACTTAAAAGTATTCCCGCATTTTACTGGTGGGCGACCTAGAACTTAAATGTATTCCCGCATTTTACTGGTGGGCGACCTAGAACTTAAAAGTATTCCCGCATTATACTGGTGGGCGACCTAGAACTTAAACGTATTCCCGCATTATACTGGTGGGCGACCTAGAACTTAAATGTATTCCCGCATTTTACTGGTGGGCGACCTAGAACTTAAACGTATTCCCGCATTATACTAGTGGGCGACCTAGAACTTAAATGTATTCCCGCATTTTACTGGTGGGCGACCTAGAACTTAAAAGTATTCCCGCATTTTACTGGTGGGCGACCTAGAACTTAAATGTATTCCCGCATTATACTGGTGGGCGACCTAGAACTTAAATGTATTCCCGCATTATACTGGTGGGCGACCTAGAACTTAAATGTATTCCCGCATTTTACTGGTGGGCGACCTAGAACTTAAATGTATTCCCGCATTATACTGGTGGGCGACCTAGAACTTAAATGTATTCCCGCATTATTACTGGTGGGCGACCTAGAACTTAAATGTATTCCCGCATTTTACTGGTGGGCGACCTAGAACTTAAACGTATTCCCGCATTATACTGGTGGGCGACCTAGAACTTAAATGTATTCCCGCATTTTACTGGTGGGCGACCTAGAACTTAAAAGTATTCCCGCATTTTACTGGTGGGCGACCTAGAACTTAAAAGTATTCCCGCATTTTACTGGTGGGCGACCTAGAACTTAAATGTATTCCCGCATTATACTGGTGGGCGACCTAGAACTTAAACGTATTCCCGCATTATACTGGTGGGCGACCTAGAACTTAAATGTATTCCCGCATTTTACTGGTGGGAGACCTAGAACTTAAAAGTATTCCCGCATTTTACTGGTGGGCGACCTAGAACTTAAACGTATTGAGATTGTTTCCCCGTTCTTCCGAGAAAATTTTTGACAATCGGTAAAAAAATTTCTGCCCCGGTTTTTGGTGATTTCCCTGGCGTTGCGTCTTGCTGCCATTATCAATCCTTTGTTTTCCTGCAGCAGACAAAAGGATTCAGTCAGTTTCACTTATGGTGGGAAGAGGTGCCTTTCCGGTGGATGCTTCTCCTTCTCTTTCCTTTTTTCTTGCTCCGTGTCCCCATAATTGGTTGGCGGACAAAATCGCTTGCTGGGGGTTTCCGGCCTGCTGGGGGACGGTTTTCCATTTATCCCCCTTTTCTTCTCTCTTTTTACAGTACATGCTGTGGGAGTCTGCTTTTACTCTCGAAACCACTCCCTTTAGGAGTTTACTTCCTCCAAAACCGCAGGGCACAACATTGCAGTGCTTGGGGCCAGCCTTTAGGACTGTTGGGGTTATCCTGCATTTGATGAATCCCCCTACGGTCTCTGGTAGTAAGCTTTGAAAAAATCCTTTTCAAGACAAATTTTAGAAAGAGAAATAAAAGATAGAAAAAGGAGAAAATCTTTCTGAACCAATATTTGGTGGGAGAAGAAATTCAGAAGAACTTATCTGGAGGACATGATTGGTCCCCGTGATCATGACGTGCACCATAGATTCCTGACCCAGTCTAGTTGTATCAATCGATTTGCCCGATGGTCTGACTTGCTGGGGATGATAAATGAGTGTCCATTTCGTTGCGAATGTGGTTGCTTTTTGTTGATCTGTCTTGTCGCCTCATAGTGCCCTTCGAGGGGTTTTCACTAATGAGACTCTCTCTTTTCTCTCATCTCCCGGCGCCTTATAGTGCCTGTGAAGGTTTTCACCGATAAGACTCTCTCATTTTATATCTCTCATCTTACGTCGCCTTTCGGTGCCTGTGAAGGTTTTCGCCGATAAGACTCTCTCATTTTATTTCTTCATTGAGGAATCGGGGTGTTGTCGATACGACCCTCTCTTCTGGAGATCCCTTTGACCATCAATTCATTCCCAGTCTTATGATCTCTTCTTTGTTGGGGATCGGTGTATTATTCTCGGCTTTATTTGCCTGACTTGGCATCTCTTGGATGTTGATCGGGAGGTCCTTTGGACGTCGATGTTGGTTTTGGTGTGGGGCTAAAGAAAGGCTATCAAAAATGAAAATAATTTTGATGGGTGATCTGCTACAACTTTTGGAATCAAACCTTTGTTGGAACTTAAAACATAGCCTCTGCCCCAGTTTTCTTGCTTGGGGGAATTTTATTTTTTATACTTATGTTGAGCTATGTGCGTTACGCACACTGTGCCTATTATGCACACTATGTATATTATGCATCCTATATACACTATGATGCACACTATGACCGAGCCGTGAGGCGCTTACGTATCCTCTTTGAGGAATTAGGTCAAACGTAGTTCCCAACGGTTTTGTATTTCTTATGATTTTATCTTCCTTTTTTCTTTTTCCTTCTTTTCATTTTTCTTTTTCTTTTCTTTTCTCTTTTTTTTCATGTCTTTTCCATTAGTGATTCCAAAAGAGGGGTATGAAAGAATAACTTAAGGCTCAAAGGGGGAAGCAAGGGTTAAAAGTGTTTGGATAGAAGAAAGAATTGCCTCCGTCATCTCATTATCCAATAAATGCCAAATACAAACAAATGAACCAAAAATTGCCATAATTAAAGAAATTACGCATAATATCTCTTGACTGCATCTGAATTGATAGCCATGTCGACACATCTACCCTCGACATCTGTCAAACACAAAGCACCGTTGGACAATACTCTGGTCACGATATAAGGCCCTTGCCAATTTGGGGCGAATTTGCCTTTTGCCTCGACCTGATGTGGGAGGATCTTCTTCAATACCTGCTGCCCTACTTCAAACTTCCTGGGGCGCACCTTCTTATTATATGTTCTCGCCATTCTCTTTTGGTATAGCTGACCATGGCACACTGCTGCCAATCTTTTCTCATCTATCAAGCTCAACTGTTCCAATCGAGCTTTGACCCATTCATCATCATTAATCCCGGCTTCAGCGACAATCCCGAGGGACGGAATTTCGACTTCCGCCGGTATTATGGCTTCAGTTCCATACACCAACAAATAAGGAGTTGTACCTATGGAAGTCCGGACAGTAGTGCGGTAACCCAACAAAGCAAAGGGTAATCTCTCGTGCCATTGTCTGGATCCTTCCACCATCTTTCGCAGTATCTTCTTGATATTCTTATTGGCTGCTTCGACCGCTCCATTCGCCTTGGGACGATATGGGGTGGAATTGCGGTGGGTAATCTTGAATTGTTGGCATACCTCTCTCATCAGGCTGCTGTTAAGATTCGCACCGTTATCCGTGATGATCACTTTTGGGATTCCAAATCTGCAGATGATATGGGAGTGAACAAAGTCCACCACTGCCTTTTTGGTTACCGACTTGAAGGTTTTAGCCTCAACCCATTTGGTGAAGTAATCAATGGTCACAAGAATGAACCTGTGGCCGTTGGATGCTGCCGGTTCGATAGGTCCAATGACATCCATGCCCCATGCTACAAACGGCCAGGGTGCTGTCATCGTATGTAACTCTGTTGGCGGAGAATGGATCAGATCTCCATGTATCTGGCACTGATGGCATTTCCTTACGAAAGTGATACAGTCGTGTTCCATGGTGAGCCAATAACACCCTGTTCGAAGGATTTTCCTTGCCAATACATATCCGCTCATGTGTGGCCCACAAACTCCAGCATGTACCTCTGCCATAACCGTCGTGGCTTGACCGGCATCTATACATCTCAACAATCCCAAATCCGGGGTTCTTTTGTACAATACTCCTCCACTGAGGAAGAAACCATTCGACAAATGCCGAAGGGCTCTTTTTTGGTCTCTAGAGGCATGTTCTGGATATATCCCCATTCTGAGGTATTCCTTGATATCATGAAACCAGGGCTCGCCATCCGGTTCCTCTTCTACGGCGTTGCAATAAGCGTGCTGATCACGGACCTGGATGTGCAGAGGATCAACATACATTTTGTCAGGGTGGTGCAGCATTGATGCTAAGGTGGCCAAGGCATCCGCAACCTCATTGTGAACTCTCGGGATGTGTTTGAACTTCACCGATCGAAATTGCTTGCTCAGATCATGCAAGCATTGTCGGTATGGTATGAGCTTTAGATCTCGTGTTTCCCATTCACCCTGAATTTGATGTACCAAGAGGTCCGAGTCTCCCAAGACCAAGACGTCTTGGACATCCATGTCAGCAGCCAAGCGCAGACCCAGAATGCAAGCCTCATACTCGGCCATATTGTTGGTGCAATAGAAGCGTAGTTGAGCCGTAACAGGATAATGCCGTCCTGTTTCAGAAATGAGTACTGCTCCTATTCCAACCCCTTTCGCGTTTGCAGCTCCATCGAAGAAAAGCTTCCAACCCGGTTCCTCAGGTAATTCCAACTCATTTGTATGCATTACCTCTTCGTCAGGAAAATACGTTCTTAAGGGCTCGTATTTTTCATCAACGGGATTCTCTGCCAAATGGTCTGCCAGCGCCTGGGCTTTCATGGCCGTCCTCGTTACATAGACGATATCAAACTCTGTGAGCAGAATTTGCCATTTTGCCAACCTTCCCGTGGGCATAGGTTTCTGAAAGATATACTTCAATGGGTCCAAACGGGATATGAGATAAGTAGTATACAAAGACAGGTAGTGTTTCAACTTCTGAGCTACCCAAGTTAGGGCGCAACATGTTTTCTCGAGTTGAGTGTACTTGACCTCATGTACTGTGAATTTCTTGCTAAGATAGTAGATGGCCTGCTCCTTCCTTCCTGTGTCATCATGTTGCCCCAGTACACAACCAAATGAATTTTCCAAGACCGTCAGGTAAAGAATTAAGGGCTTCCCAGGCTTAGGCGGGACCAATACGGGTGGATTAGACAGATACCCTTTGATTTGGTCGAAGGCCTCCTGACACTCTGCCGTCCAACCTACCGCAACATCCTTTCTCAGCAGCCGGAATATGGGCTCACAAGTTGCGGTGAGTTGAGCGATGAACCTGCTGATGTAATTGAGTCTACCCAGCAAACTCATTACCTCTGTTTTGTTCCTTGGCGGTGGCAAATCTCGGATGGATTCAATTTTGGATGGGTCTAACTCAATCCCCCGTCGACTGACGATGAATCCTAGCAGCTTTCCTGATGGAACCCCGAATGCGCATTTGGCCGGGTTAAGCTTGATATCATACCTCCGGAGTCTTTGGAAAAATCTCCTTAGGTCTGCTACATGGTCCTCCTGACGCCAAGATTTGATGATCACATCATCGACGTACACCTCGATTTCTTTGTGTATCATGTCATGAAACACAGCAGTCATTGCTCGCATGTACGTTGCCCCGACATTCTTTAACCCGAATGGCATTACCCGATAGCAGTAGGTTCCCCATGGCGTAATAAACGCTGTCTTTTCCGCATCCTCCTCGTCCATTAGGATCTGATGATAACCCGCATAGCAATCTACAAAGGATCCGATCTCGCGCCCAGCGCAATTATCGATCAAGATATGGATGTTGGGCAATGGAAAATTGTCCTTGGGACTTGCTTTGTTGAGGTTGCGGTAGTCGACGCACACCCTGATTTTTCCATCCTTCTTTGGGACTGGTACCACATTGGCCAACCACTCGGGATATCGAGTGACCCGAATGACCTTCGCTTGCAACTGCTTAATCACTTCTTCTTTGATCTTTACACTCATTTCTGTTTTAAATTTCCTTAGTTTTTGCTTGACCGGAGGGTATGCCGGGTCAGTGGGCAATTTGTGAACCACTAAATTGGTGCTTAATCCAGGCATATCGTCATATGACCATGCAAAAACATCTTTGAATTCCATGAGGGTTTTGATCAATTCTTCCCTGACATTCGGCTCAATGTGGATGCTAATTTTGGTCTCTTGGACGTTATCAGCGTCTCCTAGATTCACAGCCTCAGTGTCATTTAGGTTAGGCTTGGGTTTCTCTTCAAATTGGCACAGTTCTTGGTTTATCTCTTCGAAGGCTTCACCTTCGTCTCATTCAGATTCATCGTCACAAACGACCTCTTGCATCATTGAGTCGGATTTAGATTGATTTATTAGACTAGGTCGAAGATCCGTTGTGCATGCCATGTCATTAGAACCAGTAAAAAGAGAACTGTTCAGAAAGAAAAAGAACAAAACAAAATTAAAATGGGACAAAATAAAAGAACTTTATTAAACTTGCGGGATAAAAGGGTTCACACTTTTATAAAAACGAAAGTAAAATTTGGATTACACCCTTGAATAATCCGAACAAACAAACAAACAAAACATAAATCAAAGCCTACTACCAAGACTCCCCTCGGACAGGAAGAGGAGTAACTGTCCAATTGTTGGTCTTGGCCTCAGGCCCCACAAACTGTATCTCTGTTCCGCTGGAACCTTCTCCAGCTTCCACCATACTGACATCCGCGAACAGCCTTTCAAAACTCTGATTCAGGTCCTCATTGATACCGATCAACGGTCCTAGAATCTTTGGGACCGGTGACCCCTTAGCACTTGCTTTAACGAAAGACCTTGAGAGACGTGGCACTGGCTTAGGCAGAAACCAGACCCTCTTCTTCATTTTTCGCGCTTGCTTCCTATCTGCTGCGGTTGGTTTGAACCCCAATCCGAAAGTTTCCAGATTTTTAGGTAAGGTGACAGGTTGGACAATCCCTTGAAGTTCGACTCCTAGGC